>NW_025421294.1:42573294-43174941 GCF_011764305.1 Mustela putorius furo | reverse complement strand
CACATAGGGCTCTCTGCTTAGTGGGGAGCCTGCTTCCCTTCCCCTGCCTGCCTCTCTGCCTACTTGTGATCTCTGTCTGTCAAGTAAATAAAATAAAATAAAATAAAATCTTTTTTAAAAAAAGTATTAGTGTATATGTTCTCCCAAAACCTCATGTTTCTAATCGGGCACAAAGAATATATTAATGCCTCTGAGGCTTAGTGTGAAGATATAAATGAACAATGATAGTAAGAGTTCTTTATAGTTATATTTATAAATATATAATATTTAATATATATATTTTATATATTTATATATTTAATTATTAGTTGTTACTAATAAAAACTAATAAAAATAATAGAAACATTTAATAAGCATATGCTATGCGTCAGGCACTATGCTAAGCATTTTATAAATATTATTTCATTTAATCTCATTGAATGCTCATTGTAACCTCATGGTGCACAATATATTATAATGCCTAAAAAACAAAATTTAAAGAAGTCATTGGCAGAGCCACCACTTGAATTCAGGTTTGTTTGGGGTTTTTGTTTGTTTGTTTGTTTTTAAAGGTTTCACATACCCATTTGACAGACAGAGATCACAAGTAGTAGGCAGAGAGGTAGACAGAGAGAGAGGAGAAAGCAGGCTCCCCATGGAGCAGAGAGCCCAATGTGGGGCTCAATCCCAGGACCCTGGGATCATGACCTGAGCCAAAGGCAGAGGCCTTAACCCACCGAGCCACCCAGGCGCCTCTGTTTGTTTTTTTTAATCCAAGTTATCCTAACTAGTTATTGATGCAGATCTTCCCTAAATGACACAGTAATAGACAGTTGTGCACCAGCCTTATATTGAGGAATTGCTAAGTGCTGTTGTTCTGGGCTAGAAGGTACAGTAATAACTGAAGGGCCGACTGTCTACCAGAGCAGGAAGGCTACATCAGAGAACATTCAGTGGTTGGACACATGTCAAATGATAGTATCTATGTTGAAACAAGGGGAGCAAGGGAACAAAGAAGAGGGAAAAAAAAGAAAAGACTATTCTTTGAAATGAACATGTTTCCCTTCAGCTAGCATGCCACTTCTAAACTGACCCCATGGAATACTAGTCCACTTTACATAAAACATTCTTATTCTGTACTTATGTATTTTAGTGAGAGAAAAAGCAAATGAGAGATTGTCATCTGCCCCAGATTCTTGGCGTTTGCATGATTTCCTACAACTAGCAATGAGCTAGAATTGCTGCTCCCTCCACTCAGTTGCATAGTTATGTGCTAAAACAAAAAGAGAAAAAGTAAAAAATGCAATTTGGGCAGTAGTAGTCCTCCAAACCGAGCATTTTTTTTAGCCTGTACTTCCCAAATGATATTCCAACAATCATAGTAATTTAGCATGTTATGTTCTTGATTCTGGTACAGAGAAAATGATTATGTTAAAAAAAATAGGTATATTGTGCTGTTTGCTGTTTGATATTGCACTTCAGCAAAGGAGCACCACCAGCTGACAGTAATCAGGCAAGGAAGAGCAATTAGGCAGTAATTGCCCAGATTGTGCCTGAGCTTAATGAAGGTAGAAAGGTGAAGATCACTTGTAGTTTGGTCAGCACATCGGCAATGCACAGTACAAAATGTGCAACTTAGAAAGTAGGAAGTTCTAGAGAGTCCCACATACTAAGAGATCACTTTTAAATCTAAAGAGAGTTCACTTGTTACCCAGGAGAATGGGAGACCAGTTTAAGTACTGGGGACTCCCAGTGCCTCGTTTGCCATATATCAATCACTGGATTAAGTGACATACAATGAAGAAATACACTGTGATCTTTAAAATTATGGAAAACAGATGGGTTTAGAGGAATATGATTGCTCTAAAGAAAAATAACTCAGGAAGCAAGTCCAGGGAATAGGGACATTGTTTGGGTAAGGAAGCGATATAGTAAGATGAAAGTTTTCTTTAAAAAATGATTAAAACTACATGATCTGAGGGTTGCCAGGGGGAGGGGGGTGGGGTTATGGACATTGGGGAGGGTATGTGCTATGGTGAGTGCTGGAAAGTGTGTAAACCTGACGATTCACAGACCTGTACCCCTGGGGCTAATAATACATTATAGGTTAATAAAAAATTGAAAAAATTTTTTTTATTATTTATTTATTTTTTTAATATAATTTTTTATTTTTTATAAACATGTATTTTTATCCCCAGTGGTACAGGTCTGTGAATCACCAGGTTTACACACTTCACAGCACTCACCAAAGCACATACCCTCCCCAATGTCCATAATACCACCCCCTTCTCCCAAACCCCCTCCCCCCAGCAACCCTCAGTTTGTTTTGTGAGATTAAGAGTCACTTATGGTTTGTCTCCCTCCCAATCCCATCTTCTTTCATTTATTCTTCTCGTACCCACTTAAGCCCCCATGTTGCAACACCACTTCCTCATATCAGGGAGATCATATGATAGTTGTCTTTCTCCGCCTGACTTATTTCGCTAAGCATGATACGCTCTAGTTCCATCCATGTTGTCGCAAATGGCAAGATTTCATTTCTTTTGATGGCTGCATAGTATTCCATTGTGTATATATACCACATCTTCTTGATCCATTCATCTGTTGATGGACATCTAGGTTCTTTCCATAGTTTGGCTATTGTGGACATTGCTGCTATAAACATTCGAGTACACGTGCCCCTTTGGATCACTACGTTTGTATCTTTAGGGTAAATACCCAATAGTGCAATTGCTGGGTCATAGGGCAGTTCTATTTTCAACATTTTGAGGAACCTCCATGCTGTTTTCCAGAGAGGTTGCACCAGCTTGCATTCCTACCAACAGTGTAGGAGGGTGCCCCTTTCTCCGCATCCTCGCCAGCATCTGTCATTTCCTGACTTGTTGATTTTAGCCATTCTGACTGGTGTGAGGTGATATCGCATTGTGGTTTTGATTTGTATTTCCCTGATGCCGAGTGATATGGAGCACTTTTTCATGTGTCTGTTGGCCATCTGGATGTCTTCTTTGCAGAAATGTCTGTTCATGTCCTCTGCCCATTTCTTGATTGGATTATTTGTTCTTTGGGTGTTGAGTTTGCTAAGCTCTTTATAGAATCTGGACACTAGTCCTTTATCTGATATGTCGTTTGCAAATATCTTCTCCCATTCTGTCAGTTGTCTTTTGATTTTGTTAACTGTTTCCTTTGCTGTGCAAAAGCTTTTGATCTTGATGAAATCCCAAGAGTTCATTTTTTCCCTTGCTTCCCTTGCCTTTTGCGTTGTTCCTAGGAAGATGTTGCTGCGGCTGAGGTCGAAGAGGTTGCTGCCTGTGTTCTCCTCAAGGATTTTGATGGATTCCTTTCGCACATTGAGGTCCTTCATCCATTTTGAGTCTATTTTCGTGTGTGGTGTAAGGAAATGTTCCAATTTCATTTTTCTGCATGTGGCTGTCCAATTTTCCCAGCACCATTGATTGAAGAGGCTGTCTTTTTTCCATTGGACATTCTTTCCTGCTTTGTCGAAGATTAGTTGACCATAGAGTTGAGAGTCTATTTCTGGGCTCTCTATTCTGTTCCATTGATCTATGGGTCTGTTTTTGTGCCAGTACCATGCTGTCTTGATGATGACAGCTTTGTAATAGAGCTTGAAGTCCGGGATTGTGATGCCACCAACGTTGGCTTTCTTTTTCAATATCCCTTTAGCTATTCGAGATCTTTTCTGGTTCCATATAAATTTTAGAATTATTTGTTCCATTTCTTTGAAAAAGATGGATGGTACTTTGATAGGAATTGCATTAAATGTGTAGATTGCTTTAGGTAGCATAGACATTTTCACAATATTTATTCTTCCAATCCAGGAGTATGGAACATTTTTCCATTTCTTTGTGTCTTCCTCAATTTCTTTCATGAGTACTTTATAGTTTTCTGAGTATAGATTCTGTGTCTCTTTGGTTAGGTTTATTCCTAGGTATCTTATGGTTTTGGGTGCAATTGTAAATGGGATTGACTCCTTAATTTCCCTTTCTTCTGTCTTGCTGTTGGTGTAGAGAAATGCAACTGATTTCTGTGCATTGATTTTATATCCTGACACTTTACTGAATTCCTGTATAAGTTCTAGCAGTCTTGGAGTGGAGTGTTTTGGGTTTTCCACATATAGTATCATATCATCTGCAAAGAGTGATAATTTGACTTCTTCTTTGCCGATTTGGATGCCTTTAATTTCGTTTTGTTGTCTGATTGCTGAGGATAGGACCTCTAGTACTATGTTGAATAGCAGTGGTGATAATGGACATCCCTGCCATGTTCCTGACTTTAGTGGAAAAGCTTTCAGTTTTTCTCCATTGAGAATGATATTTGCGGTGGGTTTTTCATAGATGGCTTTGATGATATTGAGGTATGTGCCCTCTATCCCTACACTTTGAAGAGTTTTGATCAGGAAGGGATGTTGTACTTTGTCAAATGCTTTTTCAGCATCTATTGAGAGTATCATATGGTTCTTGTTCTTACTTTTATTGATGTGTTGTATCACATTGACTGATTTGCGGATGTTGAACCAACCTTGCAGCCCCGGAATAAATCCCACTTGGTCGTGGTGAATAATCTTTTTAATGTACTGTTGAATCCTATTGGCTAGTATTTTGTTGAGTATTTTCGCATCTGTGTTCATCAAGGATATTGGTCTATAGCTCTCTTTTTTGGTGGGATCCTTGTCTGGTTTTGGGATCAAGGTGATGCTGGCCTCATAAAATGAGTTTGGAAGTTTCCTTCCATTTCTATTTTTAGGAACAGTTTTAGGAGAATAGGAATTAGTTCTTCTTTAAATGTTTGGTAGAATTCCCCCGGGAAGCCATCTGGCCCTGGGCTTTTGTTTGTTTGGAGATTTTTAATGACTGTTTCAATCTCCTTACTGGTTATGGGTCTGTTCAGGATTTCTATTTCTTCCTGGTTCAGTTGTGGTAGTTTATATGTTTCTAGGAATGCATCCATTTCTTCCAGATTGTCAAATTTATTGCCGTAGAGTTGCTCATAGTATGTTCTTATAATAGTTTGTATTTCTTTGGTGTTAGTTGTGATCTCTCCTCTTTCATTCATGATTTTATTTATTTGGGCCCTTTCTCTTTTCTTTTTGATAAGTCGGGCCAGGGGTTTATCAATTTTATTAATTCTTTCAAAGAACCAGCTCCTACTTTCGTTGATTTGTTCTATTGTTTTTTTGGTTTCTATTTCATTGATTTCTGCTCTGATCTTTATGATTTCTCTTCTACTGCTAGGCTTAGGGTTTCTTTCTTGTTCTTTCTCCAGCTCCTTTAGGTGTAGGGTTAGATTGTGTACCTGAGACCTTTCTTGTTTCTTGAGAAAGGCTTGTACCGCTATATATTTTCCTCTCAGGACTGCCTTTGTTGTGTCCCACAGATTTTGAACCGTTGTATTTTCATTGTCATTTGTTTCCATGATTTTTTTCAATTCTTCTTTAATTTCCCGGTTGACCCATTCATTCTTTAGAAGGATGCTGTTTAGTCTCCATGTATTTGGGTTCTTTCCAAACTTCCTTTTGTGGTTGAGTTCTAGCTTTAGAGCATTGTGGTCTGAAAATATGCAGGGAATGATCCCAATCTTTTGATACCGGTTGAGTCCTGATTTAGGATCGAGGATGTGATCTATTCTGGAGAATGTTCCATGTGCACTAGAGAAGAATGTGTATTCTGTTGCTTTGGGATGAAATGTTCTGAATATGTCTGTGATGTCCATCTGGTCCAGTGTGTCGTTTAAGGCCTTTATTTCCTTGCTGATCTTTTGCTTGGATGATCTGTCCATATCAGTGAGGGGAGTGTTAAAGTCCCCTACTATTATTGTATGATTGTTGATGTGTTTCTTTGATTTTGTTATTAATTGGTTTATATAGTTGGCTGCTCCCACGTTGGGGGCATAGATATTTAAAATTGTTAAATCTTCTTGTTGGACAGACCCTTTGAGTATGATATAGTGTCCTTCCTCGTCTCTTATTATAGTCTTTGGCTTAAAATCTAATTGATCTGATATAAGGATTGCTACTCCTGCTTTCTTCTGATGTCCATTAGCATGGTAAATTCTTTTCCACCCCCTTACTTTAAATCTGGAGGTGTCTTCGGGCTTAAAATGAGTTTCTTGGAGGCAACATATAGATGGATTTTGTTTTTTTATCCATTCTGATACCCTGTGTCTTTTGACAGGGGCATTTAGCCCATTAACATTCAAGGTAACTATTGAGAGATATGAATTTAGTGCCATTGTTTTGCCTGTAAGGTGACTGTTACTGTATATGGTCTCTGTTCCTTTCTGATCTACCACTTGTAGGCTCTCTCTTTGCTTAGAGGACCCCTTTCAATATTTCCTGTAGAGCTGGTTTGGTGTTTGCAAATTCTCTCAGTTGTTGTTTGTCCTGGAAGCTTTTAATCTCTCCTTCTATTTTCAATGATAGCCTAGCTGGATATAGTATTCTGGGCTGCATGTTTTTCTCATTTAGTGCTCTGAAAATATCATGCCAGCTCTTTCTGGCCTGCCAGGTCTCTGTGGATAAGTCAGCTGCCAATCTAATATTTTTACCATTGTATGTTACAGACTTCTTTTCCCGGGCTGCTTTCAGGATTTTCTCTTTGTCACTGAGACTTGTAAATTTTACTATTAGGTGACGGGGTGTGGGCCTATTCTTATTGATTTTGAGGGGCGTTCTCTGAACCTCCTGAATTTTGATGCTCGTTCCCTTTGCCATATTGGGGAAATTCTCCCCAATAATTCTCTCTAGTATACCTTCTGCTCCCCTCTCTCTTTCTTCTTCTTCTGGAATCCCAATTATTTTAATGTTGTTTCGTTTTATGGTGTCACTTATCTCTCGAATTCTCCCCTCGTGGTCCAGTAGCTGTTTGTCCCTCTTTTGCTCAGCTTCTTTATTCTCTGTCATTTGGTCTTCTATATCACTAATTCTTTCTTCTGCCTCATTTATCCTAGCAGTGAGAGCCTCCATTTTTGTTTGCACCTCATTAATAGCTTTTTTGATTTCAACTTGGTTAGATTTTAGTTCTTTTATTTCTCCAGAAAGGGCTTTTATATCTCTCGAGAGGGTTTCTCTAATATCTTCCATGCCTTTTTCGAACCCGGCTAGAACCTTGAGAATTGTCATTCTGAACTCTAGATCTGACATATCACCAATGTCTGTATTGATTACGTCCCTAGCCTTCGGTACTGCCTCTTGTTCTTTTTTTTGAGTTGAATTTTTCCGTCTTGTCATTTTGTCCTGAGAAGAGTATATGAAGGGGCAAGTAAAATACTAAAAGGGTGGCAACAACCCCAGGAAAATATGCTTTAACCAAATTAGAAGAGATCCCAAATCGTGAGGGGGGAGAAAGGGGATAAAAAGAGGTTCAAAAAGGAAGAAAGAAAAAAGAAAAAAAAAAAGAAAAAAAAAAAGAAAAGAATTTAAAAGAAAAGAAAACACCTAAGAAAAATATAAAAAAGAAAAAATATATATGTTAGATAAACTAGTAAAAAATCGTTAAAAAAGAAAAAGGTAACAGTTAAAAAAAAATTTACCCGAAGGCGAGAAAAAAAAAACAAAAAATCAAAAAGAAAGAAATTAAGTTAACCGCAAGACTAAAAAAAAATCACAGGGAAAAAGCCATGAGTTCCGTGCTTTGCTTTCTCCTCCTCTAGAATTCTGCTGCTCTCCTTGGTATTGAAACCGCACTCTTTGGTAGGTGAACTTGGTCTCGGCTGGATTTCTTGTTGATCTTCTGGGGGAGGGGCTTGTTGTAGTGATTCTCAAGTGTCTTTGCCCCAGGCGGAATTGCACCGCCCTTACCCGGGGCCGGGGTGAGTAATCCGCTTGGGTTTGCTTTCAGGAGCTTTTGTTCCCTGAGCACTTTCCGTAGAGTTCCGGAGGATGGGAATACAAATGGCGGCCTCCTGGTCTCCAGCCCTGGAGGAGCCGAGAGCCCAGGGCCGCACTCCTCAGTGCGCCCTCAGAGAACAGCGCCCAGTTACTCCCGTCTGCCTGACCTCCGGCCGCGCTCCGAGCTCACCGAGCCTGCGACCGGTTCAAGGTCACCCCGAGCTGCGAGCTTACTGTCGGCTCTGTCTCTGTAGCCGGCCTTCCCGCTCCAATACCCGCAAGCTCTGCGACACTCAGACACCCCCGATCCTTCTGTGACCCTGCGGGATCTGAGGCCACGCTGACCCCGTGTGGGCTTCGCCCCGGGTAGCCTCTGGAGCGATGTCCCTCAGCGGAACAGACTTTTAAAAGTCCTGATTTTGTGCTCCGTTGCTCCGCCGCTTGCCGGGAGCCGGCCCCTCCCCCTGGGGTCTATCTTCCCGTCGCTTTGGATTCACTTCTCCGCCGGTCCTACCTTTCAGAAAGTGGTTGTTTTTCTGTTTCCAGAATTGCTGTTCTTCTTCTCTTCGATCTCCGATGGATTTTCAGGTGTTTGCAATCTTTAGATAAGCTATCTAGCTGATCTCCGGCTAGCTGAAGTAGTCTCAGCCTGCTACTTCTCCGCCATCTTGACTCCTCCCCCCTTCTTATCTCAAAAAATTGAAAATTTTTTAAAAAAGGTACTTGAGAAAATACGGCATAAAAAGATAGGTGACCGCAAAACTTTGCCGCTTAAACAGAACTCAGAGGTAAATCATCTCAGTTGCCAAGTGAAGTGACATAGTGGATGGAAAGGAGTGTTTGGAAATCACAGGCAAAGGTTTTCAGCAGATTTGACATTTGGTAACTATGAGACCACAGGCATGTTATTTAAAATTTCCAGCTTTTGGTTTTCTTACCTTTACAGTGGAGATAATATGCCAAACTCATGAGGTGATATTTAAACCAGCTAATGCTATGCCTGGCTCATAGGAAGTGGTCAAAATGTTGGCTCTTCTCTTCACTCTCTTGGCTCATAAAATAATAAATGATCTGCTAACAGATTTATTCTTTTCAAGTCAAGATAATAATGTTCAAGCTAGCAGAGACTGAGGAATTTGGAAAAACATGAAGTAAAAAAATATATAAGATTCTGCCTGTCTGTTATGGAGCATTTAACTTTTTAATGTCTTCAAATAATTTCCATTTGCTTTTCATAGTTTTTTTTTTAATTATAGAAAATATTTTTGTGATTACATATTTTATACATTATGTACTTAAAATTTTTCCAATAAAGAACCACATTGCTTCAATTAGCGTTTAAATTAATTTCTTATAAACTCATTGCATTGAAATAGTGTTTCTTTACCTCTTGCTTTTGTTTACCTACTCCATTTTCTTCTTTTCTATAATATGTTTAATCTTTCTCTTATACTTCTAATAAGAAGTATATATTTGGTATCTGTCCCCTTTCCTAGCAGAGTTCCTGAAACCCTTGGAATTTCCTAAGTGATCACAGTGATAAAGGTTTCTTAATATTCACAACAAACTGCTTATAATCATACCTGAATTTATGTTAATGAGGTTATTCTTCAAAAGAGCTTAATGATGGGGGCTTATTACCAAGAGAACCAACCATGTGAATGGAAAGTTGGAAATGTAAGTCTCACCCCTGTAATCTCAAGGAAGAGGGGCTAGAAGTTGAATTGATTGCCAGTGGTCGATGACTTAATCACTCATGCCTCTCAAATATAGCCTCCATAAAAGCCCAAAAGGACAGGATTTGCAAATCTTATGGGTTAGTGAACACATGGAAGTTCAGGGAGAGAGATTTGCTCAGGCAACTTAAAAGCTCTACATTCTTTTCTCCATAAGTTGCCCCATGAATTCTTCCATCTGGGTATTCCTGAGTAATATGCTTTCATAATAAATATGAAATGTAGTAAGTAAAATGTTTCTCTGAGTTCTAAAAGGCTGTTCTAGCAAATTTATCAAACCTACAGAAGGAGTTCTTGGAAACTCCAATCAGTAGCCAGTGGGTCAGAAACACAGGTGACAGTTTGGACTTGTGATGGGTGTCTGAAATTGGGGAGTGATATCTAGTGGGACCAAGGCCTTAACCTGTGGGGATCTGATGCTGTCTTTGGGTAGAAAGCATAAGAATTGAGTCAAATTATAGAATACCTGACTAGTGTCACAGACTTGCTCGGTGTAGGGGAAAAAACATAGGAATGGGTGTGAGAATTAGGCCTTCTCATTGTCTCTTCTCTTGACTCTTACATCATCATTGCTTTCTACAATTATGTGTAACACTTTTATTCATATGATCCTCAGAATTTTAACTATTGTTTCTATTTCCCTTAGTATAAGCAACAGAGTAGAAATTAAGAAATAGTAGCTTTTATCATTGTTATTGTCTTTTTTTTTTGTTTCTCTCTATATTTATTATCTATTGCTGCATAACGGATTACCCCCAAACTTAGTAGCTGAAAGCAACAATTACATGTTATCTCACATCCTCTGTGAGTAAAAGATGCTGAAATGGCATCATGTGATGCCTCTGGCTAATGGCCTCTCATAAGATTGCAATTAAGCTGTCATGTCAGCTGAACTGTGGTCTCATCTGAAGGTTCAGCTAGAGGTAGGAGCATCTTCTTTCAAACTTGCACATGTAATTTATGGAAGACCTTCTCCCTTTGTCACAGGGGCCTCCACACAAGGATGCCTCACTGAAAGGCAGTTGCCTTCCCTCAGGGCAGAGTCAGAGAAAGAGCAAGAGTGGGCACCCAAGACAGAATCTGCACTCTTTTCATAATCTAATCTTAGAAGCAGCGTTATCCTACCTTATCTTCCATATTCTATCTGTAGAAGAGATTCAGTAGTTCAGCCCACACTTAAGAAGACAGGATTACACCAGGGCATGGATATCAATCAGAAGCAATAGTGTTGGGAGCTATCTTAGAGGCTGTCTTTTATCTTGTTTCCTTTTGATATTGACAGCCTTCCTTAATTGAGGACTTCAGCAGCATTTTGAAGTCACCATGCCTCAGGATTGCATTCTTAACTCTCTTTGGGCCACCCTCTTCACTGGCAAAATATTTACATTTTAGAAGTTAGGTCAGTTTGAATATTTCTCCCGTGGGGAGGAGAGAAGTTTCTATTACCTTCTGAACTAAAATTTAAAGCCCTATGACAGAATTCAAGATCTTTGGAAAAATCTACCCCTTGCTTTTCTAGCTTCATGTCATGATCATGAAGTGATCTTGTCTCAACATCTCTGCCTCAGACATGGTCGTGGAGTAAGAATGAGCACAGGAATTGATGCTGGCTCATGATATTGCCTTATACTTTCCTGTATTCAAATTGAACAGTGACAAACATATAGGCATAAAAATCCCGATATTCTTCAGATGAAATCTTACCAGATAATTACTCAAATCTTGGTAAGTGAGTCTACTTTAAACATGCAGAAGTCACTTCCTTGGACATAAGTGTCATTTCTGAAAGCCCTACAAAGTCAAACCTTCAAACCAGCAGACACGACTTTAGAAATGTCCTCGATATTTTCTCAAATGTCCTCAATCTTTCCTCACACCAAAAGTACTTTCTTTGATGTAACTATTGAACATAACCATATGCCCTAGGAACATTGCTTTTGACTAATTATAAAAGGAATCATGGAAACACTGGCCCCATGTCACGCAACCAATGAGTGATGGACCCAGAACCACAAATCAAGTGATATATTCAGACCCTCTCCACTCTACAGCACTGAGTCCTGTATGTTGTCACAATCTGCATCTTATGAAAAACACTCCAGGATTAGGGTAGATACTGCATTTTTTTTTCTCAGACAGTTTATTTCTCTTTAAATCAGTTTAGAAACAAAAAACAATCATAAGTATTCCAGTTCGATGCCAACTATCTTTTCAATTAGTTTTCAACATCCCAGTTGGTAAGTTCAATTTTTTTCTAATTTGGCTTGTGGGAGGGAAATCATATGTATTCGATTTGTTTCCATATTAATAATGAAATTCCCATTTGTGAAATATGTTTAAAATAAAGAGTGTCTAAAATTGTAAAGGTCTGAAATTAACTATCAGTTTAACATACATTCTGAATTTAGCAATTAATTTAGCATACAATACATTTGTAATAAAAACAAAAGAATTGTTTTAAAGAGGCATTTAATCCTGCTCATGTCTATACATGGAGAAAAAAAAGCACATTGAATAATGAATACATTCACACCGTAAATTTTAAAATCCGTGGTGAATAATCCCTGTAAAATTGTTTTTCTCTCATAGAAGAGTCACAGAGCATCATAAATGTTTTCACTGGATGGTAGTGTGCTGGAAGGTTGTCTGTTGTTTTGTTTCGTATTTTAATTTATGATTGTTTCCATTCTCCATCAGTATTTTCAGATAATGCTATTGGAAGGGGATTTCATTGCTTGCACCAACATATGGCTGCCTTTCCAAACAGAACTGGAGAAATTTTTTTAAAATGATCTATGCTTCTTCCTGCTGCAAATAATGTCCTTTTGCCAATCTTTACTAGAGTAAAGGTGTGAGTGTGGGTGTGCATATGAATAACTAGAAGCAAAGATATAGGTAAATCAGCATATGCTGATGCTGTTTAAAAAAAAAAAAAAGAATATGTTATTTTCTTTTTCTACTGGATAAGCCAGAGAAGAATTGCTATCAACATAAAGACGGTTAAAATGTAATGACATGCAGAGTTATCTCAGGGGGAGTACAGCCAGTCTTATCTGTCTATCTCCAGGGGAGTATATGTAAACTAAGCATAAATATTTTTATGTGTGGCAGATTTTTAAAGCTAATTGTTAGTAAACCATGGCTCCACAAAAAACCTCTAAGGGGCAATAAACTGCTCCAGTATTAAGAGCATTGTAAAATAAAATTTGGCTTGTGTATATAATATATTCAAAGGGAATTGATGGAAAATATTGTACCAATAGCATGAAGTATTTAGTTTGGTGTGAAAATATTTTAAATATATATTATAAGACCAAATACTTGGAAGAAGAAATGCCCAACTAAGAATGAAAATCGAATAATGGCCATCTTTACTAGAGGGGAAAATGAAATTTACTTTCACTTTGCCAATTAATAAAATATACATATATATGTGTGTGTGTATGTTTTTAGGAATAATGAGGACAAGATCTCTGTTAGCTGTACAGGATTAAGATTAATTTTAAATGTAATGGGAAAAGGATTTTCAGATACCCAGATCACGTAATCTCTCATCTCATAAATCACCAAAAAGAATAAACCTACATTTTCATGGGTTGCCTTTTTGCTGTCAAACAGCTACTCAGAAAAAAAGAAAATACAAGCATCAACCTCATTTCAATTATTTTTTAATAAATATTTTGAAAATTAAACAATGCTAAATGTCACCTAAAGAAAAATGTATTGTAACTCCAGCATTTACTGGATGATACACACATGGCTCAGTGATGTATTTTCAAGATTATTGTTCAGTTTAGTTCATTAGATAGAGCACATCATAGATTCATGGAAATAAATCATGTTAGTCATGACTATTAAAATTAACAGAATTTATATAGAAAGGACTTTCTCATTTTTGTCTCCCTGTCTTTTATAAATTTGAATTCTATGTATTATTCTACACTTCCAAAGTATGGACAATTTATTGGGGTTTTATGAGTCTTACTGAATTTTCCTCTGGGTTTAAGATTTTAAAAAAGTCCCCTGCAGTTGAATACTGAAATTCAGGTGTCTAATATTTGTAATAGCTTATATTAATATATTGTTTAAATACATATTGTCAAATTTACAGTTGGAAATAAAATTAATGCAGTGACTACAACAATAACAATAACAAAAAATCTAGTTGTTTTGTAGAAAGTCCTTTGCTGAAGGGTTCAGGGGTGGAATATGAAATTTAATGAGTGTAAATGTCAAGTCATGTGTGTGCAGGGAAAGCACCAAGCTAAGTTCAATTTAAATGGCAATGAATTAGTTAACGGGGGTGAAGAGATAAGGATAAATAACTAGATCCAACATCCGAATTCTCAATGCATTATACAGGAACCAAGAAAGCTAATAAGAGGCTGACTTTTACCAAAAGCAATATTTTATCCAAGAATATTGTGTTCTCTTGTTTCATGGGAATTAGACCAAATCTGGGATACATGGTGAAGTTTTGCTGCTTCATTTTTTTCAGAAATATGTAATGACGTTTTAAAAGTTTTTTGTAGACATGTTAATTTTTACACATAAAAACTCAGTATTTCTCAAAAAATGCAAATAATTCATTTGACAAGAATTTAGTATCTAAGTTGACCTAAGACCAAAAAAAAAATGTATTTTAAAAAGTTTTATTAAAGAGATTTCTAAAAACATGTAACCAGATATTTTGGTGTTAACAGTTGAAAGGTATTTAACTTCAGTGTCTTATAGGCTGTTTTGGAATGTTGTATGCCTACTTTTTGGCCAAATAAAAGCAAAACTTAATGTCTTTGAATGCACCTGTAACACTGATTATCTATCAGAAATGTAATACCATATATATATATTTATTTTTTAATGTAGTACCAAAGTTTCAATAGGCTTTTATAGTGATATTCTTTCTTGTTTTCTATCTCCTGTAATATGAACAAATGAATCTTGTTTTATCTTTTTCACTGTTCTTTCTCAGACTTCTAGAACAGTGCCTGACACAGCTGCTTAATAACTATTTGTTGAATTAATGATGAATGATTGAATAAATGAATGGGGTCCTGCTTCCTTCCATATTGCCCAGGTAAATAGTCTAGATTTTTTTTTTAATTTGAACAGAGAAAGTTTACTATAAAAATGATTAACAATTTATAGGAAATTAGCTAAGAAGAAATAAAAGAATACACTAAAGAAAACTCTGGGGCTGAGGGAGAGTAGGCAAGGAAGGAACAACCTTCCGGGAAAGTGATTTCTCTCCAAAGTTAAAATTCAGACTTTTAGGAGAGAGTGTGCTTGTAGCCCTATGGTTGAGGGATAGTTGACTAGGTTGTCCTAAAGCAGAGTTGGTGGGCAATTCCTGGGCAGAGGCTGTCTGGGATGCCAGAGAAGTGCTCTGGGCAGCTGCCTGCTGGCGGTGATGCCAAACTAACTAGGAAGCCATAACCAGGAGGTCAACAGGAAGCATGCTGGGGAGCCCCTGAGTTTAGATTTTCCTTGTGATGGACTTTCATTAGTAACCCAGTGTGCAGTTATACAAAGCATGGAAGAGAAGTATGCTACGGATATTCTGTCCATCTAGGAAGCTAGAAAGTAGACTGGGGTTAGAGTTTAGGTACCAGCATTTGATTCCTTTTTACTGTGTTCCAAAAGCACCTCAGTTATCTAGCCTTGGTTTTCTTGTCTGTACTTATAGTTCTTTAAGGGATTAAATGAGATAACCTATGCAAATGTCTAATATAGTATCCTCCCATAATAGACCTTCAATTTTATTATTTTTCCCTAGTCCCCTTGAAAAGTCTATTCACAGTTTAATCCAGTAATCAGGATATCCTTTCAGGATATCACTTCATGCCCCCATACCCTGTTATACTTAGTAGCAAAACAAAAACAAAAGGACAGTTCTAATTCTAGAATAATCCCATTCTTTCCTTACCATCTATAGAAAATGTGAGACAAGTAGCTAAGCAGAAAACAAGAAGCTTCCAAGATCTCTGTGACTGAGCACTCATTACTATCTCTACTTCTTAACTTTTCAGAGCACTCAATGCCTACAGTCTAATTTGATCTTACCGGAATCAAAGAGGCTGCATTATTGTTCTCATCTGAAACATGAAGAAACCCCTAGAACCCTAGAACAGTACATGACACATCACAACTTGTTAGTAACCATGAAAAAAAGAGTCCGTGTCATTCTGATAGCTGACTCCATCACTTTGCACAATTTTATGTAATGAAGTAGTATTTTTATTTTATTTAACTTTAAATTCAATTAATTAACATAGAGTGTATCATTACTTTCAGAGCTAGAGTTCAGTTCTCTGTTGTTGCATTTAACACCCAGCGCTCATTACATCATGTGCCCCCCTTAATGCCTGTCACCCAGTTTCCCCATTCCACCCTCGGCCTCCCCTCCAGCATCCCTCAGTTTGTTTCCTATAGTTGAAAAGTCTCTTATGGTTTGTCTCCTTCTCTGATTTCATCTTATTTCATTTTCTCCTCCACTCCCCTATGATCCTCTGTCAGAGATTTTTAATTTTTGCTGTGCTTTTCTAGATATCTACTTACTTGCTTTCCTTTGGTACTAGGACTTTTTAAAAATTACATATGTAAGGAAATCCAACCTATAAAATAAAGCCAAACTGAACTATTGTGGTCAGGGTAGGAACGTGGACACAGTAACCAATTCACTGGATTTCCGCTTCTCATCTCCAAAAGTGGGCCCCGTAGGTGAGAGGAAGCACCTTGCAGCTTTAAAGAATACCATTTCCTTTCACATAATAAAGCTTGCTAAAATGCTGTAAAGCAAATAAAAAAGAATACCTGCCAACTTCTGTGGCCCCTTGCCTTACCTGGCTTTCCTCTGTTTTAAATCTGCATTTTGCAATAAAGCAAACTGTCCATTGATTGCAGTGTATTGGTAAAGATTACTAATTTTTTATATAACCTTCGGTAATATAAGCATTCTTGTTGCTAGAGATCTGAATGCACACTTATGAGAACAGCCATGTCTCAGACACAATATAGAATGGACAAATAATTTAAACCTCTTTTCATGCCAGAATTGCTATATAACTGCTTTTGGCCCAAGATGGTAATAATTATTATAAGTTATTATTTTTTAACTCTTACTGTTACCTGTCTTATTACTTCCCGACTCTTTCTGCTTGTTTTCTAACTCCCCAAACCAAAACCTTATTCTCTGAATGGAACACTTTTTTTTTTTTTTTTTAAATGAGTCTCAGTCCTTAAGTGGTTAAACTGCACCTCTGGGATCTCACAGCACAGTATCAGTCATCTTATGTCAAGAAAAAAATAATGTCTAATATTTGACAGAAATAAATTACTTCATATGGGACAGCTACATTTGGTCTGATACTTGTTGTCAGCTTTCACTGGAAGACGAGGCACTAAGAAATAGATTTCATCAAATTCTGAGATGGGAGGAAATGAAATCTTAGCAAAGAAAACAAGTTATGCCTCTGAAATGAATTGTATGAGCGGGAAGATATATCAGGTGAAAAGTGAATGTTAAAATCATTTACCAACAGATGACATAAAACATTTTGGACAGATATTTAAGGGTAGAAAGCCCTGATATTACCAGTTTATAAAATATTCATGTATTCAAGAAAACTAAATGATCTCTAGATTTGGGAATTGCTTGTAAACATTTTCTGGTTTTAGCAGTATTTATTTTTTTCTTCATGATACTCCTACTTTTTTTCCCATGAGCTGACTATTTGATATGGGATTTTTTAAAAAAAAAGGTTAGTAGTGTAAATTTAATCCCTGAGCTTGAATGTATCTACAGTAACTTCTCAGCCTTTGCTCACCCGCATCACTGCAGGTTTAAATAAATGGACCATATGTACTGTCTTGCATCAATAAAAAATGAAACATCATATTTGTCAAAAGAGGAGTAGAGGACCAGATAGCTTAGGGGATTAAAGGTGGGCAATAGAACCTTTCAACTCTAAGTCACTTCTTGCCATCTGTTTGTGGTAGGTTAACTTGACAGTAATCATTACTATCTAAAGGCCGCTGAGTTGTCTCCTACTTGTCAAAGACATGGCAGTCTTCATCTAGCTCTTGTTAGACAGATGTCCATATTACACAAAACCGGTCCTGATTAGCAGCCAGTGAATTTATCCCCTTAGGGCAATATGAAAATTTCCTACATTTGCCAACAAGGAGAAAAAAAAAAAATGCTGTTTCGGGTGTTATCCATGGACAAAATGTCTCTGACATTTTGTCTTTGTCTTATCCAAGGAAGATCATTTGGAAGTGAATATTCTGCTCTATTAAGTCTTTTTTTTTTTTTTAAGATTTTATTTATTTGACAGACAGAGATCACCAGTAGGCAAAGAAGGAGGCAGAGAGAGGAGGAAGGAGGCTCTCCGCTGAGCAGAGATCCCGATGTAGGGCTTGATCCCAGGATCCTGGGATCATGACCTGAGCCGAAGGCAGAGGCTTTAACCCATTGAGCCCCCCAGGCGCCCCTCTGTTAAGTCTATTTAAAATGGCTGACTTCCCAAAGTTAAAAGACCCTAAAAATGCAGTTTGCAAAATTTAAGTAGATGGACGTATGTGAGTATTAGTTACACCAAAAAACACTGGTTTGGGGGAAAAATATATTTCTTGCACTCTCTCATTTCCAACCTTAAATTTTGTTTAAAGGATTTTATGTATTTATTTGACAGACAGAGATCAAAAGGAGGCAGAGAGGGCAGAGAGGCAGGCAGAGAGAGAAAGAGGGAAGCAGGTTCCCCACCGAGCAGAGAGCCCGACTCGGGGCTTGATCCCAGGACCCCAGGATCTTGACCCGAGCTGAAGGCAGAGGCCTCAACCCACTGAGCCACCCAGGGGCCCCTCCAACCTTACACCTTAAAAAGGAAACATTACATAAATTTGAAAATGTCTAATGAATAACATACATACAGAAAAGTCTGAAAATGATAAAAATTTTCACAAAGTTAACGTGTGAAAAGTATCTTCATTAATACACATACTGTGATCAGCATCCTCAGGAAACTTTCCTGTGACCCCACTGATCTCAGTTCCTACCTTCTCCCAAAAGTATAATACATCTCTTTTCCATTACTGTTGGTTTTTTGAGTGATCCTTAATATAATTTATTTCTTGAACAATTTTGTCTGAGTTTAGGGCTAAAAGCTCACTTGGTTACATCTAACAAAATAAGGATGTGGGATATGCACATTTGAAGATAAGATTTATAACCTTGAGACTTGGATTACCTCTGGCCAAAGTTTATTAAAGTTTACACATGTATTTGCAGTGGTTTCATGTTGTATTTGTCTATAGGAGAATGTACCGAAAAGGGAGGGGGACATTAAATGCAAGTCCTCAGACTGTAAAAAAAAAAGTTGCACAGAAACATTATGAAAGAAAGTGAAGTACAGGGGCACCTGGGTGGCTCAGTGGGTTAAGCCACTGCCTTCGGCTCAGGTCATGATCTCAGGGTCCTGGGATTGAGTCCCGCATCGGGCTCTCTGCTCAGCAGGGAGCCTGCTTCCTCCTCTCTCTCTCTCTCTCTGCCTGCCTCTCTGCCTACTTGTGATGTCTCTCTGTCAAATAAATAAAAAAATAAAAAATCTTTAAAAAAAAAAGTGAAGTACAATTAGCCCTGCATTAATGGTGGTGTTTTACTTCTAACCCTTAATTACCTTATAATTTTAGATGGAACGTTTAACTCTTCTGGGTTTAACTCTTCTTTTTTTTTTTTTTTTTTTTTTTTAAAGATTTTATTTATTTATTTGACAGAGAGAGATCACAGTAGGCAGAGAGGCAGGCAGAGAGAGAGGAGGAAGCAGGCTCCCTGCTGAGCAGAGAGCCCGATGTGGGACTCGATCCCAGGACCCTGAGATCATGACCTGAGCCGAAGGCAGCGGCCTAACCCACTGAGCCACCCAGGCGCCCCCCTGGGTTTAACTCTTCTTATATTACTCCAAATATAAATGGCAATGCTAACAACAACTTGCTGAAGTCACTTCTTACTAAGATCTATGATTCTAGGAAGATAGTTTAAAAAAAAAAAATTCCCCACCATTTTTTGATGTCTATCACCATCTCTACTACAAAGTTGGAGGATTGGTCTCTTTTAATCTTTACATAAGTAGAGGTGGGAGATGGGGAGTTTTCATGATACCTGTTTCGAGCTGGGGAAATACCAGATGTGGGGATGAATCTCTCTTTATGTCAAGGTCACAGCTGAAACGTCTATTTTAGCCTATCTCAAGCCATGAGGCAATGCTAACTTTGTCGTTCTTAGCAAATATCTTTGAGAGGTAGGATACAGACTTAATCTTTCACATTATACAGATAAGAAATGAAATCACTGAGCACTCAAGTGATTTATGAAGCAGCAGGTAAACGTTAGAAGAGGAAAAAAGGAAATATGGTCTCTGGTCTCTTCTTTCAGAATTCTTTTCAAGGGCTTCCTGCTGCTCTTGGACTACATAGGCATTTTCGATAGCCACCAGAATGAATATTGCAGAAACTGTATTCTGTAAAAGGTAGAATGTGAAAAAGACAAAGGGGCTCTTTCTTATTAAGCCCTTGACCTCTGGTGTTCAGTTTTCCCAATATTAAGTGTGTGGACAAACAGCTTAATGGCAGAAATGTCACCGCCAGAACTTTAAAGAGGTTAATCAATACTGAGCCTCAATCAAAATTTTACCATTATGTTTCCAAACACTGGAGTCCTCATGGAGACTTTTACATATTCACTGAAATGTTTTTAGAACATAGAGGTCGGGCTTTTTAAATTGTTCAAGTGTTGCCAACCATCAGCAGTTCCCTGTAGATTATAAACAAGGAACAGAGCCACTGTCCTCCTATTTGATACTTGTTTTCCCAGAAGAGAGCTGGAGCTGCTGGCTGAAATGTCAGAATAAAACAAGACTTGCCTATTTTTAGCTTCAGCTCATACAGTTTCCCTCCTCTTTAATCATATATCAAGATTTTTAGACCAGCCACCTTTTGAGAGGCTTCGCGTTAAGGCGAGCTGAACTCAGTAAATATGGAAGATACTTTAATACAAATTATTGCAGTATATAGTAATGGATGTTTTTAAATAATTATTATTATAGAAACATGCAGTTTTGTTGTTACTCTTTAGGATTTTGTTTTTTACTATCCTGACCAGTGTGTGTGAATAGATCCTTGGTCACAAAATTGAGCACAATGTCAAGGGTTCTATAAGAAATTAAAGAGAAAAGAAATAGAAAAATGTAAGAGTTTACTGTCCTAAGCAGAAGCTACATCTCAGGCAATATCCTTGCCTCCTCCGTCCCATCACATGACCAGAGAATATGTAAGAAAAGGGAGTATAATCAATTTCTAGATCCAAAGAAGAACATGTTGGGTAGTAGAGAGTAAGAATTGGAAATGTTTCAATTGTATCGAAATATCAAGCGATCCAGTGGGAGTAAATAAGCTTAGAGCAGTGATTGAATCATAGTAATATCTCTTATGTGGGTAGATGATGATTTGGTGAAAATTTAAGTATAGGTGACAGATTCACCCAGAGGCATGAAAACATTAGATACTTCATCCATTCACTCCACAAATATTTATCAATGCCTACTATGTGCTAACTGCTGTGAGGGTTAAGGACAGATAACAGAAGTGATTTTAGCTCAGAAAGCATAGTTGTAGAAGTTTTGTTTGATCACTGTCCAGTGTTGAGCAAAGGACCTAAACAAAGTCCAGGAGTGAGCCATGTAGATATATCAGGGAAAGGAATGTGTCAGGCACTGGAATGGAACATGTAAAGTTATTGAAATGGAAATATAACTTGATACATTTCAGGAAGAATCCAGAGGGCAGTAGACGCAGCGAGTGTTCAGGATGGAGGTAGGAGGGGGCCGGAATGTGCAGTACCTTAGAGGTTATGAAAAGCATTTTGGATTTTATTTGGAGATGAGAAGGTTTTAAACTATTTTAAAGTCTCAAGGAAGGAAATTGGTGATCAGATTTGCCTTTTGAAAGGATTTTTCTGCTTGTTCTATGTGACTAGATTTTTGGATTCCCCAGATAGAAAGCAGAGAGACCAGTAAGGAAATAAATCTATCAGTCTAGGCAACAGATGCTGGTGGTTTTTTGACTAGGTGGCAGCAGTGGGAATAATTAGATGAAGCTTGATTCTAGATATATGTATAGAAGGAGATCTATCTGAAGATGACAAATTGCATGTGAGGTGTGAGAAGGAAGAATCAAGAGTGATGCCAAGGCTTTAGGCACAAAGTAGTACTACTACAAAGTAGTAGTAGGATGGACATGCTATTTATATTTACCAAGTTAGAAGAGACTGTAAAAAAAAAAAAAATGGATTTGGGAACCATGGGAGGGCAGGGTTCATGGGAAGTAGGATTTCAAGTTTGAACAACTTAAATTCAAGATCCTATTAGACATCCAAGTAGAGATATAAAATCAGTGGCTAGATATATGAATTGAGTTCACAGAACAAGTCATAGCTAGTTTTGTAAATCGATGAGTCATCAATCTATAGATGGGCTTAAAGCCATGGATTTCAGTGAGTTCATCTAAAAAATAAGCAAGACGGTAGTCTGAATGAAGTTATTTATTAATAAATCCATAAAAAGTAGGTTATCTTTAAGCCCTTTGATTCCTTGAAATCTAATAAAAATGGTCTTAACAATCAATTGGAGATATATTTATAATATATTTGAGGCTTAAGGTCTTGGAAATCATTTCTTTGGTTTATCAAACTTCAGACAATGAGTTATAGCACCATTATCTGGACTTTACAAGAGATCTGCTTAGAGCATTTTTCACTTAGTCTTGTGTACAGAAATAGAACATTGTCTTTTGTCCGTTGTTCTTAACCCGATTTCAGTTGTGTGACATTCTTTCATCCATCCTCAGAAGATTGCTTATCGGATAGTGCACTGCCTTTACAGTGAAATACTGATTAGTTTGTGGGAGTATTTTCTAGAGTTGATAAATCAATGTACAACATTCCATTTTAAAAGAAAGTTAACTGTCTAAGCCAGTGTTTTTCAAAGCACATTCCAAGTAACATTAATTTCCAAGGATTTAAATATGGAAAATGTTAAGTTAAAGAGGTTTCTATACTGTGTGACTTCTCAGCCTTTAATAAACTAATGAGCCTTGAGTCTGCAGAAAATAAGAGAAGCTGTAAGTAATATTTGTCATCTCCAATTGGTCTTTGAATCTTTTTTTAAAGTACAGGTCTTAGGTCTAGTGTTATAAGGAATAAGATTGTTCAGTGGCCAAAGTGCATAACATTAGACTGTTAAGTATTCATTGATTTTGGACTATAAAAGTGACAAATAGCTTCATAAGCACTACCAAATGACAGGTGCTATGCTTTATGTAAATTATTTCTTTTATACATATAAGGTACATACCAAAATCATTCCCATGTTAAAGATGCAGGAACAAAACTGGAAGAAGTAAAGCAGCTCTCCCAAGGCCACAGAGCTAGCTGATGGAAGTGATACAGTTTAAACCTAGATCCTTTAAGTTCAGAACCAGGTCACATAGTCATTGGTTCTCAGATTATCGTCCCTGGATCAGAAATATTAGTGTCATCTGGGAAGTTATAAGAAATACAAATTCAGTCCCAGAAATCAGCAGCTGCGGAGGTGGAGCTCAGTACTTTGTATTTTAGCAATCCTTCCATAGTAAGTCTAATACTACAGTATCAGAACCCCTACCTTAAATCATTGTAATAATTGGGAATAATAGTATGTATGGTTGAGAATCCTAAGGTGACTGGGTTAAAGGAAATAAAATCACCTATTTGTTCTAAATTAGAGACCTCAGCTTTTTTTAAAAAAAGATTTTATTTATTTATTTGACAGGCAGAGAGGCAGGCAGAGAGAGGGGGGAAGCAGGCTCCCTGCTGAGCAGAGAGCCCCATGTGGGGCTTGGTCCCAAGATCCTAGGATCATGACCTGAGCTGAAGGCAGAGAGTTTAACCCACTGAGCTACCCAGGCACCCTCAGCTTTTAATCAGAAACACTCATGGAATTCTTTTTTACTTATCTTATTTAGATTAAATTAGTTAACATACAGTGTGTCATTAGTTTCAGATGTAGAGTTCAGTCATTCCCACTCATGGAATTCTTAAAACACGGAGACAATCCTCTAACACCTGAATATCCTTAGGTGAGGCAAAAACTACAGGTAATTTTAATGTGTTATCAGAACTGAACTAAGTATAGAAATTGATGGGGGACAGTCACTTGCTATTCTATATCAGTGCTTCCCAAAATCTGATATGTTTGGGAACACAAGGGGATATTATGAAAATTAGATCAACCCACTAATTTTGGGTAGTTGCCCAAGATCCTATATTTCTATCAAGCTTCATGCTGATACCCATACTGTGTCTGAAGACACACTTATTGAGTAGCAAGGATTTAATTTCTCCTTATAATTTCTTATTTTCTCCAACATTACTTTATATTTAATGACTATAAAATTAAAACTTGAATTTATTTAGAAAATAAATAATTCCTCTAGAGGAATTTTAAATTAAATTAAATTAGAGGAATAAAAAATTCCTCTAAATAATTTCTTTATTTAGAGGAATTCTAATACTCCAGGAATTCTAATACTCTAAATGGGTTAGCATTTTAGTTATTGTTTCTCCCTGTTACATGATTGCTGACCAACCACCTGTCTGCCTAGGACAGGTTTAAGAAGTGGGTAAAGGATGTTCAGTGCTAAACAGGGTAAATCCCAAACTGGGATGATATTCTCATCCTGCACATGTACGTACTTCCAACTGTTAAGGAGGGATCCTATCCTAACCTAGAAGAATTACATTCTAGTTCAAGGACTACCCCTAGTGTTGCACTGTATGTAGGAAGATACGGGAGAGAACTGGGTTTACAGAAGCAGTTTACCCAGCAGTCTTGGGATGACCTTACATCTGTCTAGTATTCACAGACTAACTTGTAAGTAGAGCCACAATCTGAACTCAAACCACCTGGCTTTCAAGCCCTCTATCTTAACTACTGTCATAGGCCATCTCCTCCTCTAACGCCTCAAAGTGAATTTTCCCTAAAATCAGATGAATATGGTTCAAGTGTGTTAATAATTGACCTTTATCTTTTCTATTAATTTTCACCTCATCCCTTAAAGATTGTATCTTGGAAGTTGCTGTATATATTTTTAAACAAACAGAGGAAATATTTGGCATATATGCGTGCACAAAATACTCCTGTTCTGCATGATCCAGAAAGTATAGAAAGTATAGAAACCACCACCACCACCTCCCCTCTCCTCCCCTCTCCTCCCCTCCCATTCTCTCTCTCTCTCCCTCTCTTTCTCTCTTATGTAGGTACATGCGTGTTTGTGTGTCTGTCACAATCCATCCTACTTCTAAGGCTCTTCTTTACAAACTTCATTCATTGGCTTTACCTAAATTCTATAAGTTACTCATGTGGCAAGCTGATAAATGAGCATACCTTAATATCAAATATGAAGCATTGGAAATAGAATTAGTTCAAAGGAGTTCTAGGCTATTTTAAGATATTTAGTACAAAGTTATTTAATATTCTGATACCCTATCTCTATAAGCTCTTAAGATGGTCCTAAGAATTTTAGTGACATGAATGAGTTTAAAATCCTATGCATAGAATCAAGATTTGAAATGACCCCAATAGGAAGCAAAACCCTTGAAATATAAATATTTCAAAATTTATATATTTTAATATATATTTAATATATGCTATAAACCTTTTAGAAAAATAATTTAAATTGTGATTCCTTAAGTAATTCTTCAAAATCCACATTCTATTTATTGTTGCAGAAATTTTCTACTAACCCATCAATGCATTATTTGATATCTTTGAAAAAACACATTGTAAATTTAAGCAAGCTAAAATATTAATTGAGAGTATCCTAAAATGGACTTTCAATTAAGTTCTCTCTTTTTTTCTGTGCAGATGATAAAAATTACATTATTCACTATGACTATTTTTTAAAGTTCCTTTAAACATCCATCACTTAACCAAATAACAGGACAGTTCCACTAGAATAATTTTCAATGCTGGGTTAAAATGCTTTTCTAGAAAATTAGGGTCTTTCTATTCAACAGCAGTGAAAACAGCAACAGTACTTGAGTGCTTAAAAGGCTCTGCGCTGTGTATTTTGCATGGATTTTCTTCATTACTATCCATAACAGAGCAATGGTCCATTCTATCTGACCATGTTCTCCTTGACATACTTGCTGGTCTTGGCCTTTGTGGCACCCATACTCCCTTGTTTTCCTCTCCTCTAAAAGCAACATCTGAATGTCTTTTACAGACTCCTCCTCCTCCCTCTACCCAAAATTCTAATTCAAGAATTTCTATGGCTTAATTCCATGTGGTGGACTGAATAGTCCCACGAAAATTATTTGTCCAGTGCCTAACCTTTTGTACCTGCAAACATGAACTTCTTTGGAAATGGGGTCTTTGCAGATGTAATTAAGTCAAGAATTTCAGGTTGGTATTGTCTTGGAACTAGGATGGATGCTAAATTCAATAACTATTGTCCCTATAAGAGAGTAGAGAGGGGGACTTAAGATAGTGAGAAGATCACACGAAGTCAGATGCAGAGATTAAAGTTATGCTGTCAGAAGCCAGTGAATGTCAGAAGCTACCAGAAGCTAGATGGGGCAAGGAAGGACTCACCTCTGGAGCCTTCAGAGAGAGCATGACCCTGCCAACACCTTCGCTTTTGCCTTCTGGCCTTTGAAATTGTAAGAGAATAGACGTCTGTTTTAAGTTGCCCAGTTTGTGGTAACTGGTTATGAGAACTTTGAAAACTAATAAATATACCCCTTGCCTCTACTTGTCTTTCTTCATTCTGTCTCCAGCTTCTCTGACCTTACATACCAAATATATGAGGAAGAATCAGAAGTTCTACTTATGAAATAAATCTTTCCCATGTGCTTTAAATGTCTATCTACTTTGTGCTTCTACTTAGCTATCTTCTTAGCACTCAAAATTGATATGTCTCTGAAAGCTCTTAATTACTAAACCTCCCAAAAAGAAAAGCCGGTTTTATTCTCAGTCGTATTTATGTCTCTTTGTCATGAACCTCTTCCCAAGTGTCTAGAGAAAACTAGAATCATTCTTCATTTTCTTTTGTCTTAACTGCCCCTACCCCTGTTTCTAATTTGTCAACACTCTTATGATTTATAACTTAGCAACATTTCTCAAATCAATTCATTTTTCCTGATCTCCATTTTTTTATACATATTTTCATTTTTACTGCATCTTCCTTCCCTTATTGATTGTTCTAGTTTCTTTTCTTTCTTAGGAAGCTCTTTCATATATGAAAATCAAAGAAATCATTTAAAAATACAAATTAGATGTCATTACTCTGTTTAAAATCATAAAATGACTTTCTTTTATACTTATTAGAAAATCCATAGTTTTTGTTTGTTTGTTTGTTTGTTTGTTTGAAAATCCATAGTTTTTGTCATCGCCTATGAGATCCTATATGACAAGGGCCTTGCTTATTTTGTACTTTTATTTTTACCACCCTATGTAGGTAAGACTGCTTAAATCTGCTAGTTTTTCCATAGCATTTATCACAATATGCATTCACTTATTTTTTACTCACTGAACTACAAGTTCATGAAAGTTAACATGTGTCATTTTTATTCACCAACAAATTCCTGGAATCTAGGACAGTGCCTAGCACTCTGTAGTAATTTTGAATAGATGAAATAATGAAAAAAATCTACATACCCTTGATATATCATTTGTTAGTTTCTCATAAAGGCTATTTAATTACAGAATTTTAACAGATAGTGCTCCTGATGGCTGCCTACCTATATCATTAATCTGTATTTTTATTAGTATTTGATATTTACTGAACACTTACGTTGTCCCGGGTACTGTGCTAAGCTCTTTGTCTATATAATATCATTTAATCTGTACAATAACCCAGTGAAGTAGATAGTTGAATCACTTCCTTCTACAAATGAGAATTGTTATGCTTAGAGAAATAAAGTGTTTGCCCAAGACAGCACATCTCTTACAGACAAAGTCAGGTCTGTGGCAACAGAGTCCACACTCAGTGTGACTGTGTCATTTTCCAAGAAGCTACTTGAAGACAACAGTGGTCCTTTGAAAGCTCTTTTTTTAATCATTGATTTTCCTACCAACCAAAGACAAACTCCTAATATTATTAGAGCATTTCCCTGGGAAGTCTTAGGGTTGGGAGTTGATGGCTTTCTTTCCTTGGAACTGTTTTAAAGGAAATTCTTACTTGCACAATATATTATCATGATTATCCTTTAAATACAGGGTTATTCACATATTTTGTTAGATGGACATATCGACGTAAGTTTTCAAAAATAGATACAAATAAAATGCTTCAGGTGTCAATGACCAAAGCAGAAATGGCAAGGTTTGGATTCACCCAAATTCTTTAATTGCCATAAGTCCCAAGTTGATTTTTGTTACATAGCTCTGATGACATATTTACTCGATTCACATGTGATAGTTAATTTTATATGGCACCCAGTTGTTTGGTCAAACACAAGTCTAGATGTTTCTTTGGACATTTTTAAATACGATTAACATTTAAATCAGTACAGTTTGTGTAAAGGAGATTATCATCCATAGTGGGTGTGAGCCCCATCTCATCAGTTGAAGGTCTTAAGAGAAATAAATTGAGGTCCCCCTGAAGAAGAAGGAATTCTTTATCCAAAAACCTTTCAACTTGAGACTGCAACCTCAACCAGTCTTCTGTGGTTCTCAGGCCTCCTAGCCTGCCCTACAAATTTCAGACTTGCAAGCTTCAACAATGATATGAGCCAGTTCCTTAAAATAAATATTTCTCTCTATATATCCGTACATCCTGTTGGTTCTGTTTCTCTGGAGAACCCTAACAGACCATGTAACACACATGTAAAGGGAAAGCTTCTAATAGTTTTACTTCTCTTTTTATTTTATTTGTTAAAACAGTCACAAAGGTGCAGTGAGTTTCCAGAAGAAGAGAAATATAATTCACCTCTTGATAGGGAATGTCAAGGTTCTGGGAAAGCATTGCAACTCCCAAACTGGTGATTTTGCCAAGGTCATTTTTGCAAAATACAACCTGACACATGCCTGATTTGTGATATCCCCCTCTGTTATTAAACCAAATACTTCAATCTTTTTTTTTTTCTCTTCAAGGAAAATTCTATCTCCTCTATGAAGGCTCCATGGATCAGCACTTTACCTCATTGATGTCATTTATCATCAAATCTACTTGGCATTTACATACATCCTATACATTGGGCTCTGTAATCAGAGGTCATAGTAAAAAAAGGGGGGATCTGGAATTAGGCAGGGTTCAAACCCACCTCTGCTACCGAGATGACTGAAAAATTAATGAATCTCTCCAAGCCTCAGTTTTCTTGTCTATGAAATGGTAACATGTTAGTATCATTGTATGGTACTATTATAAAATACAAGGGAGGGTACATTAATAAAGAATTTTGGGGAGCACCTGGATGGCTCAGTTATTTGTCTTCCTTCACCTCAGGTCATGCTCCCAGGGTCCTGGGATAGAGTCCCACATTTGGCTCCCGGCTCAAAGAGGAGCCTGCTTCTCCCTTTCCCTCTGCCGCTTTCCCTATTTGTTCATTCTCTCTCTCTCTCTCTCTCTCACTCTCTCTCTCTCACTCTTAAATAAATAAATAAAATCTTTAGGCAAAAAAAAGAATTTTTTGTAATTGTACCTAACATTTGTTGATCACTTTCACCATATGAGGTTAGCTGCTCTATCCATTGTGTGTTTCAAACTGCATAGCAACAGAGGTCATTGTTATCCCTATTTGATAGGTGAGAACCTTGAAATCATAAGTTCATAAGTTATAGTTTGTTATTTTTTTCACCAGATCATGATGTCTTCTTCTTTTTATTCTCACTATTAGTCCTACTTTTGTATCTTACCCATTATTGCTAAATAAGACATATTAAATAAATTAATATTCAAATATTTTTTAGCTTTACTGAGGTATAATTGAGAAAAACGTGTAAGGTAATTAAAGTATACATTGTGATGATTTGATACATTGTGAAAACATTCCCACTATCTAATTAATACATTCATCACTTCATACATTTATATACATATACATAAAATATGATAAATATTTATATTTTCTTTCCATGAGAATATTTATATTCCACTCTCTTAAAAAAGTTCAGTTATAGAGTGGCTCAGTTGGTTAAGCATCTGCCTTCGGCTCAGGTCATGATCCCAGGATCTAGGATCCAGCATCACATTGGGCTCTCTGCTCTGCCGGGAATCTGCTTCTCCCTCTGCTGCTGCCTGTGACTCCCTATTGTGCATGCCCTCTCACTCTGTCAAATAAATACATAAAATCTTTTAAAAATTTCAGTCATATAATATAATGTTATCAACTATAAAACTATGTTTTATATCAGATCTTTAAAACGTACTCATATCTGAATGTTTGTACACTCTTACCAACCTCCTCTTACTTCCTCCACTCCCCAGACCCTGACAACAACTTTTCTACTCACTGTTTCTATGAGGTTTTCTTCTCTTTTCCTTTCCTTTCTGTTCTTTTCCACTTTTTTCTTTTTTTTTTCTTTTTTCTAAGATTTCACATATGAGTAATACCATGGTATGCCTTTTTTGTCTGGCTTATTTCACTTAGCATAATGTCTGAACATCCATCCATGTTGTTGCAAATGGCAGGATTTTCTTCTTTTTCATGGATGAATAATATTCCCGTGTGTGTGTGTATCAATGTGTGTGCATGTGTGTATATTTCACACTTTCTTTATCAATTCATCTATTGATGGAAACTTAGATTATTTCCATAACTTTTCCATTGTGAATTATGCTGCAGTGAACATGGGTGTGCAGATACCTCTTTGAAATCCTGCTTTCATTCTCTTTGGATAAATACTCAGAAGTGAGAGTGTTGAATCAATAACAGTTCTAGTTTTAATTTTTTTGAGGACTTTCCATGTCATTTTCCTTTTGACTGTGCCAATTTACATTCACACCAACATTACACAGGTGTTTGTTTTTTTTCACACTCATTCTAACACTAATTATCTCTTGTCTTTCTGAGGCTAGCCATTCTAACAGGCATGAGGTGATATCTCATTATGATTTTGATTTGTATTTCCCTAATAATTAGTGATGTTGTAGATCTTTTCATGTACCTGGTGGCCATTTGTATGTCTTTGGGAAAATGTCTATTAGCTTCCTGTGCCAAATTTTAAATTAGATTATTTGGACTTTTATGCTGTTGAATAGTATATGGTATTTCAAATCTTATTAATCAAAAATTGTGATTCATATCAATCATAAAGTGACACAAAGTGTGTTTTTTGTATTTCAGATTCTAGTAGATGATTTAGAGGGTTTTTTTTTCAAATTTTTGTTAAATTTTAGTTAACATATAATGTAATTTTGGTCTCAGGAATAGAATTTAGTTACTCATCACTTACATATAGTATCCAGTGCTCAACACAACATGTGCCCTTCTTAATGCCCATCACCTATTTAGCCCATCCCCCACCCACCACCCTTCCATCAACCCTCGGTTTGTTCTCTGTAGTTAGGAGTCTTCTCTTGCGGTTTTCAATGCAAAAAGTGGCCACTCTGGAAAACATTATTGAGGTTCCTCAAAATATTAAAAATAGAGCTACCCTACAGCCCAGCAATTGTACTACTAGGTATTTATCCAAAGAATATAAAAATACTATTTTGAAAGGGCATATGCATCCCAAAGCTTCTAGCAACATTGTCAACAATAGCCAAATTATGGAAAGAGCCCATATGCCTGTCAGCTGATAAATAGATAAAAAAGATATGGTACACACACACACACAGGAATATTACTCAGCCATCAAAAATATTTGAAGATATTTTAATAGAAATCTTACTTATCTTAAGACTTGATAAAGTTAGTGAAATGAAAATAACTAGCTAGTATAGGCATGTCTGGTGTCATCATTCACTCCAGACTTGTAAGTTAGTAATACATGATATTTAGTGTTATTATTGGAATTATAGATTTTGCTATTAAATTTTCTGGTTTTTTATGAACTAATACTTTTACAGCAAACAGACCTGTTATACACTCTAGCTATTGTTCTATATTTAAATTAAATGGCACAGTATGTGGTACAAACAAAAGGTTCTAAAAACATTGTGTTGATGGAGAGTTTTAAGCAGTTATCTCAAATTTCACTTGCTCTGCTGAACTGGATCCTGAAACTCTGAAGAAGACTGGATAAGGTATCAGTACCCCAGGATACTAGAAAGAATTTTGACTCTGAATTGACTTGAAGTCTTTCAACATAGCTGAATTATGTTGTATGTGAAATGTGTAAGTTACACAATGTCTAAGGATCTTCAAAGTTTTAAAATTTAATATTATAGATGAATAATGTTGACTACAGTCTAAGTCAAATCCTCAGGTTTTTTTGTTTTTGTTTTGTTTTGTTTGTTTTGTTTTTTGTTGTTGTTGTTTTTTCTTCAGTCAGCATAGTGTTTCCAAATACATGAAATCATCCTTTGTTTGATGCATACAACAGTGAAACTTACTAAAACAAAATCATAGTCTATCCTAAAAAACAATGAGAAGACTGACAAAATTGTACCAAAAATTAGACAAAAAGCCCAATTAATTAGAAGAGAGTACTTAGCTCCCCTGCTATAGAAAGAATATGTCTTGGCCAGGTTAATGCTAGACCCAGTTAATCATTAACATTAACATTTTTGCCCCTGCATTAATATGAGTTCGAGTCCCCAAGTCTGAATAAACCATAGTCTTTGCTTTCTCATTTCCTTTCATTCTAAGAAAAAAAAAAAAAAAAGATCCATCATAACATGGTATATAATATCATAATATTGAACTTCAGGGATATAGACTTTTTTTTTACATATTAAAATGTGAGTATAGGAAATGTACTAGTAGAGTTGCATTGCCAGTTTAGAGCATAGGAATATAAATTAAAATTATTTCCCCAATTCAGTTAAGTGAAATAATAGTATAAAAGCAGTAGTATAGATGTCTTCTAATAATATAGCAGGCTAGATAATCAGAGGAAGTCATTTTACAATAAACATCTAGATCTTTCTTAGGAATGGACGTGACAGCATGTATTATTAATGAATTGCTGGGCCAGCACAAGATAACGGATACCTTTATGGGCTGTCTCTACCAAACATGTAAAAAATATCATAAATCTCAAACCAGGTTTGTGAGGATATGATAGATTTAATCTTAGGCAAAATGCCTAAAACAGTGCTCATTTCAGGAAACGAACTCTTTTTCAAAAAAATTTTATTATTGAGGTATAGTTGACATACAATGTTCTATAAGCTTCAGGTACACAATATAGTGTTTTATACATGTGTAATGCTCACCACAATAAATGTAATTATCATCTGTCATAATTACAATATTATTGACAAAATCTCCTGTGCTGTTTTTTTCATTTTTAATTTCATGACTTATTTATTTAATAATGTAAGTTTTCACCTTTAATTCCATTCACTTATTTTGCCCTTTCCTCAACTCCCCTCCCCTTTGACAAGCACTAGTTTGTTCTCTGTATTTATGAGTCTGTTTCTGTTATTAATTTGCTCATTGATTTGGGTTTTCTTGTTGTTTGTTGTTGTTGTTGTTTTTAGACTTCAAAGAACTCTTTGTCCTGTGGCAAGGTGGGGCAGTTGAAATTGAGACTATTTTTTTTAAGTGATATATAGGGTCAAAAGCAGGCCACCCCAAAGTGGGCCATTTGGCATGAAGATTATTTTGATTTATAAAGCAGTCAAAATCCAGGAAAGACTCAGGAAATCTTCCTTACCTCCCCCTCAACTTCCAAAAGTGAATTTAGATAGAGGACCTGCTCCAGGAAGAGAACTATCACCATTAGATACCTGTATTATGATAGGAACTAGGTATGGTAGATAGGGAGGAACCTAATAAGACCTGTCTAATCAAAGTCCTCTCTTTGTCCTATTGTTTATGTAAATATTGGTTTACCAATCTTTACTCTTTTTTCATTCTGAGGGTTGTATTCCTTCCCTTTGAAGTTACAGAACCCTGCTCCTCTCTCCCTAAGTTCAGGATAACACCTACACCTCATTTTGCTTGAGTGTCTTTGGAATAACTGTGTTTATGTGGATTCTGCATACATATACTATTAAATTTGATTTTCTCCTGTCTCATGTCAAATTTTCTTCTCAGTCTGGCTAGAGGGACCTTGAAGGGGACAGGAATTATTGCTCCCTGACAGTAGGTACTCTAAAAGTACACTCATGGGATACCAAAAAAGCCATACTCATTGACTTCTAGCAGAAGTAAACACAGAGAAGGGAGGAAGGAGGAAGGAAAGAATAAACATAAACTCAGGGGCTTAAAACAGCAAATATTTATTATCTCTTAGTTCTGGAAGCTGGAAGTCTAAAATCAAAGTGTCAATAGAACTGTGCTTTCTCTGAAAGCTCTAGAAAAGATTTTTTTTCTTTGAGTCTTCTAGCTTCTGGTATGTCCAAGATTTCTTGGCTTATAGCTGTGTATCTGCAGTCTCTGCCTCTGGGGTCACATTGCCTCCACCTCTTTTGTCAAGCCTCCCCTGTGTGTGTCTATTCTAAAATAATTGTCATTAGATTTAGGACTCACCTAGGTAATTCAGGAATATCTTGTCTCAAGATACTTAATTCTGTCTGCAAAGACTCTCTTTCCAAACAAAGACAAAATCACAGTTTCTGGGAATTAGAATGTGCCACCATTCACTACGGCATCATTGTATGTAAATTTATTTTTAAGAGAAGTTCATATGAATTGGGTAAGAAAATAAAAGAGATTATATACACATTCTTATTCTCATATTTTCCCTCATATGCCTAAGTTATCAAGTTGAGATTTTTGGGCCAGTTTATGACCAGGCTTGTTGAAATATGTAAGATATAATGGAAAAGAGAAAGTAGAAGTTTAATACTGCCTTGGTAGCTATCACAAACTCTGCAGTTGTCCATCCAATTGCCATTTTTACTTCCATTTTGTTCACAGAGCTTCAGTCTTGTTCAGGACAGCAATGTGCCCCACACAGTGGATTGAATGATAATTAGGACAAACCAGATATGACCATCCCTTTGTTGATAATTCACTTTCCAACTGCTCTCTCAATTCAGGTCACCCAGTGACATAGTTACAACTAATAGAACATAAATAGCAGGTTTATTCAATGTGGAAAAAAAAGAAAAGATTTTCCTCTCTGGTAAAAGGAAAATCCTGTTCTTTTTATTTCTTGTTCGGTGTTCAGTTCATAGGAATGAAGACATGATGCAGGGGTTGTGATATCTATAATGTGACTCAGACCTAAGCCCCGCATAAAAATCCATTGGCAGCAGAGCAGGACATTGTTGCGCAAATACCATAATTGCCTTTTTCAGACTTCTTCAAAGGGAGATAATTTAATGTCTGTATTACTAGAACAAGTATTAGATTTTCTATTACTTGAAAACTAAATGTCTATCTAAAATTGCAGGTGATGACTTTTCCAATGATCTTCACTTCTCCATATTTTTTGTCTACATGAAACGTCAAATACCTTCATGGTCTTTTGTTGCCCACACTCACTTTTACAAGGTCAGAGACTAAAGTATGGATCTGTTATTCTAGATTATTTTCAGTAGTTACTATTATCTACCCACTAGAATGAGGGAAATGGTTTGTTAGGGTCCTTCTTTATACTTCTTACTCTCCCTTAAATAGTTGTAAAATACTGACTTGTTATTGTTTTAACTGTGAAAAGAAAATTAAATCCATAGGAATTAAAGTTTTATTTTTTTGTTTTTCTTCTTTTTATATTTTCTAAGTATAATACTGCTATTTGATCCATACTCTCCTTTTTTGATTCATGAGACAATGCTTAAGAACTGTCACATTATCATATGTACCTGACATATTTTCCTGGCAAATACAATGTTGACAGAAGCAATTGACACCTAACATCTAAAATATAAACCTCTCTTCAGATTATTGACTTATGACTCTGAGAAGAACAGCCTTCAATAGCACTGACGATCACAACCTAGCTCTTTAAAAAGTATCTCTCTAAATGCCAGAACTTGCTCCTTGTAGAGGTTTTGGGAGGTTCACCTGATGTTGATAACGTAGTTCAGACACAGAAGGCTGTGCATCTTGTGATCCACAAAGGACCTTTCCTGGTGTTATCTGTGCATTTATAGTTTTCACTAAAATTAATCTAAAACATCTGTGATTCCATTTTTGGTCACTCTTTATTTACTTCAGAGTGTTACCAAAACTCACCAAGATGTCACTTAAAAAGTTATGGTGAGTTAGAGAATACTGCTCTGTATTCCCAAGCAATTATGTCTCACCTGGAGACAGTAAACAGCTTCACAGAGAGAGAGGTAGCAGATTAGTAATGATTAACTCACAATCAATACAAATGCCAACGGACTCAAGACTGATACTTTTTACTTAAATATTGCTTAAACCACAGTCAATTTTTTAGAACATTTAAAATGTGTAAGATTTGTCTGGTCTAGTCTCAAGAATTTGAAAATTAACAACTTTGTAGAACTCTAAAAAAGAGGCTTATTGTGTCTAACAAGCAATAAGTTTCATATCAATTCAGATATGATACAGTTCAAGATATATTCCAAATGTCCTATAAAATAACTCTTTGCACATATACATATTTACATATTTATGTATAAATATGAAATTACAAAATGTATTTTAAGTGCATCCCATCATTTCTCAGTGCTTATGTCCTTGAAAGCCTGGCATTTAAATTTAGGGGATCCAAAACAAAAAAAAAACAAAAAAACAAAAATAAATAAATAAATAAATTTAGGGGATCATGTGAATGTACATTGTTCATATTTAAGTGAAGAGATTTCATCTATTTAAAAGGAGAAAATTTCTTATTTTACTTATTTCTAGGGATCTTCTCCTTAGAGATTATTCCCAAACTGAGAAACTGTTTTAATCCTGTTATTGCAAAAAAGCTATCTTCACAAAATAATTATTTATAGACCAATAAATTACCAACATCTAGGCAGAGAGTCCAAAATAGGCTTTGGAATTCAAATTCTGCTTCTTTATTCAATAACCTCATCTCTAATATACACACACATACACATACCATTCAGAAAAACAATTTAACATTCCTGAGCTTCAAGTTCTTCATAAGTGATGTGTAGGACATTGATGTCACCTCTATCTATTAGGATTCCTTCAGGTGTAAGTGGCATATTCACATGCAACTCAATTCACAATTTATGCTATGTCCTGGCTTCCTCTAGGTAAGCTCCCTTTTTCTGCCTGGCTGTAGGAGAATTCTCAGTTGCTTCCAGGATAGCAAACTTTCAGACTCTCATGTGATAGGAAAAGAGGAAGAGTCTTGTTTGCAAAATTCCATCCAACATTATGTCCCCCTGGCTGTGATTAAGTCACAGGCTCATTCTCAAGAGAATTTATATAGCCAAGTGATTAAGCTGATGTAAAGTCAACTCCAGAAGAAGCACTTGGGGAAAGGAGATAGTGCTCTGAAGGAACTCTGAAGAGTTGTCAGAAGGAAAAATATTAACAGATGCTGGTCAGAAAAACCAATAGATGTTTACTATAATTATTTAGACTGGTTCTTATGAGGCTTAAATACCCTAAGTTAACAGGATGCCTACCTGTTGCCAGGAAATGGCAAGTATAATCAAGTTCGTAGTTATTAACAATATTTTGACACTATTTATGAATTCTGAAGTCATTTTATATCTGTTATCATAATTCAGCACTCACAACCCAAAATTATTTTTGAGTTTATTGAAGGTTTATTCTTTCTAAATGTTTGCAGCTCAGAGAGGCTGTGCTACCAGCCAGAGATCATATAGTTAACTGACTGGAGGGTCTAGACTTACACCAAGTCTTGCGACTCCATCAGACCATAGGTGCCTAGTCAGGCATCCTGTGGCTATGATAACCTGTGTTTTATCGCAGGGGTTTGTGATGTATTTACTACATGTTGCATATCTGTAAGATTAAAAACAAATGGACCAAAGGACAATGTGGACATTTTCTTCCATATAAGGCAATACTATTCATCTCAATTCAGCAGTTCCTCCTTATTTAATCTATAAAATTGCTTTTAACTTGTGCTTACTCCCCTTCCCCATGAGGAGCCAGATGTGACACAAATGAAAGGCCTGTGTTTGCTAAACTCTATTTGATGTCACTTGGGAGAAGTGAAGTCCAGGACAGTTCAAGTGAGAAAATATGAAACAGAATTTCAGAAGCAGTAAATTAGAATGGGTAAGCATAGTAAGAGTAAGGGTAAAGATCAAAAGTCCTAAATATTTATAAAATCTTTTTAATCAGTAATCCAGTAGGAGTTCCATTAAATATAATAACAGTGAGTCTAGCTAGAAAAATATCTACCTAGGTTTCACCTTTTAAAATAACTGACTAGAAACAGATAAGAAGTTGCTTCATAACTTTTGCCCTATGACTCAGGGATTTAATATCAATTCAAATCAAAACACAGACATCTGTGCAGCTATCGTGTTATACATAGCATAGATGTGATCTTCAAATGCTGGAATTCATCTCAACCCCATATTCATACATTCCTTTTTTGAAATACAATAACAGGACAGAAAGCCTCCCAAGGACAGGTAGGGTAAAGGGTACATACTGAGTGTAGCACTTGCTTTTGAGGAGCTTTAGGTCCCATAATTAAAGAATTCAGCCATGGAAAGAGACAGGAAGATTCTAGTAATAGTGTATGCTTCTAGCATTTTGCTGATTGTAGGACCAGCAAGTAGTGATGGGAGAAACCCCAACCTCAGTATGGTACAGCTGTATTAGACATTGAAATTTGACGTGTCAAATTACCCTTCAAATGCACATCTGTAAAATGTGTTAAAAGTTGTCTACCTGGAACTTATAGCAAAACTGAGGGCAAACCCACTCTTTTGCTGATGAATGGGAAGGCTGGTAATTTCACCTCATTTGTCTCTTCCTTTCTTAACCAGTACCCTTACTACTCTAATATCAGGCTTCTTTTATCCTGATACAGTTTCTACGTTGACTGATCTCAGCTAGTCCCATGACTAGCAAATGACCCCCAACTCTTAGTTGGATATTAGTTCCCACACAATCTTCTGCTATAAATTAGTTCCCACACAATCTTCTGCTATAAATTCAAAACATTTATCCATTCATCTATCAGTGAACATCTGGGGTTTTTCCATAATTTGGCTATTGTGGACATTGCTGCTATACACATTGGGGTACAGATGCCCCTTCAGATCACTATGTTTGTGTTCTTTGGGTAAATATGTAGCAGTGCAATTACTGGGTCATAGGATAGCTCTATCTTCAACTTTTTGAGGAAACTCCATACTGTTATTCAGAGTGGCTGTACCAGCCACCAGCCAGAGTGGCTGCACTCCCACCAGCAGTATAAGAGGATTCCCTTTTCTCTACATCCTCATCAAAATCTGTCTTTTTCTGACTTTTAATTTTAGCCATTCTGACCAAGGTGGCATCACATTGTGGTTTTGATTTGTATTTCCCTGATGACAAGTGACGTGGAACATTTTCCCATGTGTCTGTTGATAATTTGTGTGTCTTCTTTCAAGAAATGTCAGTTCATGTCTTCTGCCCATTTCTTCACTGGATTTTTTTGTTTTTTGGGTGTTGAGTTTGAGAAGTTCTTTATAGATTCTGGATACTAACCCATTATCTGATAAGACATTTACAAATATCTTCTCCCATTCTGCAGGTTGTTTTTTAGTTTTGTTGGCTATTTCCTTTCCTATGCAGAAGCTTTTTACCTTATTGAAGTCCCAATAGTTCATTTTTGTTTTTGTTTCCCTCAGCTTTGAAGACGTATCTAGCAAGAAGTTGCTGTGGCCGAGGTCAAAGAGATTTCTGCCTGTGTTCCCCTCGAGGATTTTAATGGATTCCTGTCTTTTTTTTAAATTAATTTTTTTATAAGCTTATAATGTATTTTTAGCCCCAGGGGTACAAGTCTGTGAATCGCCAGGTTTACACACTTCACAGCACTCACCATAGCACATACCCTCCCCAATGTCCATAACCTGTCCTTTATCCATTTTGAGTCTATTTTTGTATATGGTCTAAGAAAATGGTCCAGTTTCACTCTTCTGCATGTGGCTGTCCAATTTTCCCAACACCATTTGTTGAAGAGACTGTCCATATTCGATTAGATATTCTTTTTTTATTTTTTTTTAATTTTTTTTATAAACATATGATGTATTTTTATCCTCAGGAGTACAGGTCTGTGAATCACCAGGTTTACACACTTCACAGCACTCGCCATAGTACATACCTTCCCCAATGTCCATAATCCTACCTTCATCTCCCTCCCCTCCTCCCCTCCACCCCCCTTAGTTTCTTTTTTGAGATTAAGAGTCACTTATGGTTTGTCTCCCTCCCAATCTCATCGTGTTTCATTTATTCTTTTCCTACCCCCCAAACCCCCCATGTTGCATCTCCACTTCCTCAAATAAGGGAGATCATATGATAGTTTTTCTTCTCTGATTGACTTATTTCACTAAGCATAATATCCTCTAGTTCCATCCACTTGGTTGCAAATGGCAAGATTTCTTTTGATGGCTGCATAGTATTCCATTGTGTGTGTGTATATATATATATATATATATATGACTTCTTCTGTATCCATTCATCTCTTGATGGACATCTAGGTTCTTTCCATAGTTTGGCTATTATGGACATTGCTGCTATAAACATTAGGGTGCACGTGCCCCTTTGGATCACTACATTTGTATCTTTAGGGTAACTACCCTGTAGTGCAATTGCTGGGTCATAGGGTAGCTCTAGTTTTTTGAGGAACCTCTATGCTGTTTTCCAGAGAGGTTGCACCAGCTTGCATTCCCACCAACAGTGTAGGAGGGTTCCCCTTTTTCTACATCCTTGCCAGCATCTGTCATTTCCCAACTTGTTAATTTTAGCCATTCTGACTGATGTGAGGTGGTATCTCATTGTAGTTTTGATTTGTATTTCTCTGATGCTGAGTGATGTGGAGCACTTTTCCATGTGTCTGTTAGCCATCTGGATGTCTTCTTTGCAGAAATGGCTGTTCATGTCTTCTGCCCATTTCTTCATTGGATTATTTGTTCTTTGGGTGTTGAGTTTGCTAAGCTCTTTATAGATTTTGGATACTAGCCCTTTATGTGATATGTCGTTTGCAAATATCTTCTCCCGTTCTGTCAGTTGTCTTTTGGTTTTGTTGACTGTTTCCTTTGCTGTGCAAAAGCTTCTGATCTTGATGAAATCCCAATAGTTCATTTTTGCCCTTGTTTCCCTTGCCTTTGGCGATGTTCCCAGGAAGAAGTTGCTGTGGCTGAGGTCAAAGAGGTTGCTGCCTTTGTTCTCCTCAAGGATTTTGATGGATTTCTTTCTCACATTGAAGTCCTTTATACATTTTGAGTCTATTTTCGTGTGTGGTGTAAGGAAATGGTCCAACTTCATTTTTCTGCATGTGGCTGCCCAATTTTCCCAACTGCATTTGTTGAAGAGGCTGTCTTTTTACCATTGGACATTGAGACCTGATTTATGACCCAGGTGAGATCTATTCTGGAGAATGTTCCATGTGCATTAGAGAAGAATGTGTATTCTGTTACTGTGGGATGAAATGTTCTGAATATATCTGTGATGTCCATCTGGTTCAGTGTATCATTTAAGGCCTTTATTTCCTTGTTAATCTTTTGCTTGGATAATCTGTCCATTTCAGTGAGGGGAGTGTTAAAGTCCCCTATTATTATTGTATTATTATAGATGTGTTTCTTTGATTTTGTTAATAATTGGTTTATATAGTTGGCTGCTCCCACATTAGGGGCATAGATATTTAAAATTGTTAGATCTTTTTGTTGGACAGACCCTTTGAGTATTATATAGTGTCCTTCCTCATCTCTTGTTATAGTCATTGGCTTAAAATCTAATTGATCTCATATAAGGATTGCCAGCCACCCCAGCCTTCTGATGTCCATTGGCATGGTAAATTGTTTTCCACCCACTCAGTTTAAATCTGGAGGTGTCTTCAGGTCTAAAATGAATGGCTTGAAGGCAGCATATGGATGGGTTTTGGTTTTTATCCATTCTGATACCCTGTGTCTTTTGATTGGGGCATTTAGCCCATTAACATTCAGGGTAACTATTGAGAGATATGAGTTCAGTGCCATTGTATTGCCTGTAAGGTGACTGTTACTATATATTGTCTGCTCCTTTCTGATCTACTACTTTTAGGGTCTCTCTTTGCTTAGAGGACCCCTTTCAATATTTCCTGTAGAGCTGGTTTGGTGTTTTCAATTCTTTCAGTTTTTGTTTGTCCCGGAAGCTTTTTATCTCTCCTTCTATTTTCAATGATAGCCTAGCTGGATATAGTATTCTTGGTTGCATGCTTTTCTCGTTTAGTGCTCTGAATATATCATGCCAGTTCTTTCTGGCCTTCCACGTCTCTGTGGATAAGTCTGCTGCCAATCTAATATTTTTACCATTGTATGTTACAGACTTCTTTTCCCAGGCTGCTTTCAGGATTTTCTCTTTGTCGCTAAGACTTGTCAATTTTACTATTAGGTGACAGGGTGTGGACCTATTCTTACTGATTTTGAGGGGGGTTCTCTGCACCTCCTGGATTTTGATGCTTGTTCCCTTTGCCATATTAGGGAGATTCTCTCCAGTAATTCTCTCCAATATCCCTTCTTCTCCCCTTTCTCTTTCTTCTTCTTCTGGAATCCCAATTATCCTAATGTTGTTTTGTCTTATGGTGTCACTTATCTCTTGAATTCTTCCCTCATGGTCCAGTATTTGTTTGTCTCTCTTTTGCTCAGCTTCTTTATTCTCTGTCATTTGGTATTCTATATCGCTAATTCTTCCTTCTGCCTCATTTATCCTAGGAGTAAGAGCCTCCATTTTTTATTGCACCTCATTAATAGCTTTTTTTATTTCAACTTGGTTAGATTTTAGTTCTTTTATTTCTCCAGAAAGGGCTTTTATCTCTCCAGAGAGGGTTTCTCTAATATCTTCCATGCCTTTTTCAAGCCCGGCTAGAACCTTGAGAATTGTCATTCTGAACTCTAGATCTGACATATTACCAATGTCCGTATTGATTAGGTCCCTAGCCTTCGGTATGGCCTCTTATTCTTTTTTTTTGTGGTGAGTTTTTCCGCCTTGTCATTTTGTCCAGATAAAAATATATGAAGGAGCAAATAAAATACTAAAAGGGTGGTAAAGACCCCAGGAAAATGTGCTTTAACCAAATCAGAAGAGACCCCAAATCATGGTGGGGAGAAAGGGGATAAAAAGAAGTTCAGGGGAAAAAAATTAAACAAAAGAAAAGAAATTTTTAAAAATATAAAGAAGAAAAATTTATATATATTAGACTTGTGACTAGAACAGGGTTACCCATTTAATTTTGGGAGTATTTTGGTCTCTTAGAAGAAACTACCTCCCCAAATTTTAAAGAATGAAAAACATATATAAGGGTAAACATGATGAAGGGGTGGAATATGCCTATAAAGATGAAAAAAATTTTTTTTTTAATTTCTAAAAAAAGGAGTTGATAAAGTAAGTTGGTTGGGAGAATAAAAAAAAAGAAAATGGAGAGATTTTGCTCAGGCTAGATACTAGAACAAGCCCGGAGCTAGATTTAGGGTATATTTTGATCTATTAGAAGACATTGTACCCCAAATTTTCTAGAAGAAAAAAGAACCCTATGTGTATACAAAAAATAAAGTTAGATTCAATAAAGGATAAAATATTAAATTAATGAAGGTTCAAAAAAGATTACTCTTTTTTTTATGAAAGGTATTGTTAAGATAAACTAGTTAAAAAAACATTAAAAAAGGAAAGGGTAAAAGCTACAAAAAAATTTAGAAGAAAAAATTTTTTTAAAAAATTAACTGCAAAACTAGAGAATCATGGGGAGAAAGCCATGATTTCCATGCTTTGCTTTCTCCCCTCTGGAATTCTGCTGTCCTCCTTGGTACATGAACTTGGTCTTGGCTAGATTTCTTGTTGATCTTCTGGGGGAGCGGCCTGTTGTAGTAATTCTCAAGTGTCTTTGCCGGAGGCGGAATTGCCCCACCCTTATCAGGGGCCGGGCCAAGTAGTCCGCTTGGGTTCGCTTTTGAGAGCTTTTGTTCCCTAAACGCTTTCCGTAAAGTTCCAGAGGATGAGAATGAAAATGGTGGCCCCCTCCAATCTCTAGCCCGGAGGAGCTGGGAGTTGGGGCCCCACTCCTCAGTGTGCCCTCAGGAAAAGCACTCATTCACTCCCGCCTCCCTGGCTTCTGGCCACATGCCAAGCTCACCCAGTCTGTGACCGGTTCCAGGTAACCCCGAGCTGAGAGCTCACTCCTCAGCTTTGTCTCTGTAGCCAGCTTCCCCGCTCTAATACCTGTGAGCTCTGTGACACTCAGACACCCCCTATCATTCTGTGACCCTGAACGACCTGGGGCCACGCTGACCCCCCATGGGATTCACCCCGGTTTATCCTCTGGAGTGATATCCCTCAGTGGAACAGAAGTCCTGATTTGGTGCTCTGTTGCTCCACCACTTGCCAGGAGCTGGCCCCACCACCTGCGGTCTATCTTTCCATCACTTTGGATTTACTTCTCCGCCATCCTACCTTTCAGAAAGTGGTCGATTTTCTGTTTCTAGAATTGTTGCTCTTCTTCTCTTCAATCTGGATTTGTAGGTGTTTGCAATGGATTGATAAGCTATCTAGCTGATCTCCTGCTACCTGATGTAGTCTCAGCCTGCTACTTCTCTGCTATCTTGACTCCTCCTCCATTGGATATTCTTTACTGCCTTGTCAAAGATTAGTTGAAGGTCCATTTCTGGGTTCTCTTTTCTGTTCCATTGATCTGAATGGCTGTTTCTGTGCCAGAATAACACTGTCTTGATGATTACAGCTTTGTAATATAGCTTGAAGTCAAACTTCCATTCTTTGCAGATGACATGTCACTCTATGCTAAAAACCCAATGACTCCTCCCGAAAATTGCTAGAACTCATACAGGATCTCAGCAAAGTAGCATGATATAAAATCAAGGCACAGAAATCATTTGCATATCTATAAACTAACAATGAGACAGAAGAAAATTAAGGTGTTGATCCCATTTAGAATTGCACCAAAAACCTTAAGATGCCTAGGAATAAACCTAACCAAAGAGGTAAAGGATCTATACTCTGAAAATTATAGAACACTTATTAATGAAATTGAGGAATACACAAAGAAATGGAAAAACATTCCATGCTCATGGATTGGAAGAACAAGTATTGTTAAAATGTCTATGATACCCAGGACATCTACACATTCAGTGCAATTCTTATCAAAATACCATCAACATTTTTCATAGAGCTCCTCTTACATAGTTCTAAAAAGTGTTGCCTCTTTTTGAAGTTTCTGAGGGAGAAGCTATTATTCCATGCTTTTCTCCTAGTTTCTGATGTTTCTAGAAAACCTTTGCATTCCCTGCTTTGTAACTTTATAATATAATTCTAACCCTTGCCTCTGTCTTCACATGGATTTTTCACACAGCTTTCTTTTCTTTGTATCTCTGTGTTGCACATCTTCCTCTTTCTTCTCTTGTAAAGACACCAATCATTGGATTTAGAGTCCCACTAAACCCAGATAATTTATTTCATCTCCAGACCTTAATTATATGAACAAAGATCTTATTTCCAAATAAGGTCACATTCATAGGTAGTAGGGGTTAAGACTTGGAGGTGTCTTTTTAGAAACACTATTCAAGTCACTATATCAATAAACAAGTAAAACTTAAAATACATGATACTTTGAAAATATATTTATGTACTAACTTAAAATATTTTATTAAATTCATTTTTATAAAAATGGCCTAACAAATTGGTAATTATAGCCCTATAGAATTAAGAAAAATAAATGTTATTTGTATGTGCAAGCAACCATATCTTTTAATTATATATATACTTTTTTTTATTTGTCAGAGAGAGAGCGAGCGAGAGCGAGCACAGGCAGACAGAGTGGAAGGCAGAGTCAGAGGGAGAAGCAGGCTCCCTGCGGAGCAAGGAGCCCGATGTGGGACTCGATCCCAGGACGCTGGGATCATGACCTGAGCCGAAGGCAGCTGCTTAACCAACTGAGCCACCCAGGCGTCCCATAATTATATTTTTAAAATCAGTATTAAATAGCCAATAAATGTTTAACTTTTGAAATTCATTGTTCTGGCTTTTGCTTCATATTCTAAAGAATCCCTTTTGCTAAATAGTAATAATAGTATTTTTTGATAGGAAAGGGCTTTTATAAAATGATTTATTGGTGATTGAAAAATAAAATTTCATTTTCTTCAACCTCATTCCGTTTGATCTTAATTACAACATTTATGTTGCTTTCCATTTTTTAAAGTTAGCTATCTTTCTGTGCTTACTTATTTCTTCTCCATATTGTGGTGTATTCTCTTTATTTTTTTTCAAGTTTGTATTTAACATACAGTGTAATATTGGTTATAGGTGTAGAATTTAATGATTCAACACTTAACACAGTGTTCATCACAACAAGGGCCCTCCTTAATCCCCATTACCTCCCCTCTGGTAACCATCAGTTTGACAACATACAGATGGGTCTGCTTTTTACCCATTCTGACACCCTATGTCTTTTAATTGGAGCATTCAGTTCATTTACATTCAGAGTAATTATTAATAGATATGTATTCATGTAATTTTATTAGTAGTTTTCTTGGTGTTTCTGGAGGTTTTCTATATTCTTTTTTTTTTTTTTTCTTTGTCACTTTGGGTATTTCCTTACCACTAATACCTCTTTAATATTTCTTGCTGGGCTGATTTAATTGTCCTGAACTCCTTTAGGTTTTGTTTGTCTGGGAAACTCTATCCTATCCTGAATGATAGCTTTGCTAGGTAGAATATTCTTGGCTTTCCCATTCAGCACGTTGAATATATCATGCCACTCTCCTCTGGCTTGCCAGGTTTCTGTTGAGAGATCTGCAGGTAGCATTTAGGTCTTTCTTTATAAGTTAGGGGCTTTTAAGATTTTTTTTATCATTATATTTTACAAATTTCATTGCAATATGTCTTGGTCTTGGCCTGCTTTTGTGGATTTTGATCAGTGTTCTCTCTGCCTCCTGAATGGATGTCTGTTTCCTTCTCCAGATTAAGGAAGTTTTCAGTTATGACTTCCTCAGATCAATTTTCTGCCCTCCTTCTCTCTCTTCTGAGAATACTATAATATAAATGTTATTATGTTTGATGGAGTCACTGAGTTCCCTTAATCTAGTCTCATGCTCCATATTTTCTCTTTTGTTCAGCTTCATTATTTTCCATTATTTTGCCTTCTTTGTCACTTACTTGTTCTTCTATTTCTTCCATCCTTGTGTTTATTTCAAGTCTGTTTTGAATATGAGTTATTATATTTTTCATATCTGATTGTTTTTTTAATTCTGCAGTAAGGGCCTCTCTGAAGTCTTCCATTCTTTTTTTAAGCCCTGTGTGTGTCCTTATGATTGTTTCTTTTTCCCCATAAGGCATGTTACTTGTATCTGTTTCACTTAGACCTCTGGCTGTAACCTTATCTTGTTCTTTCATTTGAGATGCATTCTTCTGTCTTTGCATTTTGTCTAAGTCTCTGTCTTCTTCTCTGTGTTAGAAAAAGTCTGTTATGTTTCCTGCTCCTAAGAGTAATAGCTTCAGGAAGTAGAGGTTATATAGTATCCAGGGCCTGGTACTTCAGGGAATGTCTCTCATGTGTGCTGTGTGCACTCTGCTGTTGTGGTTGTCTGCTCTATCCTTCAGGCCAGTCATCTGCAGAACCTCTCCTTGCCTTCAGGGGGCAGTGTTTGGTCCTTGGCCAGAATGTGGCAAGTTTTAACAAGGTGTGCTCTGGTCTGCTTGTTAAATGAGACCTGATACTATTTCCACTAAAACTGAAGCCCTGCAGAATGGTCTGGTAGGGAGACACGGTGTGGGCAGGGGTTTCTGCTGATCTTCTGGGGCAGGGGCCTGCTATGCTGGGACTGAAGCAAATTTGACCCAGAAAGGTAGTACTGCCAGAGCACAGGGCTGTAGAACTTGATGTAGCAGGTTAGGCCACCAGTGTTGGCTCTACATTGCTTCCTGCAGGTGGCTGTGTGTTTATGCTGAGGGACAAGGGAGGGAAATGGCACCAGCCAGCTTCTTTGTCCCCAGTGAGAGCTGTCCATGGCCAGTGCTCTCAGGGAAGTACTCCAAGAAGAGTGAATAATTCCTCTATGTGTCCCTAGTGTTTTTTAGATGGCTGTTTTCATGCTGTTTCTGTATTGGTTGCCTACTTCCTCTCCAGGAGTAGCACAGTGCCCTCTGGGCCCTATCCCGTCGAGGCCTGCTGACTTTGGGGGAATGGTGTGTGGGGACCTATGCTGGTCTTCAGGAGTGGTTCTTCCTGCACTTGGATGGATACGATTTTGACCCAGAAAGTCAGTAGCACCAAAGTGCAGGGATTTGGTACTTGGAGCAAGCAGGGTAGGCAGCCAATGTCAGAGCTGAGCTGCCCTTAGGAGGTGGCTCTGCATTTATGATGAGGGGTAAAGAAGGGAAGTGGTGCCCATGCACTCCTCTGTGCCCAGTGAGGTGTATCCCTGAGCTCTGCCTCTCAGGATGTGCTCCAAGAAGAATAAATAATCTCCTCCCTGTGTGCCCCAGTGACCATGCCATCTGCGCCAGGGTTGTTTGCCTGCCTTGTCCATAGAAATAGGGCAACACCCTCAGACCTCTATCCCAGTCAAACCCACTGACCTTTAAAACTCCAGTCTTTAAGCCCCACTGCTTTCAAGAACTCATAAAAATCAGTCCCTCTCATTTTCCCAGCCACTGTCTTTGGGGAAATGTTCTTGTGCATTCCCCTGTATGCTTCTCTCTCTCTCTCTCTCTCTCTTTTCCTCTCTCTCTGTCTCTCTCTCTGTGACCATGGTCCCTTCCCTCCATAGCACCTGGGATCCATTTCTCCTCCAACCACACCTCTGTAGTTTCTACCTTCCTTGACATGGCCTCTTCTCCCTCTAGTTGTGGAGCTTGTTCTGTCAGTCCTTAGGTTGATTTCTGAAGTATTCAGAATAATTTGGTGGTTATCTAGTTGTGTTTGAGAGATAAGATGAACCCAGTCATCCTACTACGCCAACATCTTAGTTCTCTCACATCTATTTTCCTTTAATCTTGACAGTTCTTGTAAGACTTCCCCAGGCAAAATTGGGAAGTCCCTGAAATTATTTATCTTGTTCCCATCCAATCAGTAGAGTATTCCAGAGTGTTGTGCACTCTCAAGTCCTCCACACAACTCTTCTACAATGAAATACTGTTGGATAAAACATTTAAATTTATAAATGATCAATTATTTTAATATTTTAGATATTATGGTATTTCCATTTTCACAGATTATTGTAAAAGTGAGTTAAATATATCAATGCTTACTTGTGGAATTTCAGTGCTTAACAAGAAGAAAGAGTGCTTTTGAGTGATCAAAGAACTTAAAAATATTTAAAAAGTGGCAACATTTTAAATAAGAAGTTCCATTTAGGTGAAAATTTCTAAAATGATTAAAAAAATTATTAAGAGGGAAAGTCAAAGATGAACAAGAATAACCAAAGCACATTTGTGGTAGAACTTAGAACTAACTCCTTCCCAATCAGTTAGTATGGGTTCATCTGCTTCCTCCAGACATGCCCTTCGGCTCTTCTCCTGCAAAGCCCTTAGGTAACATAAATTGATACTAAAACAGATGGAAATAATTTGGTCAGTGGAATCTTGGGCTATTTTGATGTCCTCTTGACATTCACGTTAACTTAGAAGCCATACAATGACCCAGAGTAAAGTGAAGAAACTGTAATAAAATTGTGATACTTTCCAAAATTACAGTAATTATCTAAATCCTATCCTAGCAGTCCCACTCCATTCTAATATAGCACAATAGTCATGCCAATGAAAAAGCAAATAAATAAATAAAAACAGAAAACTTTCTATGATATTTAGAATAGAGGTCTTATTTGCTAGGTCCTGGACATTCCTTTATTATTTTAAACAGGCTCTAAAAGAGACAAAAAGACATTTTCAACATAAAAAAATATTTTGTATATGTATGATAGTTGAAAACCATCATCCTTGAAAAGCTTCATAGTAGCAAATGGAGGAAAAAGTTAAATTTAGCAGTTTTGCATTTTCCAAGTTCACTGCTACTTTTATTTATTATGACTTTTTATATTAGATATTCATATGATTACTTTAAACTGTTAGACATTCATATAAAGTTTTGTCATTCAAATTTCTAGTATAATGGTGCAATTCAAAACTTGGCATTGATGACTAGGAGTTTAGAATCAAATTTTGGAAATAAGGTACAAGACAAAAAGATAGACATACAATAATTACATGAATTTGAATATATGTTTATATATATTCATAATTATAATACTCTTATAAATTTTATAATTATATAATGTGTTAAGATAAAAATGCTTTCACGCTAGTTTAGGGAATTCATAAGATTAATCCTAAAATGTTTCTTGAAGGGCACCTGAGTGGCTCAGTGTGTTAAACCTCTGCCTTCGGCTCAGGTCATGATCCCAGGGTCCTGGGATCGAGCCCTGCCTTGGGTTCCCTGCTCAGGGGGACGTCTGCTTCTCCCTCTCTCTCTGTGTCTGACTCTCTGCCTACTTGTGATCTCTCTCTGTCAAATAAATAAATAAATAAATAAGTAAAACTCTTAAAAAAATGTTTCTTGAAAGATGTCATGGAATTATATCTATGATTCTCTTATTCAGTAGAATGTTTTGAATATGACAATAGGGACTATGGCAATATTTATATGAGCAGCCTCTTGAAAAATATTACTGGATGTGAAGATATTTGAAATACTTTCCAAAATACCACAAAATATTGTAAAAGTTCAGCAAATTTAAAGGAATTCAAGTAAATTAGAAATATCAACAAGAAACTTAATTAACACTAATATTGGTAGCAATTTCCTAATGTATAGCAGGGAATTCTAAATTACTGTGAAAAGGTGAACTGTATTACTGTAATAAGGTATATGAATACACCTTATTAAAAAATGATCAAAGCAAAAATATACCTGAATATGAGTTGTGAAAAGAATGTAGTTGATAGAATACTTTCTACCTTCCAGCAAATTTCCACATCAGCCAAATTTGTAGCCATGTAGGACAGAAGAGCAGAAAATTTGGTTTGAGTTCATATAACTTTCAGAAGCAAATTCATTTGAAAGTGTGAAAAATGCCATTTTTCTGCACAGTTGTATTTTGCATGTGGATTGCTGCATGGATCCCATTCACAAGTCTTTTGAACATTAAGTACTCTCTCTGAGTGTAGGGACTAAGATAAACCTCATTAGCAAGTTGTCCAGAGTGAGAAAATACAGTTCCTACCAGTTTCCTGGCTTTTTCTGTCCACTGCCAGCAGCAGGAATAGCTAAGCAACTTGAAAATGTTTCACATGGTAAAGATTTTTTAAACAATAATAATGGTACCCAAGCGAGAATGTGAGATTGTTTCATCAGGGGGTCTTTGTTGGTATGATACTTCTTACTTGCTCAGGGAGAATATCGGTTTCAGTTGTAGGAGCCCAATGGTTTTTAATAATGGTGCCTTTCAAAATCACATGAGAAATTTTCTCCAAAATCCGTGTATCCAACCTACATACTTCGAGCATCTGGTTCAACTGGTGTAAGGTAGGGTTGGTCATTTTTTTAAATGAGCTTAACGATTAAGCTCATTATCATGAGCTGATATGGGTTGCTTGTAGTTACTTGCTGTGTAAGAATTCCTGTCCCAGGATGCCCCTTTGTGCTTAGTTGGTTACCTGCAGCTATTGCAAGGTTCCAACTTCGATGAGTTGTTATGTCTCCACTGTTAAACCAACAGCTGGATATTTTAGATGTCTATCTGATATTTTCATATAGATCTGTAAGTGTCTTTTCACTTTCAATACTATTTAGAAGTATCCTAGGAGAACGGACTAGGTAATTTTGAATCTTCCACAGTCATTGGTAAAGATCCAATAGTCATTCTAAAACTTCAAACTTCAAGCATTTGCTCTCTAGATCTTAAAGAGTGCACTTGGCAATTTGTGTTAAGGACAGCCTCTTTCTTTGGTCTCATAGGGGCCATTTCAGTGAGCTATTTAAGACATGCTACGTGAGTCAACAAACTATTAATATCTTCTACTGTCCTTGAGGTAACTTCATATATAGGTGAAGTAGTTCAGAGGCACAGACTTTAGCTTGGAAGCACTTTACTTGATATGCCAAGGCAAAAGATAGCCCTTTTGAGGATATTTTCTAGGAGTATTTTGAGGTTGTTAATTTCATTGTTATACATTGTAGTTACTTAAGAGAAACTGACAGTTTCACTAATGATCCAAAAGACGTGCTTAGAGAAGCCTTGGTACCAGAGAGGTGGAGAGAGAGGAAGAAGAGAAGAACAAATACTTGATAAAGGATAGAATTAAAAAGGTCTCATTTTTTAAGTATAGACTAGTTTTGGAAACTTATTTCTAAGACTTATGTACCTCTACATGACTTGTTTATAGGTAGATATTCTTTCTAACTCAACCAAGATTTAGAGTACTGGTTCAAGCCTCGGATATGATAATATAAACCCTACAGTCCAGTTTTTGTCAAAATTATTTTGCAACTAAAAATGTAGTTATTTTCACCATATAATAATGACATGTTTTCACTATTCACATTAAATAATTGTATTTGCTCTGGAGGGTAATAGAGTTTTTCATTTCAACTCTGCTGAAATTATGATTCAAGTAGGCTAGACACCACAAAGGGTCTTGATCAAAGGCCTGCAACCACAAGTGACTTCTCGCATAAAGAATGGCTTTCTTTGATTACTATCTAGGGAATAGTCACTGCCAAGAAGTACTGCAAAACCTTTCTTCATTTATACCTCAAATCCTATGGTGTGCCTTATATAAAACACTCTGAAATTTTCTCTTCATGTTTCTAATAATTAAAACCTTCTATATTTACCTCTTCCTTCTATATTCTTCATAACAAAAGAAATCATCTGGCAAACCTAGATCCTTACCAGATGGGTAGTAGTCATTGGAAAAAATCAGAAAGAATAAAGCCAGAAACCTTTTTGTAAGGTTACAAGAAAAAGCTAATAACACTCATACATTAACATTTTTGTACCATTATATAATTAACACCTGATTACAGAGAACAAGAAATAAAATGTACATTCATGTACTAGATTCTTATAATACAATATACAAAGTTCTTCCTTCCCCAATCTTCTCTTCTGTATTTTCTATTTTAATTGTACTACCTTTATATACTTAATTCAAAATTTTGAATTTTTCTCAATTCTTTACTTGCTGGCTAATCTTGTAAGTACTATGTAGTCTATATATCTCCTTCTCCTCAACATAATCTCAATTTTATTGCCTTGGTTCAAATCCTCATAATGTGGGAAGTATGCAGAGAAGTGTTACAATCATGCTGCTGGAGTCAGGTGGACTGAAATGTGCATGCTGAATTTACTAACTACTATTTTCATGGGTTTGGGCAAATTACTTCATCTTCCTAGACCTCAACTGATAAATTAAAATAATAAAAACATGTCATTTTTAGAGACATTATAGGGATTACTTGAAGTGATACTTAAAGAAATTTAGCACATAGTATACCTATTGTAAACACTCCATAAATTACATTTAACTGTTCCATTAAGTACTAGTAATTATTAACTAATAATAACACAAGGGTTATAATAACTATTAATCAATGTCACCTAAAATATCATAATGATATTCCTATTTCTATTTTTATATACCTTTGGCCTTCAGGCTTGCTTGTTTGTATTTCTCATTAGTATCAATTTTTTTTTTCTAAAAATCCAAATCACTTGCTTTTTTAATTCCTTAAATATTTCCTATCATTGATTCTCAAATCTGCCCACACATATACACAATATATAAATATTGTTCAGAATACACAGACATACATACACAATTACATGAATAAAATTTAAAATATATTGGCAACCATAATAGGTTGTTGAAATATGGAATGGATTTGGGAGTTTACAAATGACTTTATTTCCTCCATATTCTCATTGCCCCTACTCTCTGGATCTCTCTCTCTCTCTCTCTCTCTCTTTCTCTCTCTCCCCATCTCTCATCTCTCTCCCTCTCTCTCTGATCTCTTTTCCTGACCGTCCCCCAACTCTCTCCCTCTCCCTTCTTCTTTCCCTCTGTCTTTCCCCTTCTATCTTCCTCACCTAACTCTACAAACCAAAAAATGTCTCAGATGCACTTCCTCATTCTTTCCCTATGGTAGAACATCCTTGTCTTCAGGACACATCAGGTATGTTCCAGTTTGTGTTATAGTCATTCCTATGCCAATCACTGTGAACAGAAAAATGGCCTAACATGGTTGGCTAGACATAATACCCACACTGTTGCAAGGAGCAAAGTGGAATACGGTTATGAGGAAAGTTCTAGAACTACAGGGAGTGTGCAAAGAACAGACCCTTCAAATGAAGGCATTTGTTTCTGTCAGAAGAGGCCAGAAATGGAGAAAAATACAGCAAGTTCCACTTTAGCATGTGGCAGATGACATGGTACAAACCTTACATATTTCCATTTCTAATTTTCATTACAGCACCTGAAGTGTCAGCTCTTTACTACTTAAAAGACAATTGGTTATGAACAATATAAGAAAGAGGATGAGTCTACTCTAATTTACTAAACAAACAAAATCAACAATACTAACTGATACACTCCTCACAATAAAAGTGTTAGGAGACTCCAATATTTAACAGTTTCATGACTGAAAACATCAAGTTGAAGGATGAAGTTCAAAGCCTTTCAGGCTATGTTGCAGGCTGCTATTTGAACATCTTGCGTACCCCCCCCCCATTTCCTATCCTGCTTGTAACCCACTCCCCACCCAGCCCTTTACAATACTTTACTCTTGGGCTGTACAATGGGCCATCATAACTCTGATTTGCCCATGCAGTTTATGTTAACTATTACTGATTTTTTTGTAACTAGTGTAGAGCCTGGCCCTGGGAAGTTCTCAGTCATTGTTAGTTAAATTGTTTTGATGACTAGGAAAAAAAAAATCACAATTCCTTACATGAAGATGGCAACAGATCAAATGAATATTTAGCTGACATGGATATGGGAGGTAAAGGAGAAATCTTGCAGAATGAATAAAGTAAGGTAAAAATTCTGTGGAATGATCAGGCTACAAATTCATTATGCTACTTTTATATTTGTGCTAATAGACAGTATATGGATAGAATCTGAAATGTAAACCTGTTCTTGGGGCAATTCCCCCTCGGGATCCAGGGATTGCTAACAACAGCTGATAATTATTGTCTTTTTAGACCAAGCCATAAAGACTTGAAAATAGAGATAGGACCCTGTAGATTTAAGAGTGCTTTAGCACAACTGTATTAACTGTATTTTGGTATGCTGCTTCTTTCCATCCTGATTTCATAATCATATACAGAAATGCAAATATTATATCGACTTTAAATATTTGTAAATAACAAATAAAGTGAAGATATTCTTTGATTTAAAACACATATGGGGCACTACACTGAAACCATAAACTCTCCCTACAGTGGTGTGATGCTAAGCCCGAGTATTCCTATTTCAATCTAGAAAAAGAAGAGTTTTTCACTTATGAAGTTTCAGTTATTTACTGTTAATATCAAAAAGTATGCGTTCTCACTACTTTTAACTTTCATACCAAGATAATTACGCTGGAATGAACTGAAATTTTCATTTAAGCCCAGATTAAGACTTGGATAATCTTTAAAGTTCCTAATTGAAAATTAATGGCTCTCTCTTTAAAACCTGTGTAGTAGGAGCAGCAGCCATTCCAGTAGTGTCTAATACCCATGGCATAATCTTGTCAACTCCTTCATAGATATTAGAATTATAAATAACTTTCCATTTTCAAGTATCTGAAAAGTCCAGGTCATATGGTGTCATTTTGCAAATGAATAATGAATTGGAACTCCCAAGTTTTTACTTCAGATTCTACTTCTCCCTTTATCAAACTGCATGAAACAAGAGACATAACAGCTCTTCTATTATGTTAGTGTTTCATGTGTAACGTATGGCCGATAGCCTAGTAAACACCACAAATGAAATAATTGATGTTTTATATGCGTCTGGGGTGCCTGGGGGACTCAGTAATTTGAGCATCTGACTCTTGGTTTCAGCTCAGGTGATGGTCTCAGTTCCCTGAGATTGAGCCCCACGTCAGAGGCTCTGCGCAGGGTGCAGTGTCTGCTTGAGATTCTCTCTATTCCTCTGTCCCTCCCCCTGCCCATTTTCTCTCTCACTCTCTCTCTCTAAAAAAAAATAAAAAAAAAAATTAACGTCTTTAAAAAAGAAAGATATGTTTTATATGTGCCAAAGTTGTACTTTAATGTGACTAAAATGTTTAAAATTTTATTTTAATATAAATTAATTCTTTAATTCTTTTATATCAATAATTAATTATTAATTATTAATATAAATTAAGATTTATATTCTACCCTTAATCAGTTTTATCTTCCTGAAAAAATTTTCAACTCTTTCATTGGTGCTTACTGCCAATCCTCTAAGCTATTTTGAGAATTTTCAATTTGTCTATATAGAATCAATATTTGGCTTTATTACTACCATACCTCCCCCTGCCCATCACACAATCACACTTTGATCTTCTTTGTCCCAGTATATCCCCATTATATTTATGGTTAGCTTAAAGCCTTTTACCTTCCTGAAAAGGAGTTTGTTTAATAATGATTTTGATTTTTGCATTGTTGTTGGGTTAATGTGTTCATTTTCTAGGGTTGCAGTAACCAAGTACCACAGACTAGGAGGCCCGAACACCAGAAATTTGCTTTCTTATAATTGTTGAGGCTGGAGGTGCCTGGATGGCTCAGTTGGTTAAGCTTCCAACTCTTGATTTCAGCTGGAGTCATGATCTCAAGGTTCTGAGATCAAACCCTGTGTTGGGTTCCACACTCAGCAGGGAGTCTGCCTCTCTCCCTCTGCCCCTCCTACCCACCCCTGCACACTAACTCTCTCTCTAAAATAAATGAATAAATCTTTAAAAAACAAAATTGAGGCTAGAAATCAGATCAAGGTGTCAGCAAGCTTGATTTCTTCAGAGGTCTCTTGGCTTAGAGATGGATGTCTTCTGTCTTCTCACACTCTTCTCTCCCTACATGTCTGTGTCCAAGTTTCCTCTTGTTATAAGGATACTAGACATATTAGATAAGTGCCTATCATAATGACCTTGTTTTAACTTAATCACCACTTTAAATACCCTGTTTTTAAACACAGTAACATTCTGAGACACTGAGGTTTAGGACTTCAACATGAAGTTTAGGTGGACAAAATTCAGCCCATTAACAGTTTTCTGTGTAATTCAAAGAAAATCCAAAACTTGTCATGGATTATGTAAGTCTCCTCCCCAGACACTCAGGTGAATTAGCTATTCTGTCCACTTCATCTTCCTCCAAATTTCTCTCACAGATACAAAGCTCTATATATTCATTATACAACTACCATGCTAGAATCCCTCCTCAGTACTATCCTAGGGAGTACATTTATTTATTTCCTAGGGAAATGGCTTATTTCCTATAGGCCATGATTTCTTTCTTGATTTACTCTTTCATTTGGGGAGAGCAAAACCTGCAATAACTTCCTTTAGAAAGGTATATGAGAATTAAGGCTTTGAGATTCTGTAGTTCTAAAATGTTTACTTTAACCAGCAAAGTGACTTAAAGTATGGCTCGGTATAAAATTGTAAGTTGCAATAATTGCTCTTCTGAATTAAGACATTGTCCCATTGCCTTCTACTTTTCCAATATTGAAAAGTATGAAAAAAATGAATTTGTACTTTGTATTTAAAATATTTTTTGTTTGTTTTTCTACACACTTTGAAAGTTCTTAAAAGCATTTCTTTAAGTCTGGTACTCAAAGAAGGCTAAGAGCCTTACTGATGAGCATGCCAACCATTATCTTTACTGTGATATGATTAGTCTTCATCAATAATTTAGGGACCTTCCATTTCAGTTTTTTTTTTTTTTTAAGTTTTCCTCTTGTAGTCAGATTCCCCCAGAGAAACCTTTAAAAAACTTCTGCTTGTCAGGTGAAGGCATGGTGGTTAAAATTCTAAATTTTGGGAAGAAGAAGGCATTTTATCTTCCCATCCAGTATATACATGTGCATTAGCCCTCCTATTTTCAGAAGGTTGATAGCACTTTCAGTCAGTACTCTCTTGTCACAGAGAGGTCTTGTAGTATCCTTGTAGTTTTCACAAGCCATAACCACTAGTTTTCACAGTTTCCCTAAGATCAGAGTTTTGCGGCTTCTGTCATCTGACCTCCATGTTGGGTGATGTAGGGACCCATCAGGCAGCACTTACACAAGCTCTAATGTTGCAAATTAGGTTTGCTGTGTTCTTTCTGGTTCACAGAAAAGAACTGGGATGATGCCACAGCTTTTCCCAAAATGCATTGAGACGGTAAGTAAATTCTGAGTAAAAATGCCCGAGATTCTCTACCATTTTGAATGTAGCTCTTCCTTGTTTGGGCTTACATTTGGTTGCTATGTATCTTTAACTGATTACTAGAACTCCTATCCTGTAAAGTTATTTTAGCCAGTTTTTGGTCGTTTAGTTAATGTATCTGTGAGGAAAATGGTCTGGGTTTTCTTGAATCACTATTTGCTGATGTCTTCTATTTAATTTTGCCATCCTGTTTGCCCCAGGTCTAAAGAATACCATATTTTGTGGTATAAATCTGTTGTGTTTTCGGCTTTTCCTACATGGTTTAGCACTAGCCTTTTCCTGATTTTATTGCTGTTATTATAATACCTGTTCTATACATGTTGTGTGTTTATATTTATTACATTTCTATTTTATTTGTGACATTTCAGGAAGATGTATAGATGCTTGTGTTTAATATGCCATTTTTGCATGGATGCCTAATAAATAACATATCATTTTTAAAAACATTTTAAAAAACAGTCAGGACTATAGCTATAAAAATGGTTTGGGTCTTATTTAAAAGCTAGAAGCACATCGTATTATATTATAAATTGTAGGGATTCCTTCCATATGTATGTCACACTGACATTTGATTCTGCCAATAAATTCAGAAAGAGACCCATCATCACTGAGGGAGAATGAGAACTCAACACGTGAGTGCCAATACTTGAGTAAGGGAGCGAGCATGATTGAACCAAGAGAGATGACTGATGGAAGGTAGGGATGGGAGAAGATGAAAATTAGAGAAGATAGAAAAAAGGGCAAATAGCAAATGATTGAAAATATGAGAAAGAGAAAAATGAACATAAAAGGGTCAGAAGTGGTGCATATAGAGAGATGGAATGGGCATTAATTACTGAAGTCATTTTGTTTGATTTTATTTATTTTATATGGAAGTTTCTGAAAGCAGGGACTGTATTAAAAGTGGGAATTAGCCAACTATAACTGAATTGCAAAAAATAATATTTTCTAGGAAATGCATATGTCATCCAATCTCACATAAAGAGGGATGACAATTGACTTCAAGGAGATTTTTAAAGGCCTTTTTAAATTTAAAACACTGTGTTTCTTTAGTTAAATTTCCATATGATAAAGCTAGCCTTATGTAAACTAGAGGCAGAGGATACTATGTTGACATTAAAGCATTTTTTAATGAGATCTAGTCTATATCCTCTAATTATAGTGGTAGTAATTGGAGAATAGTTTTGAAGAAATCCATTAAAACTAGCTACAGTATGTTTATTCAATAATAATTTTTATTTATTAGCACAATAGCAATTATCCAGCTAGGTTAAATTCTGCTAAATATATTGCATCTTGTAAAATTTTGAGAAGGATAGTAATTAGTATTCAGAGTGTAAAGTAAGTTAACTCACATTGGTATTACAGTAGTAACTTGATTAGATGGCATGCTACCTATTACCTTAATTATACTGCTTATTGATGTAATGCCAAAATTTCTGCTCTTTTATTAATTGGAATACCTACACCACAATTACTCTATACAATACCTAAAACCAGTATCTTTCCTCATTGGTACAATGCCTCCTGACAGTGTGATAACATGCCTCTGTGAGTTCTGGCAATCTGCCATAAAGGAATGCCTATTTGCGAAAGGAAAAATTGTGTCTCTATGTGTGTCTATATGTACCTTTTCTGCAAAAGCAGAAAATCTTTTCTATATTCTTATGCCAAGCTGATGTACTCACAGGCTGTTTTGAAATTTGAGCCTAGGAAAAAATATATATATATATACTGTTTAACATGGAGGGAGCAGATATTTCACATCATGTTTTTTTCAAGTATTTCTTGAAGTGGACCTGGTTTTTCTTGAATGCTAAGTCCCTACCATGTTTGACAGAAACCTCTGCCTAACACATGAGCAGTTAATACCCACCCATTGTCAACTTTTACCTTTGAATTCCTGTCTATGGTTGTGTCAAATTTCAGTTAACGAGGAAGTGTTTGTTCTTGCAAGTGTTTTTAGTATTTTCAAACATTTAAGTAAAACATATTGGGTTAAACCCAGACCCTCCCTTTTTTTCTCCATTGGGGAACTTAGGGAGATTTGCTTTCTAAAATTGGTTTTTGCATGTGAATTATGGTGGGCAGAACAATAGTAATAGTTATTTTGTAAATATGTCCTGAAAGGAGACAGGAAGGAGGAAGTGGAATGGAATGAGGAGAGAGACTGAGAAAGAGAGAGTAGCAAATAAAATAATTCATGTAAATAGAATTTGTAAACTTTTTTGAAATCTGGATTCCACTTTTACTGATGCCTTATAGAAAACTGGCTCTGGCAAAGAGTGTATCTTTTTAATTTTTAATTTTTTATTTGTGTTACCTTTTATTATGAAAATGTTCAAACATGAATAAAATTGGAATAATATAATCAGCTCCATAAACATATCACCTTAATTGAATTGCTGCTAAGATTTCACCATATATGCCTCAATTCTTTTTGTCCTAATGTAATCTAAAACAAATCCCAGACCATCCTGATACATTACCCTTACAAACTTTTTTTTTTTAAGATTTTATTTATTTATTTGACAGAGAGAGACACAGAGAGAGAGAGAGGGAACACAAGCAGGGGGAGTAGGAGAGGGAGAAGCAGGCTTCCCATTGATCAGGGAGCCCAACGTGGGGCTTGATCCCAGGATTCTGGGATCATGACCTGAGCCAAAGGCAGACACAACTGACTGAGCCACCCAGGTACCCCACCCTTACAAACTTTTGTATAACTCTTTAAAATGTGAGAAAATTTTGTACATAGTAGTAATTTTTGCTTGCATATCCAAAAATTTTTAATAACCTCTTCATAGTATTTGAACCTATATTTTCTCCTCCTTAAAGCTCCCTCCTTCCTTTTGCCCACTAGATTTTTAAATCTCATTCAAATGTTCTTCTCCTCCTACCCTCACCTGTGGACCCACATTTTAATTATGTGATAAATCTGGATTTTATCCTCCAACATCTACTCATTTTATACCAGGGATTTATAACTATTGTGGAGTGGAATAAACACGTCTTAAAATATGGCAAAAAAAAAAAAGTAGGAACTCTTCCCTCCTAAAAACCATATATGTAAACAATACACAAGCACCCTTGTGCTATATACATTTTCCTTGTACATATATATTGCTTCAAATATATTTCATTATCTCCATAATGCTAACCTTCAGTCTAATGCTATTTTAAGCTTCAGATACTAAAAATTCAACTGCCGTATAATCGCCCAAACTTGGGTATTACATAACAATGTCAAATTAAGCATTTCCACAATCTCAATGTTTTATCCCGTTCACCAAAATTGCTCAACTCTGTTTCCTGTCTGAGTGACTGACGCCATCACAAAAGTAGAGGACCAAGACAGAAATAAGGATTCGAATGTTACTTTTCCCTAATCTACATTTTGAACAGTACAGGAACAGTGTCTGCCTTCTACATATATTTCAGGTCCATACACTTACCTTATGTAGGACTGCAGTTGTCTGTGTGGAAGACCTCATTTTTCCCCTCCTGCATTAGGAACAACTTCTTAGTTGAAGCTCTGACTGCCATCATACCCATCCACTTATGCTTCTTGCCAGTGTCCTTTTTTTTTTAAATTTATTTTTATAGTTTATTTCTTTTCAGCATAACCGTATTCATTGTTTTTGCACCACACCCAGTGCTCCATGCAATATGTGCCCTCCCTAATACCCACCACCTGGCTCCCCCAACCTCCCACCCCCGCCCCTTCACACCCCTCAGATTGTTTTTCAGAGTCCATAGTCTCTCATGGTTCATCTCCCCTTCCAATTTCCCTCAACTCCCTTCTCCTCTCCATCTCCCTATGTCCTCCATGTTACTTGTTATGCTCCACAAATAAGTGAAACCATATGATAATTGACTCTCTCTGCTTGACTTATTTCACTCAACATAATCTCTTCCAGTCCCATCCATGTTGCTACAAAAGTTGGGTATTCATCCTTTCTGATGGAGGCATAATACTCCATAGTGTAAATGGACCACATCTTCCTTATCCATTCGTCCGTTGAAGGGCATCTTGGTTCTTTCCACAGTTTGGCGACTGAACCAGTTAGAATGGCCAAAATTAGCAAGACAGGAAACATGTGTTGGAGAGGATATGGAGAAAGGGGAACTCTCTTACACTGTTGGTGGGAATGCAAGTTGGTGCAGCCACTTTGGAGAACAATGTGGAGATTCCTCAAGAAATTAAAAATAGAGCTTCCCTATGACCCTGCAATTGCCAGAGTATTCTTGTTGAAAATCCAAGATGCCCACATCCATTCCATATTTTAGCCTTCCTTGGTTCTCCAGACACTTCCAAACGAAGTCATATTCATGATCTGGCCCCTGACGTTTTTATAACCGTCCAGTCCCTGAAACCTCCTTGACTGCGTTGGAATATTTAGGGCTTTCGAGTCTTTGAACTTGTTACTTCCTCTGTTTGGATTGCTCTTCTCCTCCCTTCTTGATGAAGGGTTTCCCTTCACCACTCAGCTCTGTTGACACCTCCTTTTGGAAACTCTTATCCTTCTAATCAGCATTATGTGTTCTACCACTGTGCTTTCTCGGAACTTAGAACATTCCACTACCATAGTATCTGTCACACTGTTTACAGTTATTGATTTGTCTTCACTGTCATGATTTGAGATATGTTCAGAGACATGATTTGTTCATATTTATCTCCCTATATCTGGTAGAGTGAGGGAACATTGTAAGCACTAAGTAAGTAAATAAATATGAATTAATAAGATAATGTTAAATGCTATGGAAATTCAAGTTAATTGTCAACTCATTGTTAAATCAGCATAGATAGATAATACTAAAAAGGAAGGGGGGGAGACTTCCAGACTGAAAATTAAGAACTTTGGAAGTGGTTGCCTCATATACATAAGGTTTTAAATAATATTTTTAAAATTATAAATATATAACTAGCTGGGGCACCTGGGTGGCTCAGTGGGTTAAGCCGCTGCCTTTGGCTCAGGTCATGATCTCAGGGTCCTGGGATCGAGTCCCGCATCGGGCTCTCTGCTCAACAGGGAGCCTGCTTCCCTCTCTCTCTCACTCTGCCTGTCTCTCCACCTATGTGTGATCTCTGTCTGTCAAATAAATAAATAAAATCTTTAAAAATATATATATATATATAACTAGCTGATGGTAGAAAAATTAGAAAACAGAAAAAAGACTTCAAATTATAAAATGGTACCATTAACCACAGATAATAATTTTCAAAAGAGACAAATATAACAGATGGATTAAATTTTATATCTAAAGGTCTCCACTCCATCCAGTAGTATTAAATATTCTTCCAACTTGTGATATTCAATGGTTATAGAATACTCAGTAAAAAAGAACATAGTTGAATCAATGTAAACATCCTAGAAATTTTCTTAATCATGATTTACAGAACATAATCATTGAACAACATTGTACAAGGCATAATAAGATACAATTCTAAAATTATATATTCTTGTCATTTTGTCCTTATTGAAAAAGTATTTTTATCACCAAATGCAATTAGAAGTTGTAAAAATAATGTGCACTCCTACTTCCTATCCCTCATCTATAAATCCCATAAAACTGCTTTTTTTAAATGGGAAGAAGAAAAAAGATAGCTCAGATACTTAAAAAAAAAAATTATTGTAAATGAACCTGTAGCAGTTTGAATTGTGGCCCCCAAAAGATGTCTACCTGAAATCTCAGAATGTGACCTTATTTGGAATAAGAATCTTTGTAAGTGCAATTAGAGAAGGATTTCAGGATAAGATCATCCTGGTTTTAAGGCATGCCCTAAATCCAATGACTGATGTCCTTATGAGAGAGAATCAGAGGGAGATCTAAGACACAGAGAGAGAAAAGGGAGAAGGCAGTGCAAAGACGGAGGCAGAGACTAGCTTATGTTGTCACCAGACGAAGAATACCTGTAATCACCAGAAGCCAAAAAAAGCAAGGAGTCTCCCCTAGAGCCTTCAGTTGGAGTATGGCCCTTCACGTACTTTGAATTTATGACATCTTTCCTCCAGAACTGTAAGAGAGTAAATTTCTATTGTTTTAAGCCGCCCAATGTGTGGTAACTTCTGAAGGCAGCCACAGGAAACTGATACACATCTGAAAACACTAAAAAGATGGCTGCAATATACATATTGGCAATATGTACAGTACATCTCACTCAGAGGAAGGGGACAGCACAGGACATAGGACTAGAAAAGAAAAATGCAACACTGCATACTTTAAGCATCTATTTAGAAATTTTAAATAGCATTTATTTATTTATTTATCATATATTTATATTTATTATGATTTATTTATTTATTTATTTATTTGACAGAGAGAGAGGAGGAGGGAGCTGGAGAGGGAGAAGTATGCTGGGATCATGACTAGAGCCAAAGGCAGATGTTTAGTGACTGAGCTACCCACGTGCCCCCAAAAATAATTTATTAAAATTGATGTGCATTTAAAAGACAAATGAAGTTGTTTTGAAATTTTATTGTGAGATATCTCTGAGGTGTGTGTGTGTGTGTGTGTGTGTGTGTGTGTGAGTATTTCCTAACACAAAGAAGAAGTAGTAGTCTTGATGGAGTTGCTGGGGGAGGAAGGGTCTTTCCCTATAAACAATATTTTCTTTTTTTTTTTTTTGATAAAACTGTTGCAAACCAAAATCAGATGTGATTATTCAAATAGTGAACACTAGTGAGGAAGATATGCCATGCTGGAAAAGAAGTTATTGAGAAAAATTGCTTGTACTACTGAAGAGAAAGAAAGATGCTTAGAATATGTTGTGTGCCAGAGATGAGACTTAAAAATGAAATACACCTTTAAGCATAACTTAAAATAAATAGTTTGTGTTCTCCCTGAAGGACTCTAGAGGAATATTACTGTAACAAATTGCTATATTTAATTCTTGGATAGCAGCCAGGTGTAGGTCAGACATGAAATTTTTCTACTAAAATAACCACTAGCAAGGGAAAAACAGAAGCTCATGCCTAGAGACACACATACACATATATCATACTATATGTAACCCAATGGTCATTATTTTATGGTGACCAGACAAGGCAACGTGTGACGAAAAGTACCCAGGGTCTCTTGACTAGTGAGTGATAATAATGCGGTACCTAAGATTACTGAGCTTCTGTAACAGATATTTCCCCATGAAGTATTTACTGCTGTCTTGGGCTATGATACTTTCAAGCATTCAGTAGAGTTCAGCCACCCAGAGCAGCTCATAGAGTATAATCAGACACACCATACTGCAGCCCAGGGAACCAAAGGAATCCAATTGGGGTAGGTAACCCTGCCTACTAGCAACTCTCTTCCCATGACATGTAGCAAATCTCTCTCCTGAGAGTTAATGAAATAGATATCAGGGGCTAGTTATTGATTGAAAATGGAAATCAGAATGATTCAACAGCTGCTTTCCTTTTCATATTTTTCTCACTTAAACCAAAATGATTTTGATTCTGTTCAATTAAATAGTATAGGAACCAATCTTTTGCTGTCACTTATAGTGCTTTTGTTAGATTAATGATTATCAACAGGTAGTAGACCAGTGTGCATTAGAGTAATATTAGGTATTACAAGTAAAAAAAGTATTAAGCATTAAAATATATCTTTGTGGCATCAATCTCTGTCTTTCTCTAGAAACGTATCATTTAGCTGAGTAACTGTTGCTGGGTTGTATATAGAACTTACTAACCTCTTAGGAGGAATTTGAAATTCCCAGAATTTATAACCCCAGTGATGGGAAATGATACAAAATGTGGAACTATTGTGGACTATTGTTACTGGGCTTAAACTGCCACCATGTAAGATAAGAAATAGGACAGGCTCTCTGGCTATTCATGAAAGCTACCATATAGTAAGATAGTCATGTTTGTGTATCTCTTGAGTATCAGCTGAGCCCCAGGATTAAACCAAAGTTTGCAAACCAGCAGCCATGGGCTAAGGGAGGCCTGAAGTTGTATTTTGTTTGATCTGCTTTGCTTTTAGTAACTTGCCAATTTCTAAAGTGTTCATTTGCATTCATCTCCAAATCCCAAATTCTACTTTCTCATGAACAGATCAGATCTGGCCACGTTAGAACCATATGCCCATGTAAAAATTATTGGCTGAAACTCCATGGTAGCATATACTTTAAGAAAGGGCATATTGGTTTCCACTTCACTATGAGCCCATTCCTTATCATATCACTCACATTGGCTACAATTTACCATCAGACTAGTGTGATCATTCGATCATATCACTTATTCGTTTGACTTATTCATGATCATTTGACTTTTTCATGTTCTCTCTACGGCCTCTGAAACAATCAAACCCCAAGGCCCTGGTTTAGCTTCTTATTTGGTTTAATTTCTTATATACCTCCACAAGGCAGCATTTTTTCAGGCCACAAGAGTGTGTTCAGTTGATTAAATTCCTGAGTCCTAAAGAGTGACTTTAAAGGAGTAACTTATGCTCTCAAGCAAGTCAGACACATTTAATTATAACTCCTAATGTTATCACTCTAGACATGCTAGTAGCTTGTTGATCTCAATAATTCTGTCAATTTGAATTGGAAATGTTAAGCAATTTGAAAAGAAACACGCCTGCTAAAGTGATAATGCCAATCTGATGAATAGTGGATTAAGGAAGAAGGTGTTATTGGTCTTTCCTAGCGCAGGCCCTGGGCTCTTCCCATTTGCTCATTAGGCTTCATTTCCACCAAGCTCTTTTCTTATTCTGCTAACATGTCAAGCTCATCCCATGTTGGGACATTTGCACCAGGTGTTGTTTTCCTGTGAAAACAGCTTTTCCTTTACATTCCCTCAGGAGGATTTCTCCTCATCATTGTGTTCTCAGCTCCTATGCTTATTCTGAAGCAACACATATATGCCACTCTGTCCTCCTTGGTTTCATTGCATCATTTTGTTCGCATTTATGAATTTTGCCATATACATAGTTTAGGTACTTGTTTATTATTTGGTGTTATCTCTCATTAGAATAAAAACTCTATGAAAACAAGTATCACTGTGAAGCGACAGTATTAAATATAGGTGAATGTGTGAATGAATGATGTGGTGCATTACCACACTGAAAGGGCTCTGTGGTAGAAAAGGGAGAAAGACGACTTAGAATAGGTCCTCTGCTGAAATACTCTAGATCTATCCATTTGTTAAATCTACAGATCTTTGAACCAGATTAGGCATAAGACCAATTACACATGGGTAGTCTTTGTCACTCAGATTGCTAGTGCTTAAACTGCTTATTAATGGACTCTGATAAGACATGCAGTGTGCACCAGAAGGCAAATTCACACACTATTTCCTTACTGAGAAACTCCTTCTATGAAAAAAAAAAAAAAAAAATGTCAGCTGAACACAACAGTGGGCCTAGTGTTGTAATTTATATTCTAGCACTGTCTCATCAGATTGCAGACCAGTAGGAGTTTTCAGATTGCCATCTACCCAAGGACAATGCTTTATGTAGCCTTGACTTAGATATAGATATATATATATATATCTCAACACTTGAATCATGAAATGGATCTCATGAGAGGAAATACCTTCATAATGAGGAAAAGGGTATTTTTCCATGAGAGTAAGTTACTTTATGAAAGTATTATACTTTCCATGGAGATAAGTCCTTTATTGAAAGGAATGGTAAATTAAAGAAATAGGGCAGAAAAAGGGTATGTGAGGAGGGGGCAGGGAAGAGAATTCACTTAAGAAATACATAAGAACATACTCAAAGTAAATAATAAAAGGAATTGATTTTGACTGTAGTAATATTCAAAAGGCATATCTTGAGTAATTTTGTGACTTCAAAAAATAGTTTCTGAATAGTAGTTGAGAGCTGAATCTGAAATATATTTTCCATACATGCTTCTAACAAGGTAATTAGATGAATTATTTTATGTTTCAAGAGTTTCAGAAAAGACCATTTTAATTTTAACTTCATTAGAAAACCAAAATTTATTAGTAAAATTATAATAAAGTTCAACACACTATTCTTCTTTGGCCAACTCTTATCAGGACTGTTTTGATAGCAGAATAACTAAGTGTAAGTAAGGCTTGCGTAATTCAATCATATTGTTTTTAACTTAGCCATGAGTATCTTACCATTTGAAGATTCTTCAGGGTGGCCTACTGAAGTAAGAGTGGCCAAAAAATGAAGGTTGGTTAGTTGGTGTGTTTCTCCTTTCCATTTTTTATTTGCTCTGGTCTTCTGGATAACTGTGAAAATCTTTCCAACAGGTAGATAATCTCAGAGTTCAGAGAACTAGTAGAGAAGAACTAAGGACTTGGAAAACTATGTAGATAGGACATTTCCAAATAGCAGTAATAAATGAATGAAGGTAACATCAAATAGACTTTTTAAAGTCAATTCCTTTTTGAGAAATAGATTATCTCTCTAGGTGAATTCCCCTTTTACCATTAAAAGCCAGCTTCCAGATAGGTCTGATCCATGCATTCACTGGCCACTATATGGCATTGATGAATTATACTTTCTAATCACCCAGCACTGGCAATGATAAATCTCTTGACTTCTGGCTTTGTAAGGAGATTGGATTTGGTGAAGTAGCTGCTGTAATAACCATATCCTTAGAGATGTAAGCAATCCAACGCTCTACTACCGAAATAATAGTTTTCTTTCATTTTGAGTGCTGATGAAGCCAAACCCAATGTTTCAATTTCAGAGAAAGTAGATTTAATTATGGCCCCTGAACATACTAGACCCAATTGGCCATCGTTAAACAAACAAACAAACAAACAAAAATCTGCATTCCACTGGTTTCTAAGAGTATTAAAAGTACGGATGTTTCAGGACAAATTCCACAATTTGTCTAAAACAACTAGTGAAAGCCACCCTATGCTACTTTTCTGCTGATATTAGACAAATGTCTTCAACCCTTTGAATCAAGAAGAGAATCCAAGTACAGTAAATTCACACTTGTTCTCCCTTTGCCATATTTGAATGGCAAATAATGAAATAGATATCCATGTCCTGACCCATGAAAGGGAGAAAAATTGTAGAGACCCTGATAAGGCAGAGCAATTCCCTCTTGATTTACATGATGAGATGGAGTCTCAAACAAAACAATTAAAGCAGTACAATTTTCTTCTTGCAATGGTCAATAATAACTGATCCAAGATATTTGGTGTTCAAGTTCTCCCGGCTTTCTGTCTCCTTTGTAGCTTGGTTTCACATGTAGAGGCTGAATATGGAATTCAGATCTAGCAGTAGTATGATAAATTGCTATACCACAGAGTCATTATCTTTCTCCACCGGAACTAATGGGTACAAGCCACAGGAACTCAAAAAAATACTCAGCCAACCAGTATCATGGTCAAAGTATGCATAGAAAATGTGAATTGCTTTTACTTTACCTTTATAAAGTTAAGATACTATAGAACATCCCTGATATTAGTGGGAATTTCAGCATGACTTCAGGATTATGGCAGGGTGCAGTTTTAGAAATTTGTATTTTAGGGGGTGCCTGGTTGGCTTAGTGGGTTAAGCCTCTGCCTTTGGCTCAGGTCATGATCTCAGGGTCCTGGGATCAAACCCCGCATCAGACTTCCTGCTCAGCGGGGAGCCTGCTTCCCCCCCCACCCCGACTAACTCTCTGCCTACTTGTGATCTCTCTCTTCTGTCAAATAAATAAATGGAATTAAAAAAAAAAGAAATTTGTATTTCAAGACGTAGAATTAAAATAGAAGTGTGTCAATTAATATTTTTTTCTACCTGGCACACTCAAAAAAATTTTTAAGTTACACATAAGTAAATCTCCACCCCTTAAGTAGTCTTTCACATTTAATACATTCCTATTGGAAAAGCAAAAAATAACTTTTGCATTTCTTTCATATTCTTGCATAAATATAGAGTCTCTTTGTTTTCATTAGAAAAAAATACTGCTTAGATTGTAATTTACAGAATTAGGGATGTATGTTTTGAGCAATCTTAAGGAAAGATTAGTGGCTAATTAAGTGGTAAATTAAGTAGGCTTCAGACCTGGGTAGGAGCATTGGAAGTCTGGACTACTTTCCCATTACATTATTGTTCTTTAAGAAGAACAATATAGGTAAATAGGAGAGAGAATATTTTGCTTTGGCTGACTGTTGAACTGCTTCTGTTTCTGAGAAGACATTTATTATGTTTGCCTTTTCTTTTCTCTGAGTGAGGGAATGTGCAAGGGCGAGAGTATGTTAGCTGTGTAGTTTTGATTTAAAGCACAGTGGATAACAGCAGGCTTGGTTTTATATATGAGTGGCCCCAGCAGGTGATGAATTGTTTTTGACTTTCATCATTTGCCAATAAATAAGAAAAGTGAGAGATTTATCATGTATGTAAAAAACTCTGGCAACATTCTCTATCATGTAAAATAAAATTTAATAAAATAGCATTTTAAAAAATTCATGCAATCACTTGCCTTACTCTTACAGGCTGTAAATTCTGGAATTCAGTTGTCTTTACAAAATGGGGAGTGGGAGTCAGGGAATGGACCTACTTGTCCAGCATCAGGGTAGTGACCATTTTGCACAGCTGGTGGATTTGGAGCATTGAGTGACCATCTTTGTGTGTGACTCCCTGTGACCCTTTTATTAAGCATCTAGCTGTGCTCAGTAGCGAAATGGATTCTAATTGCTTCACAGCAGGTTAAGTGATTTAACCTGAAGCAAAGTAATAGTTTTTATTTGAAATTGCCAACATATTCACATTGACTCCCCTCTACCGAAAGAAAGAAAGACAAACAAAAAAACAAAAACAAACAAACCAAAAAACCACCCTGAAGAGAGAAAAACATTTCCAAAGCTAGTACTCTACATTTTTTTTTTGTCTCATCATAAAACAGGAGCACTGAATGATGTGTCAGAGGTAAGAAAATTTTAATACTGGAAATGGCCCTAGCAACCATACAGTTCAATGTTTAATTTTGCAAATGTAACAATGATTTGTATTTATTTATAGTTGCTCATTTACAATACAGAAGCTTCGAGAGCTATGTGGCAGCAAGTAACTAATTTTGAATGGAAGTAAATCTTTGTCTAAGATAAATACTAGGCTAATTATTTTGGATTTTTCTCTTTAAATATGCCCTGAGCCCCTTCTAGGTACTAGTCACTGGGATTCATCCCATGGGGTGTGGAGAAACAAACCAGTCATGGTGTCTGTCTCAAGGAGCTCACAGTCTCATTAATGTCATGCTAAGGACCAAATGTCTGACTGGCACATGGGCAGGAGGAAATCATATTAAATATTAATATGTATCTTATTTAGGATCAATTTGATATTCTTCTAACCTTGAACTTGCAGAGGAATTATAATGTTTCGAAATGGTGTTCTTTGGCTCTCTGCTTGAGTTCACATAATTTTTCCATTTTTCCCCTTTGCTTTCTCTTTTCCCAATATTTGTCTGGATGAAGCAAAAGAAACTGCCAAAGACCCGATTGTAAGAAATAGAATTACCTCCCAACTCAGATTCAGGATCATGTGAGGACCTGGGACTATTCTTTCTCCACTGTGTATGCCTATAGAAAATCCTGTCCTTAGTTCAGGTGCTAAGAACATGTTCTCATTTTTTATACTTTACCACCATCTGCTATCCGGTAATTTTTTTGAATATGCTTAGTATAGTTTGCGGAGAATAAGATTAGAATCCTAGTCTATACCAATTATAACAGGAAAAAAATAGTATAATTTAATTAAAAATAGAGATCATTTCTTTGAAAACTCCAGATATTTGTGACCCCTCCCACATAACACAATCATAATCCTACTTCTGAGCTCAGGCTTGAATTCTCCAGAAACACACACCTTGGCAAACCCTACCCATGAATTAATCACTGTATGCAATTGTAATGTTTTTGTCTCCCTCCCAGGCCCTTTTCTACTCCTGGCTGATAAGAATCTCTAATGTGATGCTGTAAATGCTCCATTTCTATACTTAGTCTAAATAGGAAATAACATTTACGTCTATTATCATCCACAGAAACATTTGTCAACAACAACTTGGAGAATGACATAACTTTTTTAAGTGCACCCATCTGGGAAAGTTTCCAAATTGGGAGATACCCAAATTGGCAAAGATTCTAAGAAACTCATTTATATGTGCTATAAGTGACAACAATTTCTGGACTTCTTTTATATTTCCAGCTATTAGGTTTGGAAGTGCTAAAGATAAGACAAAAAATATACACATAGATACAACTATAAAATAAAGTAAAAGTAGATCTATGAAAGTTCTAATAGGATAGCTCTGGTGAACTCAGAGCAAGGGAAAGGTCAAGATCACCCTTTGTGTTTAGTCAACTCATCTCTGAGGCTGGCCCATTTTATTCAAGGACAAAATGAAACTATTATAAAACCATTTGGGGTCTATCTCAAAAACTGATCCTTTTCTATCAAGGACTATCCAGAAATGCCACTGTTGTCTGCACTAATACAATATAAAAGAATATATATGGGATTTTTGTCTTTTTAAAATGTGAAATCCTTCTGAAGTTTGGTTTTTATTTTCTGTTACTTATCTTACTATTTCAAGCATAGCACTCTACTGATGAACTGTTCAGTAACTTTTTCTCTTTGTTCACAAAACTAATGCCATCTTTGTGTATGTAAGAAAGCCACATGAGTTTTCTACATTTTTAATTTTGCTTTTAGTAAATATGTACTGGAATGCAAACTTCTTTATTTAATTGGTAAATGTTGACCTTTTTGTGTAATTGGTTCTGAGAGTTCTATAGCTTAGACCTATATTTATTTGACATATTTGGTAAGTAATTTAGCTGATGTTTTGAAAAATATGATACAAGAATGGAATTTTACTTAGTATCAGAATTAAATGAAATAAAATTCATTCAGCAAAATTGTTAATTATCAAGTGAACTCAACCCGACTATTTGTCAAGTTGATCATTCAAAATTAATCTGTACAAAGAGAAGTATTTTAAGATCCTTAAGATCCTTTTTGCTTCAAAACTTAAGTCAACAAGGTCATTTTACCTAAAATTACTCAAACTTCTCTTAGAATTTTTATTGAATTGTACCATTTTATGCCTAGATACCAGAAAGTGATATAATCTTTTGCCACCCCAACAACCATTTCTTATTTTAAGCACTTATTCTAATATAACCAGTTTGTGAAGTTATTTTTAAGATAAATTCAACTTTTCTTTCTTGTAATTTATCACTGGTTAATATATTTTAGTATTTTAATTAAAACATATTAATATTGGGGCACTTGAGTGGCTCAGTGGGTTAAGCCTCTGCCTTCAGCTCGGGTGGTGGTCTCAGGGTCCTGGGATCGAGTCCATGTCCATGTCGGGCTTTCTGCTCAGTGGAGAGCCTGCTTCCCGCCTCTATCTCTGCCTGCCTCTCTGCTGGCTTAAGATCTCTCTCTCTCTGTCAAAAAAATAAAATCTTTAATAAAATATATTAATATTGACATCATTAATCTACCAGTTCAGAGCATTGAATTGAAGCAGAATGTATCGGATCCAATTCCAGATCTGCCACTTAACTAGCAGTGCGATCAAGGCAAGTTGCTTAACTGTAGTTTTCTCTTCTGTAAAATAGAAATAACAGAAACCTCAGAGAGTTACTATTATCATTAAATGGATTAAGATGTGTAAAGTATTTTGAACAGGGTCAAGTTCAGCTAGATAAGCATTTCCTATCAACACTATTATCATCATCATCTTACCAATGGAGATGTTATAAAAGCAAGCAGTTTTTATAAAATTTGGAATAAATAAAAAAAAGTTTTCTCTCACCTTGAAATAGAATGAATGTATTATATTTGCAAAACTATATAAAATATATGCAAAATACTGTAAAGCCTACGATTCTACCAGGTTTCCAGCTTGTAAAATACAGTATCAGCTCCTCTTATAATTTGAAAACAAATTTTCAGTACCTTGGCTGTGTCATAATCTTTTTAAAAATCGAATGGTAGTTACTGTCACTTTCTTGTTTGGTGGTTATGGAAAACATAAATAGTCATTTATTTTCATTGGTGAATTATCGTCTTGAAAGTTGATTCTGATAAACATAAAGTTAAATAGGAGTTTAGATTAAATTTTTTTAATAATACTGCAAAAAATAATTTTTCAGTACATTGGAAGAAGAATAAATGAAAGATAACTCTTCATTCCAATATTTTCTATATTGGTCCAAAATTGTCCCTAAATACAAATGCTGAAATATAAGTAACCATTATGAATGGAGTGAATGCTAGTGTGTATATGCCTGTCTGTGTGTGTGTGTGTATGTGTGTGTGTGTGTGTGTTCTTTTTAATCTGAACTACTCACAATAAGAAATATATATTTATGATCTCCATTGAGAATGATATTTGCGGTGGGTTTTTCATAGATGGCTTTGATGATATTGAGGTATGTGCCCTCTATCCCTACACTTTGAAGAGTTTTGATCAGGAAGGGATGCTGTACTTTGTCAAATGCTTTTTCAGCATCTATTGAGAGTATCATATGGTTCTTGTTCTTTCTTTTATTGATGTGTTGTATCACATTGACTGATTTGCGGATGTTGAACCAACCTTGCAGCCCTGGAATAAATCCCACTTGGTCGAGGTGAATAATCTTTTTAATGTACTGTTGAATCCTATTGGCTAGTATTTTGTTGAGTATTTTCGCATCTGTGCAATCCCATTTTCTTTCATTTATTCTTCTCGTACCCACTTAAGCCCCCATGTTGCATCACCACTTCCTCATATCAGGGAGATCATATGATAGTTGTCTTTCTCCGCTTGACTTATTTCACTAAGCATGATACGCTCTAGTTCCATCCATGTTGTCACAAATGGCAAGATTTCATTTCTTTTGATGGCTGCATAGTATTCCATTGTGTATATATACCACATCTTCTTGATCCATTCATCTGTTGATGGACATCTAGGTTCTTTCCATAGTTTGGCTATTGTGGACATTGCTGCTATAAATATTCGGGTACACGTGCCCCTTTGGATCACTACGTTTGTATCTTTAGGGTAAATACCCAATAGTGCAATTGCTGGGTCATAGGGCAGTTCTATTTTCAACATTTTGAGGAACCTCCATACTGTTTTCCAGAGTGGCTGCACCAGCTTGCATTCCCACCAACAGTGTAGGAGGGTTCCCCTTTCTCCGCATCCTCGCCAGCATCTGTCATTTCCTGACTTGTTGACTTTAGCCATTCTGACTGGTGTGAGGTGATTTCGCATTGTGGTTTTGATTTATATTTCCCTGATGCCGAGTGATATGGAGCACTTTTTCATGTGTCTGTTGGCCATCTGGATGTCTTCTTTGCAGAAATATCTGTTCATGCCCTCTGCCCATTTCTTGATTGGATTATTTGTTCTTTGGGTGTTGAGTTTGCTAAGTTCTTTATAGATTCTGGACACTAGTCCTTTATCTGATATGTCGTTTGCAAATATCTTCTTCCATTCTGTCAGTTGTCTTTTGATTTTGTTAACTGTTTCCTTTGCTGTGCAAAAGCTTTTGATCTTGATGAAATCCCAATAGTTCATTTTTTCCCTTGCTTCCCTTGCCTTTGGTGTTGTTCCTAGGAAGATGTTGCTGCGGCTGAGGTCGAAGAGGTTGCTGCCTGTGTTCTCCTCAAGGATTTTGATGGATTCCTTTCGCACATTGAGGTCCTTCATCCATTTTGAGTCTATTTTTGTGTGTGGTGTAAGGAAATGGTCCAATTTCATTTTTCTGCATGTGGCTGTCCAATTTTCCCAGCACCATTTATTGAAGAGGCTGTCTTTTTTCCATTGGACATTCTTTCCTGCTTTGTCGAAGATTAGTTGACTGTAGAGTTGAGGGTCTATTTCTGGGCTCTCTATTCTGTTCCATTGATCTATGTGTCTGTTTTTGTGCCAGTACCATGCTGTCTTGATGATGACAGCTTTGTAATAGAGCTTGAAGTCCGGAATTGTGATGCCACCAACGTTGGCTTTCTTTTTCAATATCTCTTTGGCTATTCGAGGTCTTTTCTCGTTCCATATAAATTTTAGAATTATTTGTTCCATTTCTTTGAAAAAGATGGATGGTACTTTAATAGGAATTGCATTAAATGTGTAGATTGCTTTAGGTAGCATAGACATTTTCACAATATTTATTCTTCCAATCCAGGAACATGGAACATTTTTCCATTTCTTTGTGTCTTCCTCAATTTCTTTCATGAGTACTTTATAGTTTTCTGAGTATAGATTCTGTGTCTCTTTGGTTAGGTTTATTCCTAGGTATCTTATGGTTTTGGGTGCAATTGTAAATGGGATTGACTCCTTAATTTCCCTTTCTTCTGTCTTGCTCTTGGTGTAGAGAAATGCAACTGATTTCTGTGCATTGATTTTATATCCTGACACTTTACTGAATTCCTGTATAAGTTCTAGCAGTTTTGGAGTGGAGTCTTTTGGGTTTTCTACATATAGTATCATATCATCTGCGAAGAGTGATAATTTGACTTCTTCTTTGCCAATTTGGATGCCTTTAATTTCCTTTTGTTGTCTGATTGATGAGGCTAGGACCTCTAGTACTATGTTGAATAGCAGTGGTGATAATGGACATCCCTGCCGTGTTCCTGACCTTAGCGGAAAAGCTTTCAGTTTTTCTCCATTGAGGGAGACAAACCATATGTGACTCTTAATCTCACAAAACAAACTGAGGGTTGCTGGGGGGAGGGGGTTTGGGAGAAGGGGGTGGGATTATGGACATTGGGGAGGGTATGTGCTTTGGTGAGTGCTGTGAAGTGTGTAAACCTGGTGATTCACAGACCTGTACCCCTGGGGATAAAAATATATGTTTATAAAAAATTAAAAAAATTATACAAATTAATAAAAAAAAAGAAATATATATTTATGATCTGAGATGTTTGGTATGTTCTTCCTAACAAATAATTTGGAATATTTGATATAATATTTGATATAATTTCAGAGTTGGTAGTCTAACTACCATAGAGGTCATCGATTCAACTAGTTACTCTGATGGCAAAAACTATACTGAAAAAAGAGTGTCATTATTTATAGCATCCATTTAACTAATTTTGTTGTGAAAAATATGTACCACATATTGAACTGTATACCAGCTGGGTGCTGGGTGATCAGAAATGAAAGTTGAATACAATATGCCTACCTGTGGCACCTGGGTGGCTTGGTGGGTTAGAGCCTCTGCCTTCGGCTTGGGTCATGGTCCCAGGGTCCTGGGATCGAGCCCTGCGTGGGGCTCTCTGCTCGGCAGGGAGCCTGCTTCCTCCTCTCTCTCTGCCTGCCTCTCTGCCTGCTTGTGATCTCTGTCTGTCAAATAAATAAACAAAATCTTAAAAAAAAAATATGCCTACCTATTTTAGGAGGAGGTGCCTATAGTCTACTAGTCATGGACTTACTCAGTGCAACATTATGCCTTTAATCTGATCTTTCTCGAATATCACTGTTGTTTCTATAGCTTCCCAAATACTTACCTGGAAAACTAGCTTAAAATTAGAATCTCCATCTAGAAAATAGGGTTCACAGATCATGACGAAATAGTTGATGTTGCTTTGGAGAAGAAACATCACACACAAACTGAATCTTGGCTACTGTGTTTAAGTCTAACAAAATGAGTATGGAATTTTTAGTGTGAAAGCTTTTCTTAAACAGTTTTGGTACCTACTCAGGTATTTTCACATCCCTGTCACATTTTACTGTTTTTATATTGAAAGGTAGAATACATGTTTGTCCTCAAAGCAGAGTAACCAAATGAAATTAACTGGTAATCACCAGGGGAAGATGTGGTGAAAGAAATATAAAGAACTAGGAAATGGAATAATAAAGATAAACTATTATTTATCATTTCTGCATAAAAATTTAAATTTCTTCCTATAGTTTTACTCATGAATATATTGAATTTTCTACTTTTCAACATCAAATCAGACAATTCAGAATTTGGCAAAAATCATGTAATACATTTACTATATTTTAAATTTTTCTGCAAAGGACTTAGGCAAATTCAGGAAGTATTAATAAAAAATTCTGTATTCTACTAAAAAATCATGCCAAATCTTGTTTATTGTTAATATAGGTTAAATTTTGTTAAATTTTTAAAACAAACTATTAAAACTTGTCCTGTCCTTCATATAATCTCATATTGTCATGATAACTAACAGCTTACAAAATTATATAGGGCTTCTCATCTAAGCGAACCAAAATTAAAATTGATGGCATGGTACAATTTTTTGAAAATTATGAGACCCTATTTTTATATTTTTTAAGACTCACCTAGAAAAATCTAAGCACCCAGAGAATAAACAAATATATCTAGATTAATAACAGATGTCTTCATCCAAAAGTAATGTAGAACACTAATAGTTCTCTAAACGTTTAAGTTAAAAACAAATTTAGTTAATTTTTAAAAAATATTAACATATAATGTATTACTTGCCCCAGGGGTACAGGTCTGTAAATCATCAGGCTTGCTTGCACATTTCACAGCATTCATCATAGTGCATACCTTCAATTTCAATAGCCCAGCCACCCTATCCTTAACCCCCCATTCTCCAGCAAACCTCAGTTTATTTTGTGAGATTAGGAGTCTCTTATGGTTTGTCTCCCAAGATCCCATCTTGTTTCAGTTTTTTCCCCTCTTAGCCCCCACAACCCCACCCCTGCCCCTCCAGTTCCTCATATCAGAGAGATCACATGATAATTGTCATTCTCTGATTAGCTTATTTTACTTAGCATAATACCCTCTAGTTCCATCCCCGTTGTCACAAATGGCAAGATTTCGGTTTTGTGGGTTTTTTGATAGCTGTATAGTAATCCATTACACACACACACACACACACACACACACACACACACACACTGCATCTTCTTTATCCATTCATCTGTGGATGGACATCTAGGTTCTTTCCATAGTTTGGCTATTGTGGACATTGTTACTATAAGCATTCAGGTGCATATACCCCTTTAGATCACTACATTTTTATCTTTAGGGTAAATATCCAGTAGTGTTATTGCTGGGTCACAATTGCTTAGTAGCTCTATTTTCAAATTTTTGAGGAATGTGCATACTGTTCTCCAGTGTGGCAGCACCAGCTTGCATTCCCACCAATAGTGTAGGAGGGTTCCCCTTTCTCTGCACCCTCACCTACATTTATCTTTTCTTGACTGGTTAATTTTAGCCATTCTGCATGGTGTGAGGTGGTATCTCACTGTGGTTTTGATTTATGTTTCCCTGAGGCTGAGTGATGTTGAACACTTTTTCATGGTCTGCTGGCCATTTGGATGTCTTCTTTGCAGAAATGTCTGTTCATGTCTTCTGCCCATTTCTTGATTGGATTATTTGTTCTTTGTGTGTTGAGTTGATAGGTTCTTCATAGGTTTTGGGTACTAGCACTTTATCTCATGGGCCATTTGCAAATATCTTCGTCCAATCTGTCAGTTGTCTTTTGGTTTTGTTGACTGTTTCCTTTGCTGTGCAAAAGCTTTTGATCTTGATGAAGTTCCAATAGTTCATTTTTGCACTTGCTTCCCTTAATTTTGGTGATATTTCTAAGAAGAAGTTGCTGTGGCTGAGATTGAAGTGGTTGTTGCCTCTATTCTCCTCAAGAATTTTGATGGATTCCTGTCTTACATTGAGGGCTTTCATCCATTTAGAGTCTATTTTTTTGTGTGGTATAAGGAAATGATTCATTTGATTCTTCTGCACATGGCTGTCCAATTTTCCCAGCACCATTTGTTGAAGAGACTTTTTTCCATTGGACATTCTTTCCTGCTTTGTCAAAGATTAGTTGACCATAGATTTGAGGTCCATTTCTGGGCTGTCTGCTCTGTTCTCTTGATCTGTGTGTCTGTTTTGTGCCAGTACCATACTGTATTGATTACTATGGTTTTGTAATAGAGCTTGAAATCTAGAATTAAGATGCCACCAACTTTGGCTTTCCTTTTCCACATTCCTCTGGCTGTTCAGGGACTTTTCTGGTTCCATATGAATTTTACAACTATTTGTTCCATTTCTTTGAAAAAAATTGATAGCATTTTGATAGGGACTGCATTAAATAAGCATAAGCATTTTCACAGTATTGGTTCTTCCAGTCCATGAGCATGGAACACTTTTCCGTTTCTGTCTTCCTCAATTTCTTTCATGAGTACTTTATAGTTTTTTTGAGTACAGATTATTTTCCTCTTTGGTTAGGTTTACTCCTAGGTATCTTATGGTTTTGGGTGCAACTGTAAATGTAAAATCCTTAGTGTATCTTTCTTCTATCTCATTGTTGGTGTATAGAAATGCAAATGATTTCTGTGCATTGATTTTATATCCTGACACTTTATTGAATTCCTGTACAACTTCTAGCAGATTTGGAGTAGAGTCTTTTGGGTTTTCCACATAAAGTATCATATCATCTGCAAAGAGTGATAGTTTTACTTCTTTGCTGATTACGATGCCTTTTATTTCTTTTTGTTGTCTGATTGCTAAGGCTAGGACTTCTAGTACGATGTTGAATAGCAGTGGTGATAATGGACATCTCTGCATGTTCTTGATCTTACCGGAAATGCTCTCACTTTTTCCCCATTGAGAATGATATTTGCTGTGGGTTTCTCATAGACAGCTTTGATGATATTGAGGTATGTACCCTCTACGCCTGCACTGTGAAGAGTTTTGACCAAGAAAGGATGCTGTACTTTGTCAAATGCTTTTTCAGCATCTATTGAGAGTATCATATGGTTCTTGTTCTTTCTTTCATTAATGTATTGTATCACACTGATTAATTTGCAGATGTTGAACCATTATTGCATCCCAGGAATAAATCCCACTTGGTTGTGATGAATATCCTTTTAATGTACTGTTGATCCTATTGGCTAGTATTTTGGTGAGAATTTTTGCATCTGTGTCCATCAATGGTATTGGTCTGTAATTCTTTTTTATGGGGTCTTTATCTGGTTTTGGGATCAAGGTAATTCTGGCCTCATAAAATGAGTCTGGAAGTTTTCCTTTCATTTCTATTTTTTGGAATAGTTTCAGGGGAATACGTATTAATTCTTCTTTAAACTTTGGTAGAATTCCCCTGGGAAGCCTTCTGGCCCTGGGCTCTTGTTTGTTGGGAGATTTTTGATGACTGCTTCAATCTCCTTACTGGTTGTGGGTCTGTTCGGGTTTTCTATTTCTTCCTGGTTCAGTTTTAGTAGTTTATATGTCTTGAGGAATGCATCCATTTCTTCCAGGTTGTCAAATTTGGTAGTGTATAGTTGCTCGTAATATGTTTTTATAATTGTTTGTTTTTCTTTGTTGTTGGTTGTGATCTCTCCTCTTTCATTCTTGATTTTATTAATGTGGGTCCTTTCTCTTTTCTTTTTGATATCTGGCCAGGGAGTTATCAATCTTATTAATTCTTTCAAAGAACAGCTCTGAGTTTCATTGATTTCTTCTACTGTTCTTTTGGTTTTTATTTCAGTGATCTCTGCTCTGATCTTTCTTATTTCTCTTCTTCTACTGGGTTTAGGCTTTCTTCTCCATTCTTTCTATAGCCCCTTTATGTGCAAGGTTAGGTTTTGTATTTGAGAACTTCCTTGTTTCTTGAGAAAGGCTTGCATTGCTATGTACTTTCCTCTCAGGACCACCTTTACTGTATCCCAAAGATTTTGAACAATTGTTTTCATTTTAATTTGTTTCCATGAATTTTTAAAATTTTTCTTTATAAATTCCTGATTGACCCATTTATTTCTTAGTGGAATGCTCTTTAACCTCCATGTATTTGAGCCCTTTCCATCTTTCTTCTTGTGGTTGAGTTCTAGTTTCTAAGCATTGTGGTCTGAAAATATGTAGGGAATGATCCCAATATTTTGGTACCAGTTGAGACCTGATTTATGACCCAGGATGTGATCTATTTTGGAGAATTTTCCAGGTGTACTAGAGAAAAATGTATATTCTGTTGCTTAGGGATGGAATGTTCTGAATATATCTGTGATTTCCATCTGGTCCAGTGTTCCATTTAAAGCCTATATTTTCTTATTGATCTATTGCTTACATGACCTTTCCATTTCAGTAAGGGGGTTTAAAGTCCCCTACATTATTGTATTATTGGCAATGTGTTTCTTTGATTTTGTTATTAATTGGTTTATATAATTGCCTGCTCCCATGTTATGGACATACATATTTAAAATTGCTCAATCTTATGGTTGGACAGACACTTTAAGTATGATATAGTGTCCTTCCTCATCTTTTATTATAGTCTTTTACTTAAAATTAAATTGATCTGATATAAGGATTGCCACCCCAGCTTTCTTTGACTGTCCATTATTATGGGAAATTGTTTTCAACCCCTTCTGGAGGTGTCTTTGGGTCTAAAATGAGTTTCTTGTAGGCAGCTTATTGATGGGTCTTATTTTTATATCCATTCTGATACCCTGTGTCTTTTTATTGGGGCATTTAGCCCATTTACATTCAGGATAACTATTGAAAGATATGAATTTAGTGCCATTGTATTGCCTATAAGGTGACTATTACTGTGTAGTGTCTCTGTTCCTTTCTGGTCTGTTACTTTCAGGCTCTCTCTTTGCTTAGAGGACCCCTTTCAATATTTCTTGTGGGGATGGTTTGGTGTTTGCAAATTCTTTTAGTTTTTGTTTTTCCTGGAAGCCTTTCATCTCCTTCTATTTTCAACGACAGTCTAGCTGGATATAGTATTCTTGGCTGCATATTTTTGTTTAGTGCTCTGAATCTATCTTGTCAGTCCTTTCTGGTCTACCAGGTCTCTGTGGATAGGTCTACTACCAATCTCATATTTCTACCACTTTATGTTACCAACCTCTCGTTCCAAGCTGCCTTCAGGATTTTCTCTTTTTCCGTAAGAATTTTGTTTTACTATTAGATAATGGGGTATGGATCTATTTTTATTAATTTTAAGGGAGGTTCTCCATGCCTCCTGGATTTTGATGTTTGTTCCCTTCACCAAATTAGGGAAATTCTATGCTATAATTTCCTCCAGTATATCTTCTGCTCTCTCTCCCTTTCTACTTCTGGAATCCCACTTATATTAATATTGTTTTGTCTTATGGCATCACTTATCTCTCAAATTCTCTCCTTGTGGTCCAGTAGTTGTTTGTCTCTCTCTTTTGCTTAGCTTCTTTATTTTCCATCATTTGGTCTTCTGTATCACTAATTCTCTATTCTGCATCATTCATTCTAGCAGTAAGAACCTCTATTTTTTAATTCTTCCTCATTAATAGCTTTTTTATTTTGACTTGGTTAGATTTTAGTTCTTTTATTTCTCCAGAAAGGGATTCTCTAGTATCTTCTATGCTTTTTTCAAGCCCATCTAGCACCTTGATAATAATTATTCTGAACTCTAGTTCTGACATATGACTCGTCCATCTTGATTAAGTCCCTAGCCACCATTGGTACAGCCTCTTGGGGTTTTTTTGTTTGTTTGTTTGTTGTTTTTTGTGGTAAGTTTTTCCACCTTGTCATTTTATCCAGATAAGAATAGATGGATGAGAGAACAAAAAACTAAATGTGTAGTAATGATCCATTGACCACAGAAAAATATACACTAACCAAATCAGAAGAGACCTGAAACCGGGGGAGAAAAAGGGGGAAATGTGTGTGTGGGTGGGTGTGTGTATGTGTGTGTGTTAGACTGGTGAATAGAACTGAGTCACACACTTGATTTGGGGTGTATTATGGTCTTCTAGGAGAAACTATCTCCCAAAATTTTAAAGAAAGGAAAACTTACATATACACAAAAATTAGGGTAAACACGATGAAGGATGGAATATGACTGTAAAGATGAAAATTTTAAATCCATTCTAAAAAAGGAATTGATAAGAAGTTTGTTGAAAAAAGAGGAAAGAATGTGATCTGGTTGGAGCCTATAACAAAGCCATGTGCTGGATTTAGGGTATATTTTGATCTATTGGAAGAAATTGTATCCCCAAATTTTAAGAATAAAAATCCTATATTTATACAAAGAATAAGGTTAAATACAATGAAGGGATAAAATATGACTATAACAATGAAAATTTAAAAATATTTTAAAAGGTATTGATAAGATAAAATATTTAAAGAACATTAAAATAGGAAAAATGAAAAACCAAAAAAAAAAAGAAAGTAAAATTTTAAAAACTTAACTTTGAAAAACTAAGGGATCATGGGAAAAGAGCCATGAATTCTATGTGTTGCTTTCCCCTAGCTCTGGAGTTCCACAGTTCTCGTTGATTGGTGAATCTGGTCTAGGCTGGATGTTCTTACTAATCTTCTCTGGTGGAGGGACTTCTTGTAGAGATTCTCAAATGTCTTTGCCCAAAGCAGAATTGCACTGCTCTTGCCAGGTGTCAGGATAAGTAATCAGCTCCTCTTGGGTGCCTTTGTTCCCTGAACGTTTTCTGTACAGTTTGGAGGATGGGAATGAAAATGGTGGTCTCCCAGTCTCTGGCCCCATAGGAGTTGAGAGCTCAGGCCTCCATTTCTCAATGCACCTTCAGAGAAAAGCAGTCAACCCCTCTTGTCTCCCTGGTCTCTGGCCAAAGTCCAAGCTCACCCAGCCTGTGACTGAGCATTTCTATCTCTAGTGCACAGCCCCGTTTAGTGTCTCCAAACCCACCTGATTCCTGTAGTGCACTCCCAACCATTCCCCTGGGAGAAGGAAGGTGAGTTTCCGTGGATCTGCTGATTGTTGGATCCTTACCTGAAGAGCAGTGGCCCAGCTGTGCCATGCATCATGCTTTAAGATAATCCCGAGCTGAGAGCCCACTCCTTGACCCCGTCTCTGCAGCCAGCTTCCCTGCTACCTGATACCTGGGAGCTCTGCCACACTCAGACACCCTGGTCTTTCTGTGACCCTGCAGATCCTGAGACCACACAGTCCCTGTGAGGGTTCCATCCCCTGCTTAGCATATGAAGTGATGACACTCAGTGGAGGAGACTTCTAAAAGTTCTGACTTTGTACTCTGCTGCTCTCTCACTCGCTGGGAGCTGGCCCCTCCCTCCACAGTCTATCTTTCCAAATGTTGCCTCAGAATCACTTCTCTACACATCCTACCTTCCGGAAAGTGATCAATTTTCTGTTGCTAGTATTGCTGCTCTTCTCTTCTATCTCCTATTCAGTTTGTAGGTATTTAGTATGGTTTGATAACTATCTAGCTGAACTCCTGGGACCTGATGATATTTAGATCTCCTATTCCTCTGCTATCGTCCTCCTCCCTCCTCAAAATTTAGTTAAATTTGTCCATCGTCCCCACACCTTCCCAAAATTTTAATGTATTTTCAATATTTTGGATATTTTTATCAATTTCATTTTTTCTTGTGTATGTTCCCATTAAGTTGCAGAAATTCCAGCACTTGAAAATGTAATAATGTTAATTATAATGATGATGATGTTAGTGGGCTAAAGTAAAAATTATGGATTTCAGGGGCATAAAACTCACAAACTATTTTCAGTGTTGTACCCCAATTATTCTTGTTAGCCAGGTTATCTTCCTATAAGTATGAATATGAGTTACAGAAAGAGATTTTAGGAGCCATCAAATAGAATCATGAGGAGTTTTTTAGAACCAAATGTCTATTATAGATTAACAGATAGCCCATCTCATTTATTTTGCAGAGCACAGAAATTTGCTCCAGAGAAAGGAAATGGCTTGATCAAAGGCACAGGACAAATGAGATATAAAGCCTGAAAGAGAGCTGAACTATCATGACACCCTAGCCAAGAATTATCTTTTATCTACTTGCTTCCATTCATCTTTACCAGTAGACTCTTTCCAAGACTAGTCAAGTCTCCTTTTACTTTTCACCTATGCATTCTCAGGTTTTTTAGTAGTTTGGGGGACATTTGAGGTGCTTAATAAATAATTATTGAATGAATATAAGAACTTTTTAAAAATGAATAACTGCATAGCCTGGGAGAAAATTCAATTTGTTACAAAGCCACTATCTTTCTACCATATTTGGATGCTAACTTTAGTTTGAATTCCTGATTAATGCCTACAAGGCTTATTAGTAGCCTATAGGTTAAAATTCATTTTATTTAGTATTATAATATTTGATACAATTTCCCTAGTATTACCAAAATTGAATATTCAGTTGTTCTTTTTCTGTTTCTAATTCTATTCTGTCCATTTAAAATTATCCTCTGTGTGACAGTCTTTTTTTCTAGGGCTGCTTCTACTTGGCTTTTACAAATTAAGTTGTAGATTTGTCTGAATTTTAATTGATCCTGAATATATTTTTCCCTCAAATAAGGTAGAACCACTGGTGGAAAAAATATGTTCTATGGAATATAAGTTGCTGGTGTTTCAGAAAATAATTGGGAATGCTTGCCAAGCTTTAATTTAAAAAAAAAATAGGAAGGCTTTACGGATGATGTGGCAGCATATTGGGAGAGAGAGGGGGAAGTAAGAACCACCCTTTAGTTTTCAGAGATGCTTGTTATATTTTTCACTGGCTCTGTTTTATCTACATAACTTGGGTCTTCTGATTTTCTTTCTTTTTTGTGTGGATAATTGCTTTGTTGTTAGTGCTTTGACACTGAGTGACAGTGCTTTTGGGTGGTTGACAGCCAAATCTATTGGCAGACGATAGTCCTCATCCACGGAGAGGTGCTTTCTTTCTGCCTAGTGACAGTAAGAGCTTCTAAGTTGACAGAGGAGGTCTCATCCCTCTCAGAAGAGAGACAAAAGCAAAGTGTTGAGAGTGAGATTTCTGCCAGAATAAAAACATCTATTTAATTTGCTGTAGATAGAAATACAACAGGCTGTGTCTATAATGAGTGCACATTAAAACAAATCATTTTATTTATGTGTGTTGCCTATGGAAAATTTTTATCACTTAGGAAGCTATCAAGGTCTTTATATCTCGCCTTTGGAATCACTGCAAACCAAAAATAAATTCTTTTTCTTAGTGGAGTTTATTAAAGGAGACAATCAGGAACAGAGTAGAGAGAGGATTTGAGTGCAATTATATTTCAAATCACTGAATTAAGGTCATGTAAGTAAAAATATTCCTAACAATGGTTAGTAGAATTATGTTCCTAAATTTTGAAAGACAATTTTTTGCCAAGTGATTTGGAGGTTCAGACCAGAGAATCTGATTTACCATTCATAATTTGCAGTTGAAAATTACACACTTTGACATTAAAAAGCATCTTCTTGTCCTGAGATAAGAGTTAACCATTTAGATTCTAAACCACCATCTGTGCAATAGCATGCATTTATGAAACCTCAAGAAATGAAGACATAGGGAAGGCAATTGCCCATCAGTAGAGAGACTATTTCTTGAAAGATCTTGTTCATCATTCAGTGTCTTTAAGTAGAGAAGTAGGTATTTGTGACTCTCTGGAAATTGTATGTAAATTTTTTCTTGCATGTGTAATTTTCTGATCAGCAGATTTGTATTTTTAATGGATTCATAACACATAGTCCATAAACTCAAGGAAAGTGAGAATAACTGCCCTGGTAACAAGATAAATATGCATCTTAACCACATTTCAACTATTAAATTTTTGTTATATATATATTATATATATATATATATTATATATATATATACACACACGTATATACATACACATATATGTACATGTATATATGTATGTATATGTATGTATATGTATATATACATATGTATATGTATATATTATATATACACGTATATACATACACATATATGTACATGTATATATGTATGTATATGTATGCATGTATGTATGTACATACATATACATCTGTATATATATATATATATATATATATATACACCAAAAATTTAATAGTTGTAATGGTGGTATACACACGTATATATATATACATATATATGTACATGTATATATATACATGTATATGTATGTACGTACATACATATACATATACATGTATATGTGTGTGTATGTACATACATATACATGTGTGTGTGTGTGTGTGTGTGTGTGTATCTGTCTCAGTGTCTAAGAGAGGGAGTGACAAAGGATTAAACTCAGTAACTTTTTGATTGGCTCAAGGTTGAGTCTTCAAATATTAAATGTTCAACCTTAAGGTAAAATAGCCCTGTTAGAGAAGCCTGAACAGGAAGTCAGTCATGAGATGACAAGTTTTTTCTCCAAAAGTAGAAAGGCTTTCTAACAGGAGCCTTTAGGAATAGTGTTCTGCCCTGAAAGATAATAATTGTAGGTTTTAAGTAATGTTTAGTTTTATTCAGTAACATGAACTACATCTTAGTAGAATTTTTGCCATGTGCCTGGAACTATTTTAGAAAAGTTAAATGCATCAGTGAACAAGCTAAACAAGGTCCTTATTCTTATGCATGTTACATTCTATTGGTAGAGATTGACAGTAAACAAATAAATTATTAAATAAGTAGTACTGTATTGTACAGCAAAAAGCACTATGTAAGAAACAAAGACAATGCTGTAATAAAGAATTTCAAAGAACTCTCGTTTAAATGGTCTGTTCAGAGAAGTTCTTAGGTGGTATCTGTGACAAAATCTGGATGATAAAATGCACCAGTCATTTGACTACCTGGAGATTAACAAGGATCGGCCAAGGATTTTGCAAAAGAGACTTTTGTGGGAAAGAAACTGAGACAAAATGGTCCTCTAAGGTCCCTTACAACTCAATAGCATAATATTGGATATGATCTCAACTTCTAGATTTCATCATCCATTGGCTCTCTTATGTCTTCTTAGTGAGACAGAATTTATGAATAATTGAGTTGAAATGAACAGATAAATTGGTTTCTTCAAATGAATAGTATCACCTACTGTGAAAATTCAACTGGGAATGATGAATGATGATAATGTTGGCTATCCTAATTGTTAGTATACGATCCAGCTGCACTTATCTGATACTTTTAAAATTTGTTTCTTTTTTCTTTTTGTTGCTCCAACTGGCTCTATCACAGCTACTTATCAATTTTTCATTCATATTTGTCTCATCAGTGAATTGCTGGAGGTTTGTAAGCCTCCCTTTTGAAATGTTGCCCAAAAACAGAATGTAAATCATACTAATGTGTTCTTTAAATTAAATTAGTATTGGGTCCATGGTCAGGTTTCTGCCATTTGCTGGTGTCTCAGGGTGCTTCTGAGATGGCTCCATGCCTACCAGACCCCGAAGAGAGTAGCGAGGAAAAAAAAAAAAAAAAAAAGAGGAAGAGATTACAGTATTTTCAGAGTAAGAATTCTAAAATAACACATATTCTCTATTATTTCAATTAAAGGTTTTCCTAACAACAGATTTTCAGTGTTCTATAATATATTATGTAGTTCTCATTTTTTGTTTGTTCAACTTTTTTTTTTTTTTACACGTATCTATTCTTACAATGACTAAAATACCATGCTACATGTGTAGGTCTTAAACATGAGTAGAAAACATTCCCTGCTCATAAATACCCAGCAATCTACTGTATGAGGGTGAAGGATGGACAATGGCTGAAATCTTCTAATACAGCAAGATGCCGAATATAGGAAGTAAGGAGGCATTATAAGAGAGGTAAAACCAAAACAAAACAACGGATCTCACAGCCTGGTGGCCTGAATGAGACAAGTTTTCATTAATACAATAGCATCTAAACTGGGCTTTTAAAGAAGAACTGCAATTTCAACAGATAAAGATTAAAAAAATAATAATAATACGCAAGTGGAGATACAGGGTATTGGGAGGTCTGAAGAAAATACTAGTTTTCATATAAAGTAGATTTCCTATGGAGGAGTAAAACCAGCAAGTATTCTAATTATGACTATTTTGGTTGTAAGGATCAGAAACATCTTGAAACTGGTTAGAGTAATGCTTTTTATGTAAGGGTAGAATTAACCACCTTATTGCCATCCAGGACAGGAAATGAAATGCAGCTGAACTCATGGGCCCAGAACAGCAAAAGCAGGAGCAATGGAGTCTGTCCCAGGCCGTTTCATAACTGATAGGCACAGAACACAAAGGAGAGGTGGGAGTCAAAGATAACACAAAGCTTTTGAGATGGGTGAGGGAATTCAATATCCTGGCAGAGAGAGCACTCAATAAAATTACCTACTCTTAACTGACTGTCTGACAGACTGAAAGATTTTTTCAAAAGGAAGAACATCATACAGACTTTTGACATCAGATTTTGATATTTGATCCCAGGTTGTAGGGGTCAACTTTGCAGTCATTTAGTAGGGATTTTAATAGGAAAGACTGCATTGCATTTCCAGATGAACTATAAAATTTGGTATTATAATGTTATGTATATATCTGGGTTTGCTAAGAACTTTGATGTGTTTTTCTATACACAGGCATTTTATTCTCATGACACTGAGAGTGAGTAGGTAGGCAATTTACACCTGAGGATACCAAGGCTCAATTATTTATCTAAAGTTAGAAGTTGTATTCTATTAGAGAGAAGATATAATCTAAGGGTCGTAGACTGTACATCCTCTGATTTTCTTAGACAATCAAATAGTGCTGGTGTAAAGCACAAATCTCTTCAAATTCAGTGTTGTTTTTCTAATGCTCCTGTGCTTTAAGTGCCTTCCTATTTAGTAATTCACACTCCAGTAATTCTGTGTGAATTATAAAACACACAATTGAACTGTCGCACCAGATAGGACTAAAATCTGATGACAGGAGACATCAGATTATTTTAATTCCTTCTACTAGAATTAATGGAACTTAAATGGCATATGTCTTATTATAAAAACCAAACTAAACCCAAACCAAATGAAAACTAAAAATTTTCACTACTCATTAGATATTCAATTTAGCTCAAGTCTTGTAAAGTAACCCTGTGTCAAATCTTAGGTCATAAATTGATATGAGAGCATATACCGAAATTTAAATTACATAATAAGCAGAACTGAAGTTCAGCCAGTATAGACAATAGACAGCTTCCATTGTTCTTTGAGTCGTCATCCCTCTGGCTTGGTGATGCCTAATCCTGTCATGTTTTTAATATTTTTAATATATCTTTAATTATTAATGGTAACTAAGGCATTGTTAGATATAATTTTACACACAAATATTTTCAAGAAGTAACTATGTTGCCAAACTGGCATTAAGTATACTTAATTAAAGTTTGTGCTTTGGGAAAAAACTATTTACTTTGGTTTCCATACACCTGAAACATAGATAGACTGAAATTTGAAGTTTTTCTTTGAATGCATTCCACTTCTGTCTTCATCTATTCAGAGATACTTTTTAGAAATTAATTTCACTAGAATCTCAGAGGCAAAACTGGTTATATGAATTGCCAGGAAAAATAACCAGAAAAACTGTGCTTATGAAAGCATTATTTATCTTAAAAAAAAGAAAGAAAAAGAAAAATCTCAGAAGATTTTTTTTCTTTACAATTTGCAAAGAAATACAAGCATCCACTAATAGTATGATACAAATCTAATTTGTTGACATGGAAAGAAAGATTGTGTATGCGTGCACGTATATATGTGGATTTATATGTGTGTTTAAAATACCAAATTACAGAAGATTATATTAAGAAAAACCCTTATTAAACACTGTGTGTTTACATGTGCTCACACACACATACAAAAATGTATAAGAATATTTAATATTTTATTAGTGTTCCATCATATAAATAAATTTGGTCAAAATTTGGGGACTTTTCCCCCTTTTTGTACTTTTCCAGTTCCTAAATGTTTTATACAGGTTGTATGAGAATAATTAAAGTTATACTTAAAACAAGAACAATGTAATTGTTTTCTTTAATTATTTAAGATGATCTTCAAATCTGATTCCTTTGCCTCCTGGTGATCATCTCTTTGCCCAACCAAATTCTGTCATCCTTGTGCTATATCTCTTCTTTCCCTGCTCACTACCCTTAATTTCAACTTTATCCTCATTGATACTTGGTTATGGAAACAAATATCATCATTTACTAAGGTGCAAGTATCTGTACTATATGAATCCAATTTTAGGTGATTTATATCAAGATTTTAAATTATTATCATCATCATCATTATTTCCGAAAGCAACTGCCTTTTTGAACCAGTGAATGAGTTCAAAAAGGGATAAGCTTAGAATGCACAAATCACCCACTTAATAAATATTTATAGAATTGATTTTTATGGTAACAACTTTTTTATGATAACGTGTTCAAAATTCTGTTTCAACTCTTCAGTACTTAATCTGATTCAATATTTTCTATTCTCTTTTGAAAATGTGAGGCCTTGTTATTACCTCCAATTCCAATTTTCCTTTCACTTCATTTTTATTATTCTCACAGTCTTACAACCTGTGTAGTTGCTCTCTAAATATGTCAGCAAATTTAATCTTTGTATGTTTAGGAAGCAGCCTCAGTAGAGATTTTTCCCAGTAACTGAAAATACAGTAGTCAGAGGTTGGAAAATATTATCTTTAGGTAGATAAATGTGAAAGTTACGATTTTGCTTCAATTTCATCAATTTTGCAGTACCTAGTACATTGGGGTTATATAAATATTAAATCCTTATCATATTGACAATACCTAAATAAAAGAATCCTTTCCAGATAGGTTATGTAAATAATGATTCATTAGAGCAAATGAAATAAATTTGAATGTAAATTTTATAGAGCCATTGAACTGTTTGCTGGAGATTAGTGCTCTGCTGAACACACCCTCAGAGCCATGTATGTATGTCTGTATGCATACATACATGTACATATATATGTATGTTTGCAATACATACATCCATTGTGTATATATACATCCATGTGTATGCATATATATGCATATGTTCGCTATCATTTTTTTTATTTGACCTCTAATTTGCTCTTTTTCTCATCATTCCTCGTGTGCCTTAACGATTTCAAGTTCCTTCTTCCCCTTCAATCCCCTCTGGAAACTCTGTTTTGTTTTTGTTTTTGTTTTTGTTTTTGTTTCCCTCAGATGTCTCTTTAATTGCATATTCACAGCAATCATGAGAATAGCACATGGAGGTTTGTGAAAGATTTATTGGTAAAGATCAGATTGCAAGAAACTCCTGTACAAGGTTCAGTCCCTACAAAGTAATGATGTTATTTAAGAGCACTGAATCTCTTCATACTCATCACTTTGACAGATGCCACATTCCACTTGGTTGCAGCTTCCTAAAAGGGACTGCTACAAGCAATGTCACTGTCGGTGTGGGCACATTTATAAGTGACAGGACAATTCCTGTGCAAAGCCCCTAGGTCCTAAATGAAATTATTTTGAGGACTTTAGCAAATACCAAGCTATTTGCAGCACGAAGCCCTGTTTCTATAAAACCTTCCAAGTTCCCTAGCATTCTTAAATACGATTTGGGCAGAATGCAGACAGATGAGGTTAAATGAAAAGCTTAAATTTACTCCTAGTACTTTGTAGTGGTTTTAATTTATCAAAGATGTATTTATAAAATACTTTGGAAAGGCAAATCTATAAAATTCTAATTAGAAAAAAGTCAAAGAAACAGAAAAAGAGACAAAGGAATATGACCGCAAGTGACAAAAGAAAATAACATTAAGTTAGAAAGCAATTCTGAATTTCATTAATGATAAGAGACATAGAAAACACCTACGCAAATAAGTGAATAAACAAGACACTATTTCCCACCCATCAGATAGGTAACCATTTTAAAGTTAGAAAATATCAAGTATTGGCAGTGATTGCAAACTGTGCTGTGGGTGAGTGCATTGGAATAACCACTTTAGAGAAAAGTTTGGCATTATCAGTAAAATTGAATATGTATGTAACCAGAAAATTTCACTCCCATGTTTATCCTCTAAAGAAATATTTACACAACTTTACAAGAGGGAGATGAACAGGTATGTTTATTGTAACATGGTTTAAAATAGCAAAAAGAGAAAGCACATAAATGTCCATAATTTACATAATGGGCAAGTTAGTGTGTGTGTGTGTGTGTGTGTGTGTGTGTGTGTTTGTGTTTGTGCATGCGCTCATTTTAATGGGAAAGTATATCTGTTAACAGAAATGAGATAGATAAGGAAATACACATATTGAAGATTTCAAAACCACAGGTTTGATTAAAAACAGGTTGTACACACATAGATTCTAGAATTATGATGCTGTTATAAAGCAAACTGGATAATTATATTTTAGAGCATAACTTATGTAAAATGTTACAAAACATACACACAGAATAAATCTATCACTATATGATAATTTATAAAAATAGACTCCACAACATCAATGATTATAATTACCTCTGTTGGAAGGGCACAGGAGGATATGACTAATCTCAATATTATTTTACTTTTTTAATAAAAACCTGAAGCTAACAGAAAAATGCTAGCTAGCTATGGTCAGTTCTAGGTATTGAGTACAAGTATTTTTATTATGTTAATTTTTGTTTTTTATTAAAATGTTCTCAATACCAAAGGAAACTCCATAATAGTAAATTGTCTTACTGTTTTCAATGTACTATACTAACTGACAACTTGAGCAAATATTTTCTCTTTAGCAGTGAGGTGTCATGGTTTTATTTTTAATGTCATTTCAGAAAACAAAAAAGGTTTTTTTCCCCATAAAGTTATGTTTATTCAGTGTGATTTTAAGTAAGACATTTAATTCCTCTCCTGTTATTGTGAGACACTAATTTTCAGATTCTTTGATTTCAAATGTCTTACATAATTTACCTACACAAGATTATAGTTTAATTTTAATTGCATTTAAGACATAAGTTTTCCGAATGTTTATAGCAGCAATGTCCACAATAGCCAAACTATGGAAAGAACCTAGATGTCCATCAACAGATGAATGGATCAAGAAGATGTGGTATATATACACAATGGAATACTATGCAGCCATCAAAAGAAATGAAATCTTGCCATTTGCAACAACATGGATGGAACTAGAGCGTATCATGCTTAGCGAAATAAGTCAAGCAGAGAAAGACAACTATCATATGATCTCCCTGATATGAGGAAGTGGTGATGCAACATGGAGGCTTAAGTGGGTAGGAGAATAAATGAAACAAGATGGGATTGGGAGGGAGACAAACCATAAGTGACTCTTAATCTCACAAAACAAACTGAGGGTTGCTGGGGGGAGGGGGTTTGGGAGAAGGGGGTGGGATTATGGACATTGGGGAGGGTATGTGATTTGGTGAGTGCTGTGAAGTGTGTAAACCTGGTGATTCACAGACCTGTACCCCTGGGGATAAAAATATATGTTTATAAAAAATAAAAAAAAAAAAAAAAAAAAAAAAAAAAAAAAAAGACATAAGTTTTCCTAAAGCAACACTCAATATGCACCATCAGTTATCTTAGAGAAAGAAACACAGAAAATATATTAATTATAGGTCATGACCCAGCAAATTACAAATTTCCAACCAGAAGTAAATTATTGCCACTAATTAGCTTTCTTGTTTGCCAGACTGGGTTAAAGTCTTCATTGCATTAGTCATTTCATAAATCACTTTCTCAACATGCAAATCTGGAAGAAATGAGAATTTGAAAATATGCTAACAGCTTACTAATATTCAGGCAATGGAGTTTTATCGGACAGTTTCTTCCATTGTCAGGAATATTTGATCAGTTCAATGTGAAGTATCTGGAAGAGAAGATACCTTATTTTTTTTACTAATATAGGTTGTTTAGATGTCATTTATTATTTGTCCCTCTAGCCAATTAAGGCTTGGACAGACTGTCTGTATTAAGTAAAAAGAGTGTGCTTTTTAAATTATTATTTTTAACTGTCTTATTGTTTAAATTTATATTTTAATAATTGAAGTATAGTTGACATACAGTGCTATAGTAGTTTCAGGTGTACAACATAGTGATTCGACAATTCTGTACGTTACACAAGGCTCGCTGTCATATGTCTAGTTAGCGTCTGTCACCATACAATGTTATTACAATATTATTGACTATATTCCCTATGCCGTGCTTTCATCTCTGTGACTTATTTATTTTATAATGGGAAATTTATAACTCTTACATAATGGCTATTATTAAAAAGACAAGAAATAACAAATGCTGTTGCAGATGTGGAGAAAAGGGAACCCTGTGCACTGTTCATGGTAATGTAAATTGTTGCAGACACTGTGGAACACAGAATGGAGGTTCCTCAAGAAATTAAAAACCGAAATACCATACTGTTCAGTAATTCCACTACTGGGCATTTACCCAGAGAAAACAAAAACTCTATTTGAAAAGACATATGCACCCCTCTGTTTATTTCAATTATTTACAATAACCAAGATATGGAAGAGTGCAGTGTTTTGAATGTTTTCCACCTTTATAAACTTTTCACAAAATTGTGGCATTAGTGGGAAGGGTTTACTTCAAACCCTCCCTAATTTAAACTAGTGATTTCAAATTCTCAGTATAACTGCTATGAATAATAGAAAATGATCTAATCTCTTTGCTATTCTGTCATTTTTCCAATCTTTTCCAAAATTCTGTCTACCCCTGCCTTCAAAACATCTGCCCCTGTTCTTATTTCCATTGGTTCCCACTATCTGATATTTCAGTTAAATAATCTAACAATAAAATAGTACTAATAAGTTAATAACTATTAATGAATATAATGGGCAAATGTACTTACTCATTCACATTCACAGAATAACATATTTGAGATGTGCATGATTATCTTTTTTTCCTGAAGTAATGTCTTAACCATCTTTCCACTTAAATAGAAGCAACATGAGACGCCTGGGTGGCTCAGTTGGTTAAGCAGCTGCCTTCGGCTCAGGTCATGATCCCAGCGTCCTGGAATCTAGTCCCACATCAGGCTCCTTGCTCCGCAGGGAGCCTGCTTCTCCCTCTGCCTCTGCCTTCCACTCTGTCTGCCTGTGCTCGCTCTCACTCTCTCTCTCTCTCTGACAAATAAGTAAATAAAATCTTTAAAAAAAAAATAGAAGCAACATGAAAGTGGGATATTATGTCTCTTTGGTTGACTGATATGTCCCTAACACTGGTATAGTACATGGAAGATAACAGATGTTCTTCAGAGATAAAGAATATAATAACAGCGAAATATTTCAAGAAGAGAAAAAGGGTGGGAGAGATTTTTGAAAAAGCCTGTCTTTCTCCTGCCTCTCACTTTTGGGCACAAGGGATGCCCCAAAGGCAGGGTGTGTGGAGTTGATTTCATCAGCATTTTGATGGTAACCATACCATTTAGAAATCAAATCAGCATACTTTGCACTCTAGGAAAAGGAAAATGCTATTTTGCTGATTAGCTATTTTCCCTGAGGAATCACACTTTTCAGGAAGCTTTGTCTCTCTTGTTTGATTCCTAAGATAAAGGTTAGTTCAACACTAGCATGAAATGAGGTGTATTTTAGTAGTTAGGAAAACTTCAGGAAACTAAATCCAGGTCAGTCCCATGGCAAAAGTAGGGTGAGATCTTGTCTTTAGCCCTGGCAGTCATTTCAGCCCTCACCCTCTCCCTCAGACCCTATCATCCCCCAGTCAGATATTAAAAATCTCTTTCAAGGCCTTAGTGTTCTCATGGCCCTTCAGAATATTACAGTTTTTGGTGAACTATTTTCCCCTCAAACAAACGATAAATGTTGAGCAGCTGCTTAGAAGGTTATGCAGCTTTGGGAAGATGGAGTTTCCTTTATCGGTAAGAAGGTGGCAGAAGAATGCTTTCTATGTTTTGCTCCCCCATTTCATCAACACTTTTCTAAGGTCCCCAGTAGCTTCCAGGCCACCTTATCAAAAGCCTCTTTTCCATCCACTCTTTACCTGCCCCTTCTAAAATGTTTTATGCAGTTAAAGATGACCTCTGAGGTACTGCACTCTACTGATTTTCCTCCTGCCTCTTTGATTTCATTTTATGCCACCTTTTCTGGCTCTGTCTTCTTACCTAACCTCAAGATGTTGGGATTATTCAGTGCTCTCTCAGGTCTGTATATTCTATTTCTCTCCACCACCACTGCCCCCACCCCGATCTTTTCATCTTTCCCTGTGACTTTAAAAAAATATAAGTGCATTAGCTCCCTACATTTCCCTCCCTAGCCAGCTTTCTCTTCTGAGCTGAAGAACTTTATATCTGTTTGCTTTCTTTGACAGTTCTCTTAGATTTCAACTGAGGTATCACAAAGAATAACAGCTTCACAACTGCACTCATTCTTCCTCCTACCCCCATAAACCTGCTCCTCTTCTCCCTCTGATTTTTATGACATAAATGTGGAAGTCAACCTTCATGTTTGCCTCTCCCATGTATGTAGTATCTGGCATATACCATAAATAAATGTATGTGTTGTATGTGTATGTGTTGTATGTGTATGTGTTGAATGAATAAGTGAAAAAGGAGTGTGTTGAATGAATGTATCTGTTGAATGAATAAGTGAAATGTATGTGTTGAATGAATAAGTGAAAAAGGAGCCTACAGGGTCATTTGAATCATACTATTCAGCAATTTCAGTTCCACCATTATACATTTAACCAAGTATTCTTATAATTTTGATTTAGTGAGAAATGCAAAAGTTCGAGTGTGTTTTAAGCTAATAATGTCAACCTTCCTTGGTAGAGTACTATACTTAAACCATTTAATTTTATCCTAAATAACCTTGAGGGACAGGTATTGTTTTTCTCTTTCCTAGATGATGAAGATAAGACTTGGAGAATTTATGTAAGTCTCTAAAATGTACCTAGCTAGTAATTGGCAGAGCTATAATAGGAATGGGTTTTTTTTTTTTTTAACATATGATTTCAGGCCATGGTAGGATTATCTATTTTTTTCATTACATAAAATGAGGTCAATGGGAGATTAGCCTCAGTTTCTTCATCCATAGAATAAGGGTAATAATATCTACCTCAATGCAATAATTAAATGAGATAATGCATGTAAAGCACTTAGTTACAGTGATTGGGCCATGGTAAGCCCTTGTGATGGGCTAGAATTTATTAATGTGAGATTTTAAATCTCTTATTCTATGAAATGCAAAGCAATTAAAGGCTTTTGAGCAAGATAGTGATACAATGAAAGCCACTATATGGGAAGATTAATCTGTCACTTGTGGGAAGGTTATATTAAAGTAGAGAGAAACTAGAGACAAAGTGAATAGTTTGAAGACTGTCCTAATAGCACAAGCACCAAGGGCTGCCTGCTTAAACTAAAGTGGTGGCCTGGGGGGTGGGGGGGGTTCCCATCAGGCTAGGATGAGCCTGTAGGGTTGCATCACAGGAAGGGGAGTGCCACAGTGGGGAATCTCTGGACTCAAGCAGAGCCACCAAGGGAAACCAGAAGGAACCCTTCAAAAGAAAGTGTAGTGTCAAAGCTGTAATGGAGGTAAAGGCACTGCCTGTCATGCCAGAAGGCAGGAAAGCATGGAAACCCATGGTTGTTGTCCATCTTAAACCAAATCTGATCTATGAAAGTGTTTGGGCAGTGCTATTATTTTCTATCTAAATTAGTTGTCATTATTTACTTAAGAATTCTAGATTTCTGGGCTCCCAGATGAATTAGAAGCTGTAGTGGCTCAAAATCCACATTCACATGTGACAGTAATCTCCATTAGCCACCATTAGCTTCAAATAGCAGAAACCCTACCAATGCCAGTTGTGTTGTGCCATGCCTGCTTCACTCATCCACAGGTTCTACCTGACTTTGGAACTGCTCCATAAATAAATGACCAAAAGCCAGGGTGAATATCAGGGATGTTAATTTGCAAGAGCCCAAATGGTTCAAAAAAAAAAAAGTTTCAGATATAAGCACTTTACAGTGAGAGGATTCTTACCCTTGTTTAAACAAAATAGAACTGAATTTCTTGACTCATGTTGGAAACATGATGTAGTTAGAAGTCCAAACTGGGTTAAATAGCATTAATCAACATACAAAGTAAAGGATGAAATGGAGAGATGTTAAAAAGGATTAATTATGGTGGTTTTCTGAGTATCAGAATTCCAGGCAAGAAGATTAATAGTCCTTCTGAAATTTTTAAAAATCACTTTAAAATAGGCAAGCCTTATATTTATTTGATTTCGTTTCATGCCTGGAAAAACTCAGAGAAGCTAAAATACCAAGTGCTATGGTTTAAAAATTAAGCTTCCTGGAATGAGAATTAAACATCAGGGATCAGCCACATGTACTTGGTATGCTACCAAGAAAGAACTGTTAATAAACTTGTCGCTCAATAGAAGTGTAAGAATTTGATATTTTAGAAAAATTGTTAACGTACTATTTTAAATTTCTTTTTCGAAATCCCTCACCAAACAATAACAAAACTCACAGAGCATTATGGCTGCTCAGCGAAGTAATAACCACTTGGATTAGATTCTCTGCTTCAGCAGAATCTAGGTACATGTACAAGAGTGATATATAGTGAGGCCAGAGATACTGTAGAATGTCTTCACAGCAGACTGAACATTGGAATTGACACTAAACCTTGTGTCAAGATACACACAAAGACTTCCAGACACAGAGCGCACCTGAGGTTATAATCTGTCAAGATTAACAAAGAGTGAATACCTGCTAAAGCAAATAGACTGTGATATAATTGTCATCTCCAAACCGGTGAAAGAAGATTTTTTCTTCCCAATTAACATTCAAATGCATGAGACCGAAATCCATTTACTCATTTTCTGATAATTTATGCAGCAATGTACAGAAGGAATAGGCATGGTTACATGGCAGGTTTATACAATACTTTTCATCCCTAAGGATCCTAAAGCTCTTTACAATTATAACTAATGTTTGTTAAAGTACTTTTAAGGGGGGAGAGCGCCACAGACATTCTAAATATTATGATTATAAAAAGCTTGATACAGCATATATAGGAGTACTTCACTCTCACAAAACTGGTGCCAGTTCTGGTGTAGGAAATGGAATTCCTTCATGAGACTGATGAGCTAATGTTTATACAACCTTTTCGTCAAGTGGTTTAAAGTCAATCTCTTCTCTACTGTAACTATCTTGGAAATCACATGTAATTTGGTCTAAAATTAATTATTTTCAGAATTTTAAGGGAATGAATATCCTTACTAGGGAAAAGTATTGGGGGGGTCAATAAGCAGTCATTTTTTCCAAATGACAAAATTATAGCACAGAAAAAATAATATAGTAAGACCCTTCAGCTCAGGGACAGCAGAGAATATGTTTCATTATTTTGCCAGCTCCTGCCCAGAACCACTTTTTCATACATGAACATGTGAATCAAAGAATAAAGAGAATGACACATACCAGACTTCTCAATTTCCCTCTCGCAGCCTGGACAGATGACCTAAAATCTACCTATCAGACTGGCTTACCTGGACTTTGATCAGAAAGCCAATGTCGTAAAGAAATGGAGATTACATAGAAATCCAGTCTGGCATAAACAGCATTAACTATGGTGTCCTTACCCAGTTTTTGGAGACAGCAGGACCAAAGGTCAAGCAGAGCTGGAGTGAAGCATGGAGTCTATGCCCATTGGTGCTGACAATGGAGTTATCACAGGACCAGTCCGAAATTGTGATCTGTAGATTTTTTTCCCCCCTAGCAACATGACCTCCAAGCTGGGATCTCCAGCCCAAAGGGAGATTGTATGAGCTATTTTCTGTCTTGTAATAAACTACTTTTATACCCAAATTGTCCTACTGGCTCTCTGTTGCTTATGAGCCAAATCCCTAAGTAATCAATACACTGATGATGCTTTAATTTATTTAAACCAGTAGTTCAGTAAGTAAATATTTTGTGATCTAGTAAACTAATTGTTATATATGATTTTACTTTTTTTCTTTGTTTATATCCTAGCAAACAAGTTTAGATATGAAAACTCTGTCTACTTGTCTAGACAGGATTTTTGTTTTGTTTTGATCTGGTTTGGTTCTCAGTGTGTGCGTTGTGTGTGTCTTTGTGTCTGCCCAGGCACACAGTCATTTGACCTTCCTCTGGATCTAGTAGACTTATTGCTAAAACTAGGAACCTTTCCTTACAGCTGCCTGAGCAAAATAGAAATTAAGGCACTTAACATTGTACTAATCTATATGTAATTTTGTCTATGAGAGATTGCATATTACTTCTTAAAAGATAATCCAGTAAATAATTCATTTCAGAAAGTATGTATAGGCTTATAAGTAGAATGGGAAACAAACAAACAAATATTTCTAATATCATGGGAGTGACTACTTTGAGCTAAAGACAAAATTATCAGGGACAAATTCACATTACTTTCAAAGAGTCTCAGGTCTCCCACAACTTAAATGGAGGTAAAAAGGTTATGCGCTGAAAACCAAGACAGTTCCAAAGTGGTTCTGGTTGTTTTATAGACACTGATATACATGATGCTCAAGATGAGCTCTTCAAAAATTTCTTTGTGAAATGCCAGTGAAAAAACTCAAATTTCTAAATTAATAAATAGGTGATCTTACATATTATGAGATTATAATTACATATGTATAGTTAATACACTAAATTTTGAGTGCACACAAACTGAATCAGTATGCTGTGAAAGTTTAAATAGGCATGTTCTTTTGATAATTATTTCTCCTTAATTTTTTAAAAGAACAGTTTTATGTCATGTCTAATAAACAGACAAACTTAGGTCCATCGTAGTTGTGCTGAGAACGAATTATGTGACATGGACGAATTATGGCACCTTTTCTGGTCTCCTTTTACCAACTGAAAGGAGCAATTAGAACACTTGCCCCCAAAGACTTGTTAAGAAGGCTGAGCACCTTAGAGCATTTAGCATAGTGCCTGGTACATAGTAAGAATGTGAAATTGTCAGCTATTGCAGTGATCACTATTATTATTGTTGTTGTTATTATCTTGCCATAGAAATAGTCATACAAGTGTTGATATTACATATGTGTCCATCGATAGACAAAGCATTAAATAATTGGTTCCATCCATTCTTTGGAATAAAAGCAAACCATTTAAGAAGTGAGTTATCTCTGTGTGCACTGACAGTGATGAAGGGCCAATACATGTCACTATTGATTATTATAAAAAACACACTGCAGAACAATATGTATCTTAATCCCACTCTTAAACATGTGTCTATATAGATATCTGTTTGTATGTGTTTACAGATGAGTCTGAACAGTTGTATATCCATTAACATTTGTTACCTCTGGGGAGAAAGAATGTGAGCAGGAGCAGATAAAGAAAGTATTTAACTTTTATTTTAGATCTTTCTTCTCTCCCTGTGCCACTATGTATGCCTTTGTTTACAGCAAGCATGTGTTCCTTTTATAATAAATTAGTAAGCTTTTGTATCCTTTTTATTCAACAGTATCCTCCAAAATTTCACACCAGTAATAGTGCCAATTTTTACCCATAAATTATGCATATGTGCAAGCATATTTCTTCTTTATATGATCAGAATCCTGTAATATTAACAGGACTTAGTCAGGCAGAAGAAACATACTCTTATATCTCTCCTCTGTTGACATTTCTCCAGCTGACCATTTATGGAAAGTTTATGACTCTACTATGCACTAGTTCTTCTAAAGCCATGAACTTAGACAACCAGATGTCTTTCCTTTGAAAAGACACTCCTGCCTTGCTTAGGTTGGTTTCATTTGTCTTCTCTTACCTGAGATGAATAATCAACCCCTCATTTTCTCTCAGAATCTTTAAGCAATGGATTGATGGAGGTCAGGTGTTTGCTCCACATATGTTTCTTTCATGTCAACTCTGTGAACAAAACTGCCTCACCTGCAGCACAATCCACTTGTGTCTCTTGGATACTTGGTCATATTGAATTGAAGCCTTCTGTCCATATATAGTTCATTTATTTTATGCAGAAAAATGAGAGCACAATGTGCTATTGTCCTTTGTCTACCAGTTATAGTTTGAAGTCACAAAACCAGGTAGCCTGTAAGCAATGGGCTAATAACACATGCTACTCCATAAAGATTCAGGTGATAGATGACTAGAATTTGAAGTAACTGGACAGCTGTCTGAACAGACTATTTCATTAAATGTGAAGGGTTGCCATTTCTAACTATGATGATAATTAGAGTAGATGAAATGCATGACTCAATGGAGGGGTTTTTTATAGCATTGGTTTGGGGGACAATTTTACCCACCTTATGGGCTCAATCCATTGAATTAGGATCCAATGAATGTTGCTATAATTGAAAGGATGTGATATTGTTTTAAATATTGCATGATGTGTTTTCTTATATCTGAATTAATACAGTAACCCACAATGCAGTAAGAATGGCCTGGTGCAATCAAGGGTTTGAATTTTTAAAAATGCCTGATAAGATCATTATTGATATTATTATATTTGTTGCCATTGTTATTATTATTTTAGCCAGGGTACAAAGCTATTCCTTTCACATTTTCCAATAGCCCACAGATATATAATGTCCCTTTTTCAGTTATCTATTTCTGTATAACAAATGTTCCAAAACTTAAAACCTTAAAACAACTACCATTTATTATCTCTCATTATTTTGTGTTGTTTGAAATCAGTTAGGCTGATCTTAGTTGGGGTTTCTTGTTATTGAAGGTTGATGGTAAATAGGGCTTAGACTCATCTTCTGAGAAGGCTGGGCCTCATTCTCTCTTTATATAGCCTAAAGTGTACTCTTTTCCGTGTTACCTTTCTATGTGCTTCCTTCATGTGGTCTTTCCATGTGCAATCTCCACCTTGTAGTGAGACTTCTTGCATGGCACCTTGAAGCTCCCCAGAGTAAGATTTCCATGAGGGAAGAAATAGAGAGCTCCCTTAAAGGCTAGGTGGGACAAGCACAGGCAAAGTCTGCTTTAAATGTAAATATTGACTGGTAAATTTTCGGAAGCACATACTTTATTGTTTGTGAAAGTTTGATTTATGTCAGAGATTCAAGGACAAATTATGAGAGATTTGGCATTACAAATGTAACTCTGAAAAACTTCTCTATTTTGGGAAATAAACTTCAATTTTTTATATTCCCACGTGCTAAACATGCTATAATATTCATTATTTATATTCATTTAAATACGTCACATTCTCTGGTCATAAGGTAGAATTTAACTTTCCCATCTTCTTTGGAGTTACATGTGGTCATATGACTTGTTTAACCAATGAAATGTGACAAAAAGTGACTTGTCACTTGCAAGAAGTAGTTTAAGAGCCGTGCTGTGCTTTGCTTGTTTCTCTCACTCTTCTTCGTGGTGACTGGCAAAAATCCAGATAATGGCTGTTTTGTCAGCCTGGCACCTAGTGTGGCAATGATACATAGCAGAGCTCTCAGCAACCCACAACAGAGGTAAAACATGAATGAAGAAGAAAATGTATTAAATCATCAAGATTTGGGAGTTGTTTGTTTGCACAGCACTATCTGATCTCTCCTGATTAATTTCCTTGTTAATGGCCATATGCCAGCAACTGTTAATTTTTTGGCTGAGGAAATATAAGGATTTGGATTAGACAGTACAAGTCTTAGCTTGAAGTCCCTTGAAGGGAGAACTAATAAGCTATGTGAACCTAAGGCACACTACTCAATCTCCCTGACCCTCAGTTTTGTCATTTGTAAATTGAAGAATCCCAGTGGTACTATCCAGGGTTACTGGATAATTTTAAAGGTATTTCTCATGTAAAACTCACCTGAAATGAAGTGTGTACCCTTCTAGTTACTAGTCAAATAACTGACATTGAAGCCCACACTAAGCTATAGTAATGATTTTTGTTAAATTTAAAATCAGAATTTGTAGACATGCTTCAAATTATTAGGTATGCATATTTGTGTATTTAGAATGGGTTCAATTCGATGTAGTTTATAAGCAAAGACATGTAAATTCAAAAAGACTAAGTGACTTCGTCAAATCACAAAAATTATTTAGTGGAAAAATCTAGAACCTAAACCTAGTGATTTCTGAGCATATGTTCTTTCTCTATTACCATATTTGCAATCTAAATTAGATTTCCTGCAGAAAGCTTTATTTATTTTATTTATGTTTGATTTTTTTGCCCTGCCAACATATACAGTGCAATTAGGGTAGTTCTCGAAGACTTGAGGTCACTTTACACCACCCACTGAGAGAAATATGGAAGAACACTTGGAGAATTTGCCTTGCTTTGAAAAAAAAAAAAAACAGAACATTTCAATATGTCTTTTCATGGAAGAAAAAAATGAGAGAAGCAAGTTCAAGATGAGAAATTATTAGCCAGTAAGCATATTTGTGATAAGTCAGCCATAACATGATTATAGCAACTTCCTTGGGAAAGAAATCAATGTTGAATCAGACTTACATAGACCAGAGGGATCAAATCAAGGTCAAAGGTACTTCTCCAACTTGAAATTGGATAATTATTACTGTTATTATTGTCAGTTGTTATACTATATTTCTGATAGAAATACATGGTGCCCCATATTGCTTTTTTTTAACTGGCTGGACAAGTCAATCTGTTTATCACAAGGAAATAAATTCAAGTATATTAATCTAAATACCAAGTGAATTAAGGTAGTTAGAATAAAACGACTTGTGAGTCCCTTGAGATTTTTTTTAAATAAGCAGAAAAAAGAAATGCAAAAGAGCAATTTTGAAAGAAGAAATTGCATGCACTCCCTTTGTTTTGAAAATTGGACCATAAGTCTTGCTTTAATAGAGAGTGTACCAGGTTGGCAACCTGCAAAGATGGATTTGAATGTCTGCTTTGCCACTTTAGCATGAACCTTGCTACCCAGACAGACACCAGGAAGCATCAGAGAAGCCTGCCAACATTTCGTCAGTTAGCAAGTTTCCTTGTTAGGCTGCTTTAATAGCCCTGAAATCTTCCCTTTCCATTCTGTTTCCACTGACGCATCTGATCTTCAGCCTTCCTTGCCTTCAATTCTGCACAAGCCTCTCTCTCTTCTTCCTTCCTTCAGCTTTGCACGTTCCTAGTACACTCCCTTGAAGTGATCTTACTGAAATGCAAATGTAATCATCACACCCATGTTCTTTAAATCATTACTAAATCATTTAGTAACTCCCTCTCATAGGTAATTTATTGTCCAAAGATTAGGACTATCTGTCTTCTCCTTGCCAAACATCAGTCAAACTGATTATCAAACAAATTCATCATTCATTGTCTACATAATACCTAGTAATAAACCTTTATTGCCCTTGTTGGAGTCTTAGCCTTCTGCTGGTGAAGTATCTTTCTTTCTATTTTTAAAGTCCATCTTGGATTTTGGGTTGAGCATGGGAACGGAGGTTCCTTAGTGACCAGGCTCTGTGAGTGCAACCTGATCACTACTGCCCCAGGGAAATGTGTGAGCCCTCTTTTACACCATCATAAAATGTTTGTTTCTTTTTGAAGTGCTGAGAGGAGTTTCTTGTATGCTTCCACATAAATGTCAGAAAATATAAGCATAATTTCACAGGAGTGTGTGTGCATGTGTAGTATTTCTAGAGCATGGTAAACATTCCATTCTCAAAAAATAATTTATATCAAGTATAATGATGAAAGGAAACAAATCATATGCGTGCAAGTGGAATGTCCAGACCTGTGATTCTCTGCTCCAGTAACACTATTAACAGGTTATAAATCCCATTCTGTTAATTACTCAAAAGCCTTGATCCACAGGGAAGGATTTTCTTCTGTCTCGTGATCAGCCCAAGTGTAGGTATAACACAAACTCAAGGGAGGTAATGCCCTAAGGGCCTTCATCAACCAGTGGAATAAGTAAGCCACTAGAAGAGAGACCCAACCCTCCATTCTTTGGTAGGGCATCCTTGCAGTCTGCATGTGATTCAGAGGACTTCCAGTGGGACTGAGTGCCATTTTTCCATAAGGGTACCTAGTTCAGTAGTGGCAGCTCTAGTGTTTTTTCCTTCCTTTGTGCCTCTCTCACTGTGATCACCTGCCTGATAAGCTAGCAGAACCCATAGTCTTGTCTCTGGTTCTTTTTTCAGGAGAAACCAGACTAAGGACACCATACTATCAGTTATCTTTTCTAAATAGCTCATTATTGATTCTGTAGTCAGGTACATAAGATATTTCCACTTAGTGAAGTCTTAGATACTCTGCAGCAAAAAAAGCAGGGTAGTTAATATGAAAAATAATTTCAGGAAATTTACTTAAATGATATTTAATTAATGGTTGATATCATCTTAATTTGCTCTTCAAATAATTTTAGCACAGGACTACATGCATATACTAATTATTCATATGTATTATTTTATTTTTATTATGAATTTTCCCTAAATTCAAAACTTGTTTGGAATAAGAGAACCCTCTACTGTGAAGAGGACATAGAGCTTGGGGTATACGGCTACATATCTGTATTTATGCATCATGGAGATGAATAACAATAGGCAGGTAAAGATTTTCTGTTACCTAGATACAAGAGGTTTTGATTTTATCACCATGCAAGTTTCTACTCTACTTCTGAAAATAGCCACACTTTTTTATCTTAATGGTTCGCTCTCAAGCATTAAAAAGAAGGGGCATTTTGTCATTTCTGCAGAGAGAAAGGTGTGTAGATTTATGTGATTCATAGGTTAAAATAGGATATGCTCCCCCTTCAAGACATAAAATAACAATTCTAGCGCAGTGTTACCTGTTTCTTATATAGAGCTAAATATCAACATATATAAATTAAGTCTAGGTTAACTAGGTTTAGTTCAGTTTTCCTGAAATAATCATTCTTTGTTCTTCTTTATATGCACAGGTACAAATATTTTTTTAAAAACAGAGAACACTTCAATGTCTGTGATTCAGTTACAAATCCCTGACAGTCTTATCTTATTCATTAGGATAATGAAGCAAGACAAATAAGCACTTGCTTCTGCTCCTAGTGTGTGAATTTCTGCTGGGTAAAAGGAGGAAATGCAGATTTCATTTACTAAGCTACACATATAGCTCCTGAGGGTATGGCCACAAAGGCGAGACAAGAGGTATAAATGTTTTGACTTATTTGCTAGTCCATGATAATTATTTAGTTGTCTTCCTTCTCTTGTATTTAAAATATTATTATCCTGATTTATGTCTTTATATATAGGTGTGTGAATTCAATTCAACAAATGTATTGATAGCTACTGTTTGAAAGTTCATTAAAAGGTGCTAGAGGGCATACAAAGGTAAATAAATTGCAAATCTTCTTCTCAAGAAGCTTAGAAATTAATGAATAACTATAAATATCCTCATGTCCGTTCAGGCCAGATTCACCACCAAATATGAGTTCAGGTTAAGTTAATTTTTACCTAAACATAAATTACAAGAACCTTCAGTTTTAGCCCACCCTGAACTCACATTTGGAGGCAACCCTGGTCTTATCTGACATGAAACTATTTATAGTTTTTATTTATCTTTTATTATATGACTGTTCACATATTTGGTGAAGAAATATTAATGTGTTTGGTCATGAGATGCTCCTCACAACCCTGCCAGGGTTATTATAAAACATACAAAAATAAGCACCTAATTACCTTTCTTAAAATCTAAAAATTTCTGATTTCTGAAATACATCTGGCCCCAAAGGTTTTTGGATCCAGTACTAATGCTTAAAAGATCTGGACTGCTGTGCTTGGTTGTAGGACCAAGTGGGACCTTCAATCCAGCCCACATTATGTCCTCTTCTGGAGCTCTGTTGGCCTGGAGAAGGCCATCTTTTACAAATTTGCTCCAAGAAATTCTTTTCTGACCAAGAACTCCCTGGAATGGCCTGCCTGGGCAAAGAGATTTTTTTTTTTTAATATATGTTTTATGAAGATTATTGAGGCTTTATATGGGATTAAAAGTGAAGTGAGTATAGTCACAAACCTGATAGGGATAGAAGTGCAAAAGAGTCAAACAAGAATAATTGAAGAATGCTCCTGTAATAAAAGATTCTTTGGAAGTGTCCATCTAATGGCATTGGCTAATAGGCAGTTGGAAAATAAAAGTGAGAGCAAGAGTTATCATGGTAGACAATTTTGCTTAGTGATTTAGAAAACTTCTGTATCAGTAATCATTACCTGTGTGAAGTCTTTGCTGGGGAAAAAACAGGAAATGGGTGGAAATAGCAGGGTGGGATCCGATGATAAAAAGATTTGCATACTAAAAATGTCCTCCTCTTGTATATTGTGAACAAAACAATGTGATTGTAGTCTTTGCTCCCAGCCCACATACATATAATCCAAGGAAAATTTAGCTTACCAATAAACTCTATTATTATACTTCTCAGTTCAGATTATAACTATTGACTTCTTTATTAATTGACTATCAATATGGTGTATATTTGTCATTGGGACTCAAGAGTATAACCGCTAACAGATTCCCAGTGATCTTTTTTTTAAACTCTTCTATCAGTCTTTCCTTATTTCTTCCCCGAGTCACTGAAAACCACTTTTCTACTCTCTATTTCTATAGTTTTAATCTTTATTTATTTATTTATTTATAATTCATGTGTTAGTGATACCATGCAAAATTTATCTTTCAATGTCTGGATTATTTTAATTAGCATATTTTCTCCAGGTTCATCTATACTCTTGCAAATGAAAGGATTTCTTTCTTTTTTAGTGCTGAATAAGACTTTTCTGTCTGTCTGTATTTCTTACCTTTTTCCTCTTTTTTCTCTTTTTTTTTTTTTTGAGTTGACATATGACATTGTGTAAAATTAAGATGTACAAAGTGTTGATTTGATATGCTTATATATTGGTATATGCTTACCACTGTAGTTTTACCTAACACCTCTATCACATCACCTAGTTATCATTTTTAATTCTATGTTTTCTTGATCTATTCATCTATTGACAGACACTTATATTTTTTTCATGCCTTAACTATTCTGAGTAATGCTGCAGTGAACATGGTAGTCCAGACAACTCAAGAAAATGGTTTCAGGGGCGCCTGGGTGGCTCAGTGGGTTAAGCTGCTGCCTTCGGCTCAGGTCATGATCTCAGGGTCCTGGGATCGAGTCCCACATCGGGCTCTCTGCTCAGCAGGGAGCCTGCTTCCCTCTCTCTCTCTCTCTCTCTGCCAGCCTCTCTACCTACCTGTGATCTCTCTCTGTCAAATAAATAAATAAAATCTTTAAAAAAAAAAAAAAAAAGGAAAGAAAATGGTTTCATTTCCTTTAGATATCTATGTGGAAATGGGTTTGCTGGATCATGTGCTAGTTCTATTTTTAGACTCTTCTAGACAGCATCATTGTGATGTCCATTCCAATAAATATTTAACCATGTGTAGGGAGCCTGCAGCACCTGCTGTAGTCTCTTAATCCTACCATCACCTTATCTTCTGGGGTGTGCATTATTCATTTGTCCTACATTACCTCATTTACTCTTTAGGGCAATAGTATGAACTGGACACTATTGTTAATCCCATTTTACAGATTCAAAGATTGATATTTAAACAGTAATTTGTTCATGGCGACATCATAGTAGGTTGTGATGGCAGTAATCTAACACAGGTTGATATCACTCTAAAACTAATAACTCTTAATACTACACTAAACAAGAATAGTAGACTGGAAATATGGTAAAGATGAATTCTGTTGCTAACTATCCCACCTCCCAACAGCTGTCATTGCCCCTTCAGCTGCAGAATTTTTGTTTTGAAAATAAAAGCACGGGGGTGCCTGTGTGGCTCAGTCAGTCTTTGGCTCAGGTCAGGATCCCAGGGTCCTGGGATGGAGCCTCATGTAGGGCTCCTGCTGAGCTCCCCCAGCTTGTGCTCCCCTCCTCTCTATCCCTCTCAAATATGTAAATAAAATCTTAAAGAACAAAAACCCCAATAAAAACAAAAACAAAGTTGTAGAAAATGGTTTCAAAAGTTTTTTGTTTGTTTTGAGTTTTGTTTTTGTTTTTGGTATTTTGTGATGAGAACCCAGCTCTTGTTATCCCATTTCTAACTGGGATTCCCAGCTTGGCTTCTTCATCTCTTTATAATATGGATAAGCCTGTTAAATTCCCTGGCCTCTGACTCTTCATCTTTCCAGGAAGAGATTGAAATAGTGACATTTGATGCTTCTAGTTCTCTGAGTGTACAAGTCTCTCCCCAAGGCCATTACTTGAAGAGCTTAGGACAGGTTGGTTTGAAGCTCTTGTGCACACTTTGCTCTCTTTTTTTTTTTTCACATCTTAAAACCTTTGGCAATTTCCCCTGTACTTCTTATTTGAAAGTGTTAGCTCTGTTCTTTGTTGCAGAATTTTTCTTTCTCTGCACTACCCTAGTTTTGCCATCAAAGTATTTGAATACATGCAAAATGTAGTTATGTAATATTTATATATTTTTTACTTCTGAGACCTAAATTTAACTTGTGTTCTGATATCAATTTGATTTCCTCTGTTTTTCATTATTGCTTTCAAAATATCAATCCATATTCATTCATTCACTCTACTTACTTAAAATATATTGAGCTGCTACATTGTTTCAGGAGCTCTCTGAAGTACTCAAAATATAAAGATGTGTAAATCATGATCTTTAGAAGTTAATAGCTTAATAAGGTATATAAATTAACAATTGCTAAGACAAATAGTTTTTAATACAATATGTATAGAACACTAACGGCGTAGGAAGTGGCATTTTTTTTAACTCTCCTTCAGTGGATCTTGTATGGCATCATGGAGCTGATACCTGCAATACACCTAGAAAGGTGACTAAGAGTCTTGGTAAATACAGACAGAAAGGGCATCCCAAGCAGACAAAGTATTACGTTCTTTGTACCGTTGTATGCTGTATAATTACAGGCGCCCCCAGTTTTTCTCATTACAGCTATAGGAAGACAATTCAAAATAGTGAATCAACCTGTGCTTTTCACATTTTCCATAAACATTAACTATAGAGATCATGCTGAAACGACCACTATTTGTAAGCCATTCAGTTAATTCATGTTCTCTTAAATTTTATATGTTGTGGAAACTAAATAAGAAATGGATGGTATGTTTGGTTATATAAATGCAATGAATTACTGTCTATAAAATGAATTCCCATTTTTAAAACAACTATACCACCAATAAAAAAATCTCTACTCTAATACCTTATCCAAGCCTCTCAGTTGAAAGTAACAGATGTGTGCTCTGGGTGATTATTTGACTTATTAAAATAAGCCCATCTATCTCAAAGAATTTTTATGAAAAATGTAGAACTGAAATAAATTCAAGATTAAACTTTTAGTAGCAACCACAAATTCCACCATAGAATTGTGCAGTTGAGAAAACTACTTGCTGTTGCCATCAGTCGTAGCCATTATAATCACAGCTTGTATTATTTCCATTTTGGTTCCTGAAATTTAACTTTATGAAACTGATATGACCATAATTAATGTCATTGTGGCTTTTGGTTAACCATCCCCACTACCTATGATAACCACCTTCTTCATGTTCCTCAGTCCTGAATTCATTCTGGAGAAACCAGACTAATTACTCACTTTTTATTTTAATCCATCTCAACATCTCCTAGGCAGAGAAAAGTACTTCCTTGTTTATTCAACACATGATTATTTAACACTTGGTATGCATCATGCAAGAACTAATTTTGGTGACCAAAAGAACCCATTTGATTTATCATACCTGTTCTCATTTAAACACATATCCAAAAAGATCTGGACAAAGTACAGTGGTTGGTCAAAGACATGAGAAATCTTCCTCTAGATAGTCAAGGTAAGCTTTAGAGAAGAGATTCTTCTCAAGGAAGAAACTCTCTATTAAAAGGAGAGTCTTTAAGATAAGCAAGAAACTGTCAGCCTAGCAAAGGGAAAGAAAGCATTATATGCAAGGACAATGAAGCCAGAAGGGTAATATTATGATCAGGAGTCTAGAAGGTTCATTCTGTGACTCTCAATTTTAACTTCTACTAGTTGTGTCTTAAACATTTTAGTATTTATTCTCCAATAGTTTGTGAAAGGTTATTAAAATACTTTTGTGAATATGAATATCCTAGTGTTCATTTTAAAAAGGAAAAATATCCCTTTGATAATTCCAACATAATATATATATATATATTCTATTAATGGAATTGAAATTTGATATTCTACATAAGTTTCTGTTATGTAAAATAGCTCACTAACGATTGGTATAGAGAGGGATGTGGACTTTTTTTTTCAGCTTAATTAAGGCATAATTGACAAATGAATTGTAATCTATTTAAAGTGTACAACATGATGGTTTGATATGCATCTACTTTGTGAAAGGATCCCCAGCATTGAGTTAACATGTCCACAGCCCTGCATATTTAGCTTTTCATATGTGTGTGAACACCTAAATTCCACTCTCTTAGTAAGTTTCAATTATACATTAGAGCATTTTCAACCAAAATCACCATGTTTCACATCAGGTCTTGAGACCTTATTCATCTTACAGCTGAAAGTTTGTCACCTTTACCAGCTTCTCCCTATTTTCTCTATCTCCAAGCCCTGAGTAATGACCATTCTATTATCTATTTTCATTATCTAGTTCTATGAGTTTGCTTATTTATTTTTGTAGATTACACATCTAAGAGATATCATGCAGTATTTATCTTCTCTTCCTGGCTTATTTCACTTAAGGAATGCTATCATCTTTATGTAGAAGTCCCAGTATTCCATAAACGATTTTTCTGACAAATTACTGATTTTTACCACCATGTAGCAGCACCTGAAATGCAGAGTATACATACAAAGCTGAATGAAGCAAGAGGAATTGAATATCGTCCATATGCCCATATCTTCTGGTAGTTCACTTTAGCTTATAGGGTCATTCTTAGAGGTGTTATCACACTTCGCATGTCTTTGTACAGTTTCACCTTACTTTCATAATTAGCATTTTCAACCCTTCATATCTCTCTTTCATCAAATCACTTCTATCTTTTTATTATTTATTTTTTAAAGATTTTATTTATTTGACAGGGTCACAAGTAGGCAGAGAGGCAGGCGGGGGTGTAGGATGCTGAGCAGAAAGCCCTATGTGGGGCTCAATCCCAGGACCCTGACATCCTGACCTGAGCTGAAGGCAGAGGCTTAACCCACTGAGCCACTCAGGCACCCCTATCTTTTTATTTTTAAAATAAATTTATTTATTTATAATAGTATTTATTTATATTTAGGGATTTAAATTAACCACAGCCTTTTTAAAAGTATAATATTTTAAATAAATTTTGCTATTTTTGTTGGTTGTCTAGTTATATTTTAAAAGCTCCCCCAACCCCAGTTTCCCCTATGTTTAACAAATTTAATGTGTGATTTTTTAAGACTATCAGACTTTTCTTGAGTTTTAATGCTTCATATTTTTTAAAATAAATTATCCTTAGAGAGGAAAGCCAATTAAATAATTCATGATATAGTTTCAACAGAATCATGTGAAAGAAAAAAAGCCTCTCTCCCCAATTTAGTCAATAATCCGTGAAAAAAAATTAAGAACATTCACTTGCCTTCATTCTCCAAACGATCAGGTTAAGCTATTCAAACAAATGCCATCAGATCTTTTCTCCCCCAGTAAGACTGTAACTAGTGCCAAACACTAGAGTACAAAAACAAATAAATGTTACAAGAGTGAGTTGTAATGTAGCCCATCAATTTGTTTTGGTAATTGACAAATCTAATGCTATAAATTTCTGGCACCATTCAAATTCAGCTGTTATTCTTATGTTACATTTTCTCCTCAGCTGTCTGTTGTTTTTTGTCTTTCTAACTAGATTGAAAACTACTTAAGGGAAGAGTTTTTATGTCTACATTTCTTAATACCTAACAAAGGGTCAGGTAGAGTGTAGGTACCCAATAAGTATTTTCTAATGGACTCATAATATTTGGGTTATTGCTAAGCTGCATTAAATTTTGTGGGGAAAAAAAATCTTGAAAAGAGTTGACTTTTAACATTTGAATTATAAATAGAAATCAGGGATGTCTTGGTATCTCAGATTGTTAAGTGTCTGCCTTCCACTCAGTTCATGATCCCAGGGTCTTGGGTCTGAGAACCACATTGGGCTCCCAGCTTAGCAGGGAGTCTTCTTCTCCCTCTCCCTCGCTTGTGCTCTCTTTGTCTCTCTCTCAAATGAATGAATAAAATCTTTTAAAAAATAGAAAACAAAGAGAAGTAACATGACAAATCACTTACTCCTACATAACATATTTTGTAGGTATCTCTTTGGAAAGGTAGAGAGAAGATTTACCAAGTACCTACTATATGAAATGCTCTCTAATGTTGTATTATAAAACAAGATTTTCTTAAAAGGCATAGTAAATTATCCCATATTATACAAAAACTAATAATACTGTAAGAAAATTTTAATGGTATAGGCATAATCTGAAACACCCTCTCTATCTCAACTACTTCAGTTGAGCAATTCTAATAAATAGTGGATTTGAACTTGAAGAGATGTTTTGTGGGGTTTTTTTTTAGAGGATATGAATTTTCTAATTTGTTTCTATTTTGGTACACCCAAAACCCTGCTAAGATTGAGAATTCCAAAGAAATACAGAAGAGTATTATTTCTTCTCTGTGTTGAATATATGCATGTGTTCGTTGTTTGATAGACAAATGACAGTGTCTGAGGTTATTGTAGGCCTGAGTTACATTTCTCCTTGGTTAGAAAGCTTTTTTACTATCAAGTTTCTTGGTAGAAGTAAAGAAAAGTCTTCCTTGGTGGCTGTTTATTTTCATCAACCAAAAATGTCAGCTACAGAACATAATTATAACATCACATAGGCCATAATAGCAATTATGCCTTCTATAGATGATTAAATTGCTGAAAACACAGATATTGACATGTTACATCATTATTTTCAGAGCTCGAAAGTGAACTGTCATTCCCTACACCCTTCCTAATCTTCTACTTAGTTACATTTATCTTTACTAAAGCAAAAATAAGAAAATTATATATCATTCACATTATATATATAAATATTATAACATTATATGTAAATACATATTATATACACATGCATACATATTCACATATACATGTGTATACATATACACACACAGACACACTAATCAAGTATGTGTGTGGCTCAGGCATGATGTTGTTATTTCTCCATCCTCATTTCTAAACAATACCTTAAGAATTGCAGTCTCATTTATTTTGGATTCCATCTATATAAAGGGATAAATCCTACTGAGAGTATACCTAGACTTAGTAATATGAGGTTTTACCAATAATCTCAAGACATATTTGAAATCTTGTGATGTCTTTTGTTAAAAGCTTTGAAAAGAGAGGTGTTTTTTTGTTTTTGGGGGGGTTTTTTGATAGATTTAAGTTTGTTTCTTATATAGTAATAAATAAGGAGAGAAATGTTTCACTGGACAACTACAATGTATCATATGGCTAGCCCATCAGTATATGTACTGGAAGAAGGACCCTTACAATCTAGGGATCTATGAATAGTAACAGAGAAGAGGAAACAAAATAGATACATTTCCGAAGAGTTGTTAGATTGCATTTCATTGAAATTTTCCTGAAACCATAGATGAAAATTCCCAGCTAGGTAGTAAATGCAGAATTATTATGTTTATAGTAGTAACCTGAGTGATTTAAAAAGTTATAGCTTTTGCAACTTTACAGTAACAACTGTTAGTAGTGAAATGTGTTAAGCACCCTTTTCCTTGGCATACTGTATGTCTTAGAATGTTCTTAGACTCTCCTAAGTTAGAGTAACAAAGAAGAGGTGAGTTACTAATATGTTATTTGTTAAGGATATGGTACTATGATGCTTTAGAATTAACACATAAATGAGTCATTAGTTAAATTCTCTGCTGTTGTCTCTATTTTTTCTTCTGGTTTTAAAGGTTATAAGAAAGAAAAATACAGGGCAGCTTTAAAAAACTTCTTAAATCCTGTTAGCTCAAATAACTCAAACATCACTCAATCCCAGAATAGAATGCATTCAATAGCAGTCACCAAAGAAGTACAGCATCCATAAATTTGGGCGGTCCTCTACACCTCTGTGTCAACTCTAGCTTTCCGCCTGGTCTGTTGATGGATGCCTCAAATTTAAACACTATGTACTTTGGTTTAATTAAGTATTTACTTTTCTTTGGCATTTCACTTTAAACTTCAAATTATGCCCAATAACCATACATGTTGTATTCTTAGTAGGATTTTGTTCACCATTTTTCTTTCTAAACCATGGAGTCTGGGGCAGGATGAATTAGGGGAAGAAGTAGTGACACTCAATGACTAGGGGCAGATGGAACACAAAGGCAAAGAGGAAGAAAAAAGAACAGTTGCTTAGAGATACCTTTGCTCCCTCACCTGAACTTGCTTTCTGTTGATACCAGTTTTGGAAGATTGGCTGCCTAGTTTAATGTTTTTGAGAGAAGAATGATGTATTAAAAATCAGAAGATTTGAGGACGGGACCTAGTTATAATTCTATGATTAACTTAACTCCTTAGACTTTCTGTGTCTTCTTTTTTTTTTTTTTTTTGGTCATTATAAAAGGAAGTGATAAAATCTCTCCTTGTACTCTCTGTGAGGTTAATGAAGAAATATACTTTTATTTCACAGGTTGTAAACTGATATTTCTCTTTTTTAAATTTTATTTCTTTTCAGTGTTCCAGAATTCATTGTTTATGCACTACACCCAGTGCTCCATGCAATACGTGCCCTCCATAATACCCATCAACAGTTTCACCCAAGCCCCCACCCCCTTCCCCTCCAAAACCCTCGGTTTGTTTCTTAGAGTCCACAGTCTCTCATGTTTTGTCTCCCCCTCTGATTTCCCCCAACTCATCTCTCCCATTGGGAGATATAAACTGATGTTTCACAAATAGTGTTGGATTACAAGGTGGACTCTCTTTAGCTTACACACCATCTAACATTTTTTGAATCTTTATTTTCAACATCAAGCATTTTGCATATAGATGTGAACATTCTGCCTCTTATGAAAATGCATAAGTTCTAGAAGGTACTATGCCAAGCTGGGTGGCCCCTGCTTTGGAAGCAGTGAGGTCACCATCCTCACCATGGTGCTCAGTTATTTACATCCACGCTTCATTTATACATGACACTGATGAAGTTTTAGAATATAAGTGAGGTCTGGAGCCAACAACCAAGAAAGAATTCTTAAGATGTCTCTGGTGCAAAAAGGTGATTTTTATTAAAGCATGGGGACAAGACCCATGGGCAGAAAGAGGTGCCTTCCTGCAATCCCAAGGAGTGGCTGATTATATACTCAGGAGTTGGGGAGGTGAGGATAAATGGGGTGTCCAGAAGGACTATCCTATGCTAATGAAGATTCTCAGGATACTGGAGGCCTGGTTATTGTCAAGCCAAAGCTATTTTTCCCTATAATGAGGTACCAACATGTAGACAGTTGGGAGTTTCCTGGTAGAATGTCACACTCCTCCTGTCACATGTCCTTGTCAATGAACTTTAGGTTTAGAAGAAATTCAACTTTATTTACATTTCCTTTGGCCTCAGCCTCCCTCAATTTTACAGAGGGGAGGAGAATGTTAGGGCTTCAGGAACTGAGTTATGGGTCTCTGGAAGTTAAGCTATTGTTAAGAAAGCGCCTTCCCTATAAATCACTAGGACATCTGCAAATGGAGGGAGAATTGGAGTCTTGCAGGATCATGATCTCTACAAAGTTAACTATTTGTTTTTCCTTTAGGGTAGCCAAGAGTGCAGAGTGTCTGAGGAATGTTATGTATATCCCATGGTGGGGGAGAGGTTGCGGGGTGTCAGCTTCTGCTTTGTCCTCAGTTTGCCTTCTGTTCCCTCATCAACACCTACATGAACTGATAGATTTTTGAGTTTGTGAGACCTGCTGTAAACTTTACAATTTTTAAAGATACTAATATAAAATATGACAAAGGAGAATGAGAATGGTTTAGTCATACAGAGAAATATGAAATAGGATCATGGGAAGTATTTCCGCCTCTTGTTGGCTAGTGCTTTCTTGAATTCGAATGGGGAGTGAAAATGTTTAATAATCCTGACATTCATTCTTTGCATTTCCCACTTAACCTGAAACATACCTATAAGCATCAAATACATTCCTGGTAGAGGTTTAGGAATGAAGGGTAGAGTGAAATGCCTACCAGGCAGGTAAATACATAACCCTGTCCTATAACATCCAGGAAAAGAAGTGTCTACAATGTCAAATTTGAATTTTCTTCAAACTAAAAACTAACAGGTGATACCTTTTCATTATTACTAAATGCATTTCTATGAAATAATGCCTTTGCAAAATTAAATATTTGATACCAGTTTACATTGAACACTCTTGAGAAAAATTGGGCCTGGTTCCTAATCTTAGATCATTAATATTTTTTGAGCAAAACAAATTTTATTAATTTTCCTAAAGGAGAAAGTGTGGTATGGTGTTTTCAATTTTTAAATGAACAATATGGCTCTGACATGTTTCCATATTTTTCAAAATAAAATGAAATCTTTATCCTATTTTTGAGAGATAGTAAATTTTTATGCTTTCTTTTCAATTTTAAATGTTAAATATCAACTGTCTACGAAGACTGGCAAAGAACATGTAAAAATAAATAAGAATCAGAGCTGTTCATTTATAGCTTTCTATATTTAAGACAATTTTATCAGATAAACAGAATTTGGTAGAACATAGGAAAAACTTTAAATGCAAATGTTTTATTAAGTGACAAGAAAAAATCAAAATATAAAAAATGCTAATTTTCACACATTTCACAAATTAGCACTATGATATTTTCCTCTCTTGTACTTAAAAATGATTACTTTATTTGGTTAATATCCTGGTTGCAAGAATTTGAGAGTGCTTGTGTATTTTTACTGAGTACAAAGGTGTGCAAATAGCTGTTAATTTTATTTTTCTGCAGCTGAATTTAATTTTCTCTCAAAGCCCATTCCATATCATGACAGAATATTTTTTAATTGAAATGAAGTTTATACACAGTGAAATTCAGAGAGCTTAGGTGTATAATTAGATAAATTTTGATAAATTCATCTGTGTAACAGCCATCCCAATCAAGACAGAATATTTCCATTACCCCAGAATGTGGCCTAGTATTCCTTTAAGTCAGTTCTCATTTCCATAGACAATTATTGATCTGTTATCACACTTTCTATCCAGTCTTGTTAAAATTTATAGAAATGAAATAATATCACATATAGTATTTGTGTCTGGTTCTGTCACTTACCAAAGTGTTTTGGAAATCTGTCCGTGTTTTTTAATGTGTTAGTAGGAAATTTTTCTTCTTGAGGACTGTTGTATGAACATATCACAATTAATTTGTCCATTCTACTGATGATAGCCTTGATACTGAAATAATGTTTTGACTCTTATGGACCAGACTATTAGTATTCTTATTCATGTCTTTCCAAGGGCATACTTGCCCATTTCCTCATTTAGGCAAAATCCCAATAAATCATAGGGTAAACATATTTCTAAATCTAGAACAAACTGTCCAACAGTTTTCAAAACTGGTTGTACCGTTTTACACCTCCACCAGCAGTGTATGAAAGTATTAGTTTATCCATATCTTTACCAAGATTTGTGATGTCAGTCTTCTTAATTTTAGCCATTCAGGTGTGAGTGTTGTAATTTTTATTTCTCTGATGGCTAATCATGCTGAGCCCCTTTTCTTTGCTTATTGTCTTGAATATATATCATGTATCTCCTTTTGTGGAGGACCTATTTAAGTATTCTGTTCACTGTTTTAACTGAGGCTTTTGTCACTGCTGTTATTCTTTAAAGGAATTCTTTATACAACCTAGATACAAGTTCTTTGCAAGGTACATGTGTATTACAAATATTTATTGTACATTAGTTGTCTTTTCATTCTCAGTTTTAATGACTTTTTATGGAAGCACATTTTAATTTCAATAAAATCCAGTTCATTTTTTCATTCTTATTATTTTTGTATTTTCTCTAAGAAAATGTTGCTTACCCAAAACTCATGAAGAAATCATTTTATTTTCCAAGTCACTTCGTTTTCTAAAAAATCTTAATTTTCTTCTAAAAATTTTTATCATTTGAGGGGTTCCTGGGTGGCTCAGTTGGTTAGTCTTAGGCTCAGGTCATGATCTCAGGGTTGTGAGATAAAGCCCTGCATCTGGGTCCATGCTGAGAGTGGAGACTGCTGAAGATTTTCTCTTTGCCTTTCCCTCTACCCAGTCTCTCCGACCACCCTCCCCCGACTCTTTTAAATAAATAAATAAATAAAATTTTAAGAACTAAAAGTTTTATCATTTCAGATTTTACACTTTGGTCCATTAGCCCTGCTTAACTAATTTTTGTCTGTGATTTAAGTAAAGACTGAGGCTTATTGGCTCTATAAATTTACCTATTTATTCCGGTACAATTTGTACAAAATTGTCCTTTCGCCCACTGAATTGCACTGGTACTTTTGTTAAAGATTAATTGACCATGTAGAAATAACTGTTTCTGGACACTCTCATCTGTTTCTTTGGTTTAGATGACGATCCTTATATTAACACCACTTTTCTGATTACTGTAGCTCTGTGATAATTTCTACAATCATATTTTATTTTTAATTTTTTGACTCTTTTATATCGTTTGAACTTTTGTATAAATTTTAGAATCAATTTACCAGTCTGTCAAGAAAAGTAACTATAAGACATTTAACTGGAGTTCATTGAATTTATAGATAAATATGATTAAAATGTTAACAATATTGAGTTGTTTAATTTATGATAGTGGTATATGTTTCCATGTACTTGGTCTTTTTAAATTTCTCCTAACAATGTTTTATATTTTTTAGGGTACAGGCTTTGTATGTTTTGGTTAAGTATATATTTAGCCATTTAAGTTGTTTGGTAATATTGCAAATGGTATTGATTCATTTTGTAATCTTATTTTTCATTTGTTTACTGGTATTTATAGAACTACAAGTAATGTTGTATATTGATCTTTTACCTTGAGACCATGTTAAATTTGTTCTTTTTGGGTCTTTTAGAATTCCTTAAGATTTTCTGACAAATTTATCATGCTATCTGTAAGTAACCCTAGTTTTATTATTTAGTTCTAACATCTGGCTTTTTTTTTTCCCTTACCTTATTACATGAGCTAGGGTCTCAATATTGAACAGAAGTAATGAGATAGGACATCCTTGCCTTCTTCTTGATTTTAGGTGGAATTTTTTCTCCTTTATTCTGTTAATCTACTAAGTTACATGGATTTTTTTCTTTTTTTCATTGTTAAACAGAACTTGCATTTCTGGGATAAACTCCATTTGGTAATGATGTATTATTTTTAGATGTCGCTTGATTCTACATGTTAATATTTTGTTAAGGATTTTTATATCCATGTTCATGAGTGATTTTGGTCTCTAATTTTCTTTACATATAGCATCTTTGTCAGGCATTGGTATCAAGATATGATGACCACATAAAAGCGAATTTGTAAAAGATTGCTTTTTTTTTTTTCTTATTTAAGCATTTGGTAAATTCACAATCTAGGTTTCATGAAAGGATTTTTCTTGGTGGCAAGATTTTTTTTTTTCCATTACAAATTAAATTTATCTAAGAGTTACAAGGTATTGGGCATTCTGTTTTTTCTTATGTTAATTTTGGTTAAGTTATTTTTTTTCAGTTTCATTTTATCTGGATTATCTAATTTATTGGTACACAGTTGTTTACATCATATCCTTTTTTAATTTTTTATCTCTAGAATCTGTTTTAATTAAGCTATTTTATACCTGAGATTGTTATGTTGCATTTTTCTCTTTTCCTTTTGCACAGTCTTAAAAGAACCATTATTTTCTATTTTTTCGAAGAATCAGTATTGGACTTTCATAATTTTCTCTTTTGTCTGCTTTTTACTTCATTGATTTATCTCTTACATTTATTATTTCCTTCTTTCTACTTAATTGACTTTAATGTTTTCTCTTTTATTATCAAGAAGGAAACTTAGTTTGTAGATTTTAAATTTTTTTTTTTTAAGAACCTAAAGCTATAAATATTACCCTCAGCAACATTTTAGCTCCATCTCACTAATTTTGGTGTTTTTCATTTTCACTCATTTCAAAATCTTTTCTTGTGACATTTTTATGATTTTCTTTTTTTACCCAAGATGTTTAGAAGTATGTTTTAATTTTCATATATTGAGATAAAATTTTCTAGACAACTTACTGTTTTTGATTTCTAAATTAATTTTTTTATGGTAATAGATTTCAGTGTTTGAAATTTATTGATGCTTGACTTATGGCATGGTACATCTTTATGAACTTTTCATGTGCACTTGGTGAGAATCTGTCTCTTAAGTTGTTGGTGCAAGATCTATTAAGTGACTATTAGCTCAAGCTTCCTCGTAAGGTTATGTTTTATATATTTGTACTGATTCTTTTTTTTTTTAAGAGTTTACTTATTTATTTGTCAGAAAGAGAGAGAGTACAAGCAGGGGGACCGGGAGACAGAGGGAGCTAGCTACAGGCTCCTCTCTAAGCAGAGAGCCCACTTCAGGACTTAATCCCAGGACCTTGGGATTTGACCTGAGCCAAAGTCAGATGCTTAACCTACTGAGCTACCCAGGTGTCCCTGATTCTTATCTATTTGTATTATCACTTATTGAGACTGAGAGAGGAATGTTAAAATCTCCAACTAGATTGCGGATTTATCTATTTCTACCTTTAATTCCACCTGGGGTTTTTTTGTTTGTTTGTTTTGTTTTGTTTTTTAATATATATTTAGAAAATTTGCTATTAGTGAGTACATATATATGATTCTTATGTTCTCCTGATGAATTAATATTTTTATCACTGAGTTGACTTTCATTATTTCTTGTAACGCTCCTAGCTTTGAATATCTGATGTAACATAGGCATCCCAGGATTCTCATGTTTTCTATGAAGAATGTATTTTTTTTCCCTTTCTTTAACATGCAAACAAATTGAGTCTTTGTTTTTAAAATGCCTGACCCTTCTATGGTTTTAATGTCAAATCCAGTGTGCTTATCCAGGCATTCTAATTAAATGGATTCCAGTCTTGTGTTCCCCTGCGGCAAGCAGCAGCCAAAATATCTGCTTGTATTTCCTAGTTTTCTAGTGTTTTTGCTTTCCACCAGACTTTCTAGAATATTTCCTATTCATACGTAGTTCAGAAAACAGTCAAGTATTTGATAGGAGTTTAAACTCAGATGAGGAGCTTCCTCTTTTGAGGGTTGTCCTTCTGTGATTTTTCTCCCCTTCAATTTCTAGCCCTTCTAGTACCCTGGATCTCTGTCCTCTGGCACTGAAGTCACTAAAGACTACAGTTTTCTGCTTGAGTTGCTGTAGCATCACACCTCAGGCAATGAAGTTGCCTTTAGGACGTTTAAGTCCGTACAGATGGCTCTCACATGGATCCCTTCTTTTGAGGATGATTTAAAAAGTTGGGAAAGACTGTTGTAAGATCTCTTTTACAAGAAATGAACAGAACAGTTCATTTCATCTGTACAAAATTTTCATAGCATCGGCAGGTCAGATTACTTGTCTTTCAGACTGAAGAATCTTTGAATCAAGAATAAAAATATGATTCCTTGTAAATATATTCCTAGCATCAGGTTTTTATTTTCTTTTTTTTTTCTTCCTTTAACTGGATTATGTTCATTTGCCAAAATCTCTGGATGTTAAGTGATGGCTAATAATCTATTTTTGTTCTGAGGGAAAAAAATAATCTGAATTCATATGTAAAAGTGTTGTATTAAAACTTACTTTGTCTTTAAAATGCTGTTTGTTAGCAATCATGTCAATTCATTATGTTTACATTTAGCTATTAGAATTCATTTTTTCCCCTTCCACATAGATCTATCAATCTTTATAGTCTTCCTGATTGCGGTGGAAGCTTCTGAAGGCCCAGCTAACTTAAAAACATGTAGTTGCCCTTTCACAAAAATTACCCTTTGTATGTGTGTGTTACAAGGTTTATTAAGATAGGCTTATTTTTACTGTAAGGGGAAAAAAATAACTTATTGCTCCAAATTGAATAGTGCATTTTTTCCTGCAATTTGGGGACACTTTAATTCATAGCATTTGTTAAACACAAAAACTGGTTTTGAAATGCCCATAGGTAGGCTATATTCATGCTTTCCTAACAGATATAAACTGAGAATATCCTGATGATTTCAGTAACCTGTGACTGTCCCAATTCTCTTGCTGACAAGGAACTGAAAAATATTCTTTGGGTATAGGAGGAACTGACATAATTTGACTGACTTGTATTCACTACCTCCAGGCAAGCACACCTGTAGTCACCTGCCTTGAGGCAGACCTGTGTTTTAGTAGAGCAGTAATAATAGATTTCTCCCTTCCATATATGGAAAATATTTCTTGTAAGCCACAGCAGCAGGGTCCATGCTTTGATTCCCCCCCCTCCGCAATATTTTCAGTTTTTCAAAACCATCTTTCTGAGCACCTACTAGGTGCCAGATATCTTATTGGATTTGAAGGATGAAATGATGAATAAGACACATTCCACTCCCTCTCTAATTTATAAGAAGTAGGGGAAATGGATTCAGACACAGCATATAATAGCAATTCTCTTAAAGAAACTGCTATACTTAACCTATGAAAAAAATGTTATAGCAGTTCAAAGGTTTTGTCTTAGAAGAACATGGTACTGGGAAGGCTTCCCCAAGGTGTGGACACATGAACTCTTTCTTAAGAGGTGAGTAGGTTTTGGCAGGTGGAGAAATAGTTTGGTTGCATTATTGGTTTAAGAAATGGTATGAGAAACCATGGATACTTAGTGCTTTTAAGGGACATTGATATCCTTAGAAAAGAGTTGGGAAGAAAGGTTAATGACATTACTATCAAAGTCATTGAATGCCATGCTAATGAGCTTAGAATTTCTTCTGCAATCATGGAGAGCAGTTAAAGGTTTTTGAATTAATGGAACATAAGATCAAGGTTATAGTTTTGGAGGTAACAGCACTCTAAAATACTTGCTAAAAGGGTGAGAAATTCAACTTGGGGCATCAAGTTGGATGTCTCCAGATAAAAAACGTGACATTTTCAAAGTTTATACTGTGGCATACAAGTCCCACTAGATTAAAAAGGGATTTCAAATAAATTCTTTTCTTCTCAAAGTTTATGATACACTCTTTAAAGTTGAAATATCTGGAGATTTACATTAAATACATTGTTCCTATGTCTTTAACTTATTGTTTCCTAAGTTTATTTCACCACAGCTCTTAGTGAGGACTTCCCTAGGTTCTGAAGCTGTAGTGAAAATGCCATACTATCCAACACAGTGATAGAACTAGTATTGATTAGTGTTCCATGTGCCACATAGGACAAGCTTCCTCAAGATGCATATTATCACTTATTCCTCAGAGTAACCTTAGTCACATATAAAGCACATGCTACTGAATTCCAATATTCAATCCACAAAAAAACCTAAGACTTCAAGAAAGGGAATAGTTTGCCAGCAGTGCAGAATTAACAAGTGGGACCAGAATGTGAGCCCAATTTTGACTCCAGTTCTCTTAATAGATAGACAATTCTATCTTCTCTTCCTTTTACCCTATCTTGTGCTCATCTTGGAAGGAAAAAAAGTAGAAAGAATTTTTATCCCAGAAAAAAAAAAAAAGTGATCTGAAACTTTTTCTTTCACTTGGAAAACACTATTGGAAAGCAAAAGATCCTAAATATATATATATATATATATATATATATATATATTTTTTTTTTTTTTTTGCCAATTCCTTTGCTGTGTTTTTTCATCACCTAAAAAACACTTTAGAACATTTCTTTGACTAGAAAAGGGGACTCATCTTCTTTATTGTGCTACCCTATTGTGCTGTCATCTTGAAATAATAATAGATATTATTGATATCTATAGATATTATTGATAACAATTGATATTATTGATACCTAATGATAGATATCTCTTTATCTGCTTTCAGTATTGGGATTTCTTAACTTAGTGTTTATTCCCTTACCCCATTCTTATGCTTCCAGGGAAATTTTAGTAGCTCCATGTTCATTGACATAACTATGTGGCTGTTTGTTTCCAACAATTTTGACATCCCTAAAATGTTTTCCATAAAATAAATCTAAAAGTATATAAGCATACTTTTCAACAATTTATTGGGTAAGTTCCCTTTATGACTGGGAAATTATCATGGAGAAGCAGAGAACCAATGGATTCACAACCATCATTATCCACCCAGGGAAACGGAAGAGTTCTTCAATGTAATTAAATTCTGAACTCTACTGCTTTCCCATTTATGGTTTACCAGGAATTGCCAGAAAAATGCCATAAAAATAACTGCTAAAATTTATTTTGTGTGCTTTTCACAACCTTAGGGATAGTGTTAAATCATTTTCCTTTCACAGACAATAGTATCTACTGGGAATCAAAGTAAGAGAAGTGACATTCAAGTAAGTATATTAAAGAATGAGGCAACCAAACCCAAAGAGTTCTGTTTGATCATGTTCTTCCTGTCAAGATTTATCAAAGATCCTTCTTCTGTCAGTAAACATATCAGAGATGTTGATGTCTGTGCTACAAGGTGATTAAGTTTGGTGGGGCTCAGGGCTCCGTCTTGGAGACATACATGGATGCATCTGGGCAGTTTCCACATTTGACGAGGGCTTGTGCATTTGTCCAGAACTGTGTTCTGCCTGCTCCTTACACTGCTCATGGCTTGCCTTGCCCTAGGGGATTTCTGTCAGGAACAGTTAAACCACTGGCAGTTTAAGCATTCCCCATCAACCTGAAGCTATTTTGAGGCATGTTCCTGACACGGTATTGCAGAATTCCCACTAATAATCATTTCTTCTTCCATTAGTTATGACAGTTTCTCTCAATGTTACCTATACTCTAACATGCACTCATGCATACACTTACAATATATAAAGGAAGGACAGTAATTACAGAAGATGAGGCTTTATTTTTTAGACTGAGAATAAGAATGCAAGTTTTCCTTAATTGAAACTGAAGGTCTGACTTAAAAATAACACAACTGAATTAATAATCTAAATTCCCTATAAATATTTATTTATTCACTAAAAGCTTGAGTTCCTGCTTTTGCCCTCTCCCCATCTCAAGTTCTGAGGGAAAATGCTTAAAACTGAACCCTTCTCCAATATTTCATACATGCTAGAAATGTTTTTTAAAGATTTTATTTATTTATTTGACAGAGAGAAAGATCACAAATTGGCAGAGAGGCAGACAGAGAGAGAGGGAATCAGGCTCCCTGCTGAGAAGAGAGCCCAATGCTGGGCTCAATCCCAGGACACTGAAATCATGACCTGAGCCAAAGGCGGAGGCTCTAACCCACTGAACCACCCAGACGCCCTGCAATTTTTTATTACAAGTAATTTACTAGTTCTTTTTTTTCTTTTTATTTCAAAAGGAGGAATTTTAGTTATTTAAATAATTTTTAAAAATCTTTTAGGCTCAAAATGATCAAAGTCACAATTGTTAACTCAGTGACTCAGTGATCTATTTTTTGATCATTGTTTATTGAACATAAAAAAGTATACCCTTAGTTATTTGAATTTGTCCAGCACTAGAAATATAAGGAATCATGTCTGAGAAAAATGTGAAACAAGTATAATACATGTGTCTTCAGATGTTCATTAGGCCAATCTTATACCTCTAGTTAAGTTTATTTAGCATTAGATAAGCACATACCCCTTCCATAGTCATACTTTTTCAGGGATTGCAAAGAGAAAAAAGAAACTGTTAGTTTATAAAATAGAATTATAATGACTTCATCAGATATGAATCCAATGTTTAAAATACCATTATTTTAGTTGTTCTGTGAAACAAAATAGTCTGTTTTGTGGATAGACTAGCACCAGCTAAGTGTATTGAACAAAAAAAAAAGAAAGAAAGAAAGAAAGAAAATAGATCTATCTCGGATTCAAGAAAATGTAATACCGGAAATGAACTTACAAATAATATCTTGGAGAAAATCACTGCTCATGTTGGTTTACCTAGTCTTTTAATTAGATTGTAATGAGTTTACAAGTTATAAAAATCAAGAAAGAGTCATAAAAAATGGCTGACAGAGTTAAACAGTTGATTAATGAAGTGAAAACTCAAGATGACTATTTTGACTACATATTTGACTCTTTCTAAGGTGACCATTAACAGAAAATATCTGATATAAAGGATTATAGAGATAGACTTCAATTTACTTGGTGAGAACTATAACTTGCTCACTGCTGGTGAAATTGTATGTAATACTTGGCAAAGAAAACTTTTCAAAGCATTCCTTGTTCTGCTTTAGAATCCATTTGAGAACTTTTAAGATCTAATCTCTTAGCACCTTTCAAATATACAATACAGTATTGTTAATTATAGTCACCATATAAGAATCACTTTTATTGATTTTTTATTTATTTGAAATATTTGTAGAACTCCAAAATCAAATATACAAATGACAAGTTTTAAGGATAATCGTACTAAATCTTTACCAGACTGGAAATGTGATTTTTAAGCCGGGCACTTCTGATTTCAGCAAACCTCTCCCCAAGTTTTCAGAGTATAAAAGGGCTAATCACGAGTTTCCCCTTTTTGTCACCGTCCTTCTCCTCCTTACCCTTTTACCTCTTTCATATTTTTGACCACTTCATTTCAGCAGAGTCCCACAGAAATAAGAGGCTCTGTCACAAGCAATGGGAGGAATATGATGTAATGCTCTGGGTAATTTTGTTAAACCCACTTAGCACCTAATCCACTCAAGTCAAAGCTGGTATTGGAGTTATCACTCGCTAGACTGGCTTTGTGCACAGAGCAATTCGATACCCACACATCTTCCCAAATTACTGGTACGCATCCTCAGACAGTAGGCTGAGACAGCTGAGAAAAGACACCTCTTCAGCTGCTAATTTTCTATATTTTTATTTCATTCTTAACACCTCTTTGCAGACAATTAGCTTTTTTCCCCTTTTCTCTCTCAGACTATTTTAAATTAGCCCATTTCAGGCTGATGAATGAGCCAAGTTCCAGCCCATGAAGGAAGCACTAGCTGAATGCTAAAATGGTGCTCATTGCTAGAATGCAGTGCCACACGTTTTATTCTTAGAGGCAAGCCATGGAATATTCACTTTTACACATTCTCAAATCAGTTTGTTTGAGTAAATGTGAGATATATACTGCATATTACGGAAGAACTTCTAAAGACCCTATAGGTGACTGGGAAGCTTTCTGAGTAAGTTTCTTATTTGAAAAATAAAATATGGTTAGCCTTTTTGAATGGGTCTTATTGCTTTATACTTTTGCTTTCTTTACTGTGGATTAGAATTCTTATAAAGGTTTGCAATAAAGAGTTAATTAATTTAGGAATTGGATGCAAAGGAAGAAAAGTATATTGATAAACCATTTGTTTACATGCCTCACCAGATACTTTTTTCTGTCCTATGAGATAACTTCATTTGCTTGACTGGTCACTATTGGTTAAAACCAATACAGGCATGCTATTTCCACTTGCTGTTTTAGAATAGTGGTATCTCACGCATCCAGCATAGTGTATAAAAGTGTTCACATATTACAATATTCTGGGTGACTAAAACATACCTTTTTATCAGCAAAGCTAAGCCTTTGGATGGAAATCCTTCTGAAATGTGTCAAACATTACATTTTTTATTATTATTTTAAACAGAATACTAAGATAAGTATCTTTTCTCTCAATGACTCATTGTGTTCTTCCACATTATAGCAATGCTTTCATAGGTTTTTGAGATCCTTTATCCCTTTCCTAAGTCGTAGGTTGTAGTAGTAGTTCTTCTGTCTTCCTCCTATCCTGTCAATGGCTATCTCCTAATCTTCTACAGTATTTTAAATACAATAGAATGAACTGCCGTTTCTTCTTTTCTTTGGAGTACATTGTGATATGCATTTGCTACTCACCAACAATTTCCGTCTATTTTAGTTCTGTGACCACATGAAGAAGGAATGTGTTACCACCAGTTAGATATCTACCAAAGTGGGCAATTTGGGTTATCTATTCTGAAAAAAAAAAAAAAAAAGAGAAATTTCAAAGATCCCACTCCATAACAGAAACTTCAGAGGTCCTAGGGTATGTACGAGCAATTTTCCTAATTTGAGAAACAAAGGTAAACATGAAATCAGTTTTATTTCCAGAAGCCTTCATAGCATACCTTCCTCCTAAGCTGAGACCATAGACTTAAACTTTATTCTAAAGTCCTTGTACAGTAATCTAAGAATTTAACAATATGATGATATATTATAGATGTTAATTTATGATATGAAACTTTTCATTTGCTGATCTCAAAACAAAATAAAAATAATTTCTGATTTGTGTATTTCTCTATTCCCCTATTCTGGGTATTCAAAGTTCTAAAGACATTAAATAATTTTATTTAGCAAAGTGGCTTCATGATTATCAGTATTATCACATGTCACACCTATGCAAAATCTATACTGTAGAGCAAGGGTCTACAATTTTTTTTTTTCCTTAAAGGTCCAAATAGTAAATAATTTTGTCTTTGTGGAACCTGTGCTCTCTGTTGTAACTACTCAAGTCTGTTGTTGTGGCCATAGATAATAATTGTCTAAACTCTTGTTTATAGACTCTAAAATTTGAATTTGTATAATTTTATGTGATATGGAATATTCTGCTTCTTCTTCTTTTTTTTTTAACCTTTTTTTTTCCTCTAATCACTGAGAATACTAACCTTTCTTAGTTCACAGATCATATAAAAATAGTCTATGAGTGGATTTGGCCTACAGGCCAGTTTGTCTACCACTGCTGTACAGTCCTGCTACAGAGGGTTTTAACAGCAGCAGAAATGGCATACAGACAACCAAGATTTGAGAGGTCTGCATGTCGTGAAGCGTTCCATATTTTTCAGAGAAGATTAGCATGGCCTCTGCGCAAGGATGACACGCAAATTCGTGAGAGGTCTGCATGTAACATCAGGCTTCCTTTAAAAGGCTGAAGGTTTTGGTAATGATTATTTCTAAATATATTGATAATTTTTTAAAAGATTATTTATTTGAGAGAGAGAGAAAGAGAGATCGTGGGTGGCAGGGGGTGGGGGGGGCAGACAGAAATAATATCAGCAGAGTCCCCTGCTGAGCGGGGAGCCCAGTGCAGGTCTTGATCATACTACCATGAGATCATGGCCTGAGCTGAAATCAAGAGTCAGACAGTCAATCAGTCACCCAGGCATGCCATAAATATATTGATAATTTTAAAATGGGAAATTCCAGGATATTTTACAGAGTTTGTTGCTTATTTGTTCTTTCATCTGAGTAGTTCTCAGACCATAGTTTTTCAAACTATACCGTGCATGGGAATAATACATAGGTATCCTGTTAAGAGGCAAACAGGCAAGTCTGTTGTGGGGTCCAAGAGGGTATTTTTAATAGGCTCACAGGTGATGCCAATGCTCTTGGTCCTCCAATCCCCCTTTGAGTATCTAGAACACAGACAACATTAAAGAAAGCCCAATTTGACCTAAGTGGTAATGAGTCTCTGTATGGGAGTTTAAAGGAATGAAAAGTATAGCCCTTGAAAAATGAAAGCGAAAAGTATGGGGAAAAAATTTAATAACATTTAAATTACAGACATTTGTCATCTGAAGATGTTTTGACTTAGGACTTTTTGACTTACGATTTTGCAAAAGCAAGATGCATTTAGTAGAAACCATGCTTCGAATTTTGAATTTTGATCTTTTCCCTGACTAGTGGTATGCTTTGATAATTTCTCATGAGACTAGTCAGCAGCAGACAGCCACAGCTCCCTGCCAGCCATGCGATTGCAAGTGTAAACAACCAATATACCTATAACCATTCTGTATCTATACTACCGTTCTGTTTTTCACCTTCAATACTTCAGTACAGTATTAAATATATTTTGTGACATATTCAACACTTTATTACAAAATAGGCTTTGTGCTAGAGGACTTTGCCCAACTACAGTCTAATGTAAGTGTCCTGTGCACATTTAAGGTAAACTAGGTTAAGCAATAATGTTTGTTTAATAGGTTAGGTATATTAAATGCATTTTCAACTTAAATGATATTTTGATCTTTAATTGGTTTGTCAGGACATAACCCATTGTAGTCAAGAAAGATCTATATATGAATGGCTTCACCAAATTAAGAATTGTGCTGACAGCCCAGAATACTTAACTTGCTAAACACTAATTATCCTAGCTACCACCAAAAGCCTAGCTTTAATGCAGACCGCATTCATCCTAACTCTTCAAATATTTTTCAGCTTTTTGGTAGATTACCTAATACTTACCAAAATAATGAGCAATTAAGTAAAAATTATAAAGTACGAGGACTATTAAAAATTGTTATGTATTCTTTAGGCTTGCATGTTGCATTTACTGTGTGCACAAATCAATATGCAAGTATGCATGATGCTTAAAATGCATGTGGTCTGAGGATTGCTAATGTCAAGTTTCAATCCCATGCAAATGAAAGGGGCAGAATGCATAAACCTGTCAAAATGATGATTTTAATGGAAATGTCAAGATACTTCTGAAAGCCCATATAATAATCCCTTTTATGCAGCACAAGGAAGGAGCCTCTGATCCTAAAAGAACTAACCTGTCACCCTGCATGATACGTTTCATCCTATTACTATCCTCAGCTCCATTATCTAAATGACCAAGCACTCCTTCAATTCTAGGGCTAAATGATGTCATGACATGACTATCATCATATTTATACCTCATAAAATTAGAAAGGTTATTAAACATAATTTGACCTTTGGCATACTCTAATAGAATCCTGATTTTTGATGTTTTCTTTCTTTTCCTCCTTTTCCCCTCTATTCACTCACATCACTCATTCCAGTTCTTTTTTTCTTCTTTTCAAATAAATTGTTTCCCACTTACACTGATGCTATGTTTCATAACCAAATCTAGGATTTTATAAAATGCAGTTTTTATTCTAGTGCTTCCTAATTATTCTTCAAAGCTGCCACTCAGGAGAGAAGTTACTTCCATTCAAACCTAAATTCAATGCCAAGTACATATGCCCTTGAAAATTTTCTAAAGCATCGGGTGATGTGGGGTCTGAGATGTCTTGCTGTTTTGTGGTTACTATTGTCTTTAACTAGCTGGTAATACAGTCCAGAAGGCTATTAGCTATGTTTATCTGTGTTGGTTCACTCTGTTTAAAACATATTCAAAGAACAGGTGCTTCATGATGGGCTAAGGTCATGCATTTGGTATGTTGGACGATTGAAAAGGAAAGAGTGTTTGTTGGAAACTTTACAGACTCTTATTCTGTATAACAACGTTCCCTCTGGCATTTAAGATTCTTTTAAATAGATTTAACAGAAATAGTTGCATTTTATAAATGCTTCAAAATAAGGGCAATGAGCTGTGTGTGTGTGTGTGTGTGTATGTGTGTGTGTGTGTTCTTTCTTTGGAGATCATTGCTAATTTATCTTGTCCTCAGTGTATGTTTTCTGTTCCAAAGCCTTCTGAACATAGAATCTTATCTTTCAGTCTCCTCTGGTTGTTGGTTAATATTTAGCATTCTCTCTGCTTCCTTATCTTAATAAGGAAGCCAATGGCTTCCACATGGAGATACATTGTCACAATTAATTTTCCATTTAAGAAAGTAGTCTCTTACACTCAACTCACAGCTTCCTATTCTCGATTTGATTATGGCATTTATTTACACTCAGTAGCTATTTATTAATAATATGCTAATGGAAAAAAAACCAACAACAACAAAAAAACAAAACAACAACAACAGTCCCTGCTTTCAAGGAATTTTTAGTCTAGTAGGTCTATGGACAAGAGAATGGATAATAAAATATGAGGTGATATTGCAGCTTCTAAATCCATGAATCAATCAATATATATTTATGAAATGAAAACTAGGGACAATCATCAAGCCTTTATTAGACATAGATGTGGATGTGGATATAAATACAGACACAAATAGAATTATTGGCTCCAAAGAGATTGAAAACTGGTAGGAGAAAAAAATAATAATATAAAGAGAAAAACTTATTATTAGATATTATATGATAACTGTCATATATTCTTATTAGAGGCAGAAAGTCCATAGGAAATTAATCTATCTCTAGTAAGAATTCTATTCATACCTGGTGTTCAATATTGGTAATAACATTTTATTCTTTGTTCCATATTTGCTTGATCACATTTTATGCATTTTATTTTATGAATTGACTACAACGATTACTCTATTTCTTTGGTCTTTCTTTATGTCCTCTCTTTAATTTGCCTCTATTTTTTGTGTAGAGTGATTCAGTTGGTTTGATCATACTACCATTAAAAATACCTTAGACTTCATAGTTTAAAAACTAGAAACTTATTTTCTCTCAGTTTTGGAGGCTACAGCCCTGGGTCAAGGTGCCAGCTGATTCAGTTCCTGGTGAGGAACTGTCATTTCACAGCTTTGTAGTTATAATCAAATAAAAATGGTCTTATCTAGACTAAGAAAATGGCTATTGTTAACAAAAGAACTAGAAACACACTTCATATCAAGATGGTACTATTTATTTCTCTGTGTTTGATCATAGTCTCTATCTGGACTTTAGCTATAAGAGACATACACAAGCATACACAGACACACACACAGACATACTCCTTGCCAAAGGACTGATTTCTTATTGCCTTTTAAAAATATATCTAATCTTAATATGCTGAGAAAACAAGAGCCACAAAAACAACAAGGAATGAGAGCATAAGTACACTGCTTTTTCTATGAAAAAGTATGATTGTTTTAAGTTACCCAATTAGACTTTCTGCCTCCTCTCTGCTCTATAATTTAGCCACTGTACTTCTTCCAACTTAGTTGTCCTATTGCACTGTTTTGTTTTGTTTTTTTTTTTACTTTTTAAAATTATTTTAAAATACACATATTTACCATCTTCACCATTTTTGAGTGCTCAGTTCTATGGTATTAAACACATTTACATTGTTGGATACCCATCACCATCATCCATTCCCATGACTTTTTTCATCTTATAAAACTGAAAACCGGTACCTGTACCACTGGGGATAAAAATACATGTTTATAAAAAATAAAAAATTATATTAAAAAAAAAAAAAGAAACTCACCAAAAAAAAAAAAAACTGAAAACCGGTACCTAAATTTTTGTTACATAGTAACTCCATATCCTCCCATACTCCAGCTTCTGGCAACCACCATTATACTTTTTGTCACTATAATTTTGTCTATCCTAAGTACCTCCTATAAGTGGTGGCATACAATGTTTGTCTTTTTGTGACTCGCTCATTTCACTTAGTTTAATGTTCTCAAGATTCATCCATATTATAGTATATTACACAATTTCTTTCCTTTTTAAGACTGAATAATATTTTGTTTGTGTGTATACCGCATTTTGCTTATCCATTCATCCATTGTTGGAAACCTGGGTTATTCCCACATTTTATCCATTGTGAAAAATACTGTTTTAACCTGGGTATAATATCTCTTCAAGATGTTGCTTTCAATTCTTTTGGATATATATTCAGAAACGGAATCGCTCAGGGCACCTGGGTGGCTTAATCAATTAAGCATCTAACTCTTGATCTCAGCTCAGGTCTTTATCTCAGGGTTGTGAGTTCAAACCCTGCATTGAGCTCCACACTGGGCAAGCAGCCTACTTAAGAAAAAAAAAAAAAAAGGAATTGCTGGATCCCATGGAAATTCTGTTCGACCTCAGCCATAGCAACTTCTTGCTAAACACTTCTTCAAGGGAAGCAAAAGCAAAAATAAACTATTGGGGCTTCATCAAGATAAAGTCTTCTGCAGAGCAAAGGAAACAGTCAAGAAAACTAAAAAGCAACCTATGGAATAGGAGAAGATATTTGCAAATGACATCCCAGATAAAGGGCTAGTATCCAAGATCTATAAAGGTCTTATCAAACTCAACACCCAAAAAACCAAATAATCCAGTCAAGAAATGGGCAGAAGACAGGAACAGACATTTCTCTGAAGAAAACATACAAATGGCCATCAGACACATGAAAAAATGCTTCATATCACTTGGCATCAGGAAATACAAATCAAAACCACAATGAGATGCTACCTCACACCAGTCAGGATGGCTAAATTTAACAAGAAAAGAAACAACAAATGTTGATGAGGACACAGAGAAAGAGGAACCCTCTTATATTGTCGGTGGGAATGCAAACTGATACAGCCACTCTATAAAACAGTATGGTATGGAGGTTCCTCAAGAAGTTAAAAATAGAGCTACTCTACAACCCCGCTATTGCACTATTGGGTATTTACCCCAAAGATACAAATGTAGTATTTGAAGGGGCCCCTGGATCCCAGTGTTCACAGCTGCAATGTTCACAGTAGCCAAACTGTAGAAAGAGCTGAGATATCCATCAACTGATGAATGGATAAAGTAGATGTGATGATGTATAATATATATAATATATATATTATATATATTACTTAACTATCAGAAAGGATGAATACTTACCATTTACACCAGCATGGATGGAACTGAAGGGTATTATGCTAAGTGAGATAAGTCAGTCAGAGAAAGACAATTATCATATGGTTTAATTCATATGTGGAATATAAGAAACAGTGCAGAGGATCATAAGGGAAGGGAGGGAAAACTGAATGGGAAGTCATCAGAGAGGGAGAAAAACCATGAGGGACTCTTGTCTCTAGGCAACAAACTGAGGATTTCTGAGGGGAAGGTTGGTAGGGGGATGAGGTAATTGGGTGGTAGGCGTTAAAAAGGACATGTGATGTGATTAGTACTGGGTGTTATATGCAACTGATAAATTATTGAACACTACATTGAAACTAATGATGTATTGTATGTATTATATGAATCTAAATAAAAAATAATAAAATAAAATTTAAAAAATGAAAATACTGGATCACATGGAAATTCTAGTTTTCATTTTCTTAGGGACTTCCCTACTTTTTTCTGTACGGGCTGTACCATTTGATATTGCCACCGACAGTGCACAAAGATTCTGTTTTCTCTACATCCTCACCAATACTTGTTGCTTTCTGGTTTTTTGTTTTTGCTTTTTTTTTTTCATAGTAGCCATCCTAATAGTTGTGAGATGGTTATAGAACTAATTTTTTTATCACATTACTCTATTGCTCAAAAACCTCCCATGGCTCCCCATTACCTTGAAATAAACTACAAATGCAAGGCCTGTGTATACTGTCAACAGCAAAGCTTTTAGAGTTATATCCTGTTAATGCTATATATAAAGCCCCCTGCAGACTTACTGGTTTCCCCACTATCTCCTAACGTTTTTATACATATTTCCTTTTATATGCGTGTTATAATTTGCAAGATTTATTCCAAGTGATATACATTTCCTTTCACCTAACCCAGTTTTTCTCTAGGAAGCAATATTGGCCTTTAGAGTAATTTTTCCTTTTGCAGAATTTTCCTGCATCTCAACAAAATGTTAAAAATCTTTTGTCCATGTTCATTAAGTACCAGTAGAACTCTTATACTGTAGTAACAACCAAAATGCCTTCCCAAATTCCAAACACTGTTAGGACTCTTCTGTTCATAAGTAGTAGAAAATATTAATCAATCTGGCTTATGTAAAAAAGTGAGTGAATTGGTCAATGGAATTGAAAGATTTGGGGGAAGTTTATAACTTCAGGTATATAGGACTTACTAGCATCTAAAAGATTTGTTCTCACTCTGTGTAAATGTTCTATAGTCCAGTATACTTACAGATGGGCCTTCCTCTGTGTTGGCTTCTAGTGCTATCAGACCCATGTCCCCATAAGCTATGATTCAAGTGGAGAAGAGATTGTTCCTTTTCCAGTCACTCAAGCAAAAATTCTACTTATATTTGAAATTGTCTTGGCTGGGGTCATGATCATTTATTAAGGCATGACTATGGACAGAGAAACATAACATTTTTTTGCATGCTCCTCAAACCTAGGTAGGATTTGGAAAGGGGTAGTTCACCAAACAATATAAGGTACTCTTACAAGGAGACAGCATAATGGATGCAAGATAGCAAAAATAGCATAATTTTATGCAAGGTGTTTTAATTCTGAGCTGTTCCTCTTAATCTATAAAATGTAAATAATGGCAAGTTTCTTGTAGGTAGATAGCATGAGATACAAAATGGAAAGTATGTAACATAAGACTTGGAACATCTCTGCTTAAAATATGCCTCATTCCCTTTCCATTCCCTTCAAAGATGAATCAGAGATGGTTTTTAAAATAGCCATTGGTAGGCATGAGTACCACCTATCCAGGTTGGAGAACCTGACCTGTTAGACTAGAACTCCACCAGTAAACTACACCAACATACACAGCTGCTTATCAGACTTGGTCCTAGTAAAATTCTTCAGGATTACTTCTATCTGCATTCACCTCTCTTTTTCCTTCTAACACCTGGTGGAACTTCTAAGTGATTTCTGCACAAAATCGTATATGACCAAAGACTTATTATCCCTACCCCTCTGCATTTCATAATTTTTACTATTTTACATACATAATACTTGCATTTAGTCTATAAGACCTGCTTTCAGGGGTGCCTAGGTGCTCAGTCAGTTAAGCGACTGCCTTCAGCTTAGGTCATGATCCCACATCATGATCCCAGGGTCATGAGCAGGCTCCTTGCTCAGCAGGGAGCTTGCTTCTCCCTCTTCCTCTGCAGTTCCGCTCACCGCTCCCCCACCGCCCTTGCTTTAGCTCTCTTGCTCTCTCTCTCTCAAAAAAATAAATAATTTTTTAAAAGATTTTATGTATGTATTTATTTGTCAGAGAGAGAGAGAGAGAAAGCACAAGCAGGCAGAGGCAGAGAGAGAAGCAGGCTCCCTGCTGAGCAAGGAGCCCCACATAGGACTCGATCCCAGGATCCTGGGATCATGACTCAAGCTGAAGGCAGTGGCTTAACCGACTGAGCCACCAGGCATTCCAATAAATAAAATTTTTAAAAAGGAAAAAAAACAAAAAACAAAAAAACACCACTGTTTTTAATAATTTAATTTCTCGTTTTGCATAATAAAAGACAAATGCCAGTAGGAGCTATAGGAACATTGAGTTCATATAATTCCTCCCTAAACAGTGTCAGACACAGAAGACAGCCTGCACTCATTATACCTTGTAAGCCAGAAAGGCATTGAGGGGCCCTGGATGAAAGTGGTTGGGTGTGGGCAGCTGCACATACTAATCGTATCCACTCCTCAAGGTTACAATTGTCTTGGTGCACACAGATGGAAAACCATCCATGCTAGATAAAGATTGCAGTTTTTAGAGTCAAATTTCCAGCTTTGCAATAATGAGCTGTGTGATTTTAGATAATTTTCTTCACCTTATTAATCCTCAGTTTCTTCATCTATAAAATAGAAATTTTAGGGAAATACGAGAATCGAAAATCAACCAAAATTCCTGACAAGTAGCCATTCAGAAAATGAATCTTCGTATTTCATGAGGATGATGGTTCTTATGAAATCTTTGCCTCCTTTGTTGGTTATTTAACTACCAGCCAGATGTTATTCTTGCCACTTCAGTTTATGGAGAAATATTTTGTGTCCATAAGTTCCTATTCTCTGTTTTACCTACCATAGTACTTTATAAACATTAAGATTTGAGTAAATGAATGCATGAATGAATAAGTTTGTTAAGCAGACCCTTGAAAACGAAAATGGAAATGATTTGAGGAACCTTACATGGGACAGATAAAGCTGTGGAAAAAATTTTTATAAGCAAGCATAGTTTCTTTTACCTATGGAAAAAAAAATCAGGTTTTTGTCAGAATTTTTAAAAAAGTTATATTTCATATTCAAACATTGTGTTAACTTTAGATAAAACAGATTTTTATTAAAGCCTATTTTATGCTAAATCTTCATAATAGACTCTGATATTTCAGAGAGGAGTTTGAAATAGGAGCCAGAAATGAGGGTTTAAGCCTGCCATTTCAATTCAGCATTTTTAACTTTAAAACAAGGTGGTTGGACTAGGTAGTTTTTCTGATTCCCTTATTCATAGATTCTATGATCCTTGCCAAGATATTGAAAATATTTTTCAATGCATTTCCAAGTGGACATGCTCAGTGGAAAGCAGAATATTTTCTAAATATATCAGGATCAGAGTAACTTTTTATGATCCAAACCAAGGCAGGCAAGGGATACTATTCTTTGGAGTTCACATTCTTTTAGAATAAAAGTAAGCAAAAAGCCATAATATTATATAAAGAATATAAGTCAGGGCAATGTGATAAAGCATGAGTGATGAGGGACAAATTATTTGAATGGATCAGAAAAGTCTTTCTGAGGATAAGTCTGAGCATGTCTGGAAGGAGGAAAAGAAACGTTGCATGCCTAGCCATTCAAAGATTAATGGTGGAAAGAAACCTTGCAAAAAAAGAACCTACAAATGTCAAGTCCTAGAGGCTGGCTGGGCTTAGCATGACCCAGAGAAGGAGAAGACCATTTGGATTTATAGTAAGGTAAAGGATAGAGGTGGGAAAAAAACAAAAAAACAAAAAACTTGGATGAGTTAGATTGTGGCTAGATCATAGAGGATTTCATAGATATTAGAGCTATTAAGAGTTTAGATTTTAGATTTTATTCTAAGTGCTTTGGGAAGTGATGGTACCAGATTTATATTAGTAAGCCTTGCTTTGTGAAAAATTCACATTTCTTAAAGCTAGTTTTTTTTTTTTCTTTTGTAATGGCGAGGTCCTGAATCAAATAAAAAGAAACTGTTGTAAAAGAATGATTTAGTATTAAAAATACCTTCCAAGTATCTGCAGCTATTTTATTCACAAGCTCTAATCAATACTCAAGAACAGGTTATACCGTCATTTAAACGAGTCAGTTCCTGGCTGGCATAGGCATTGCCAGCATGTTCATGCATTCCAGTTGTTTTTTAAACTGCATTTTACACTAGGGGAAATTGCACACAGTAAATGTCAAGGATTCACTAGGGGCATTACAGTTTCCGAGGCATGAAGCTAATACATATTTGTCTCATTACTGTCAGCCGATCAACTTTATTCCGTGGATGGCAAGAGCTCGGAGCTCATAGGAGATGTAGTTACAAACGACCTTTGGGAGGTCATAGGGACCACTTCTAAAATTCACAATAGTGTCATGTCATTAATAAGAAACCAGGGAAATGGTGTTCACAGACTTTTTGATACTTGACTTCCTCATAGAAACAGGTGTGTGTTGGGGGGGGGGAGTCGCATTTTTTAGCTCTGATTCATCAAACCTTAAATTGAAGACAACATAGAGTGTTTGAGTGGGCAGCTTAACCCACTCCTGTGGTTTCCATATTGCCCAGCAATTTTCCTGAGGTAAACATGTTTTGCAGGATCATCAGGCTGTTAATAGTCTTTTGCTTGAATCGTTCCAAAAGACAGAGGGAAAAGAAAATCCTGATTTCTTGGTGAGGGCAATTATGCGTTTATGGGAATCAGATTTTTTATTGTCCAATCTACATGCGTTTATTCTTTATATTTTTATCAGATTTCCTGATTTTTGGAAGAGATCAAGTTATGTTCTTAATGTATTTTCATTTTATTTAAAACTACAATTTTCAAAATCTTTTCCCCTCCCCAAGGTATTTAGTGGTGAAAAGCCTCTATAGGTAACTTTTTAAAAATTGTGCTAAAACATATTCATAATCATAGGGTATAATATATCACAAACCTTCGATAAATAATCATTACTAAGGAAAATAAATAATGTTAGGGATATCTTCAGTTACTTCTGGTTAGTTCTATTCTATCTAAAGACAGTCCTAAGAGACTCTCTCTATTCTATGCCTTCCTCTTTGGCCATGGCTCTACCACCTATGCAGGGGAGATTCTAGGCAGGGGTATTTGTGGCATTTGCCAGTGTTCATGGTATAAATACTCTACCATGACTGACCACAAGAGTCTTGCAAGACTCCTGAAAATTGTACCATTGTAATATGAGCAGAAGAGATAAATTTGACATGGTTACTGCTCAAGAAAATCTTGTGGCAAAAGGCAGGCAACTGCAGGGAAGAATGCTCCCACAGGATACACAGAGGGAAGGAAAACTAGTATGACCCTGAGCACAGGCAGAATGGCAGTGGTCCCTTGATGGCTAAAGAACTCACTCTGGGCATTGGGTAGGTTTCTTCGTAGCTTCCTGTTTGTGACTCTGAAGAGTTCCCTTTGAGGCAGGAGCTGGGCAGTCTCTCAAAGCCAGCTCCACTCTTGTCTTTCTAAGGGTAAGTGGGTACATTGGCCTCCCATCTCGTGCTCCTTCTGTCTTCCTCTATCATGACCATTTAGCATCTTGTCAGTTATGGTTCATAGTTAAGTTTTTGCCTTGTTCTTTCAGAATAAGACCCTGACTACCCTTATCCAGCCTCCTAAAAAATAAGTTATTGCACATTAAAATATTCAGTCTTTCACAAGTGTTCTCCCTGATACGGACGTAAAGGACTTACTTTTAGAAGCCAAAACCTTATTATTGACCCATCTTTGTCTTTGATTTCCTCTTATGTCAATCTCATTCTTCCCTGAGGCAAAAGATGATTATGACTACATAGGGAAAATGTCCATATAAAGGAAAGAAGGGAAATCGAAGGTCACATCATTTGGTATTCCAAAATAATATCTTGCTACAAGTGAAAAGCTGGTCATTGAAATCTTTCATATATTTTAAATATAATATTTTGGCACACTGCCAGAGAAAAATGAACTTAAATCTTACATAACTAGATATCGAAATAAGAATGCCACTCAGTGAAGAGCTCCCTTACCTCAACTGGAACTTAGTTTACTATTGATAGAAAAAGGAGATCTCCTAATGCTATCAGTCATGGTTCCAGGACTCACACCACCATCTCTAATCAATGTCAACACTACTTCTGAGCCAGGACTCAACCTCAGACTCTTTGTCAACACATTAGCCACTATAATACTTCTTGAATTTGGCACTGGATATGAAAATATTTGGCAAATCTAAATTAACATATGTAAATATAATTTTCTTATAGCAAGAAATTTGTCCTCTCTTATTGTTCTTAAGACAGCATTTCATTTTCTGTGCCTTTTTGTGATCCACATCAAAAATCTACAGTAGTAAAAGAAAATGTATATATTCAGATACCTAAGTCTGGATTTCCAAATGGAAGGAATAAACATCCAGTGATCTTGATAGATATTCACAATAAAGACAAATAATGGATTTTTTTAAATGTAACTTTATTTTTTCTCAGAACTCTAGTATTCAGAATTATTACCATGTGTTCTTTTTGGGTAGTTTGAAATCTTATGGGAGAGATCCCTATCTATGAATCAATAAATTTAATGCTTGCTAATTGTCAGTTTTAGCCTGAGAACCAGCGATTGGTGTTAGGATTATAGTATTTAATGGTTTTCAGATAACTGTTGGTTAAATCCATTGTTCTTCAAAAAGTTGTAGCTACTTGAGAACCTAACTTTATATCCACTGCTTTGGCCATATGTATAAGAAGTTAAAAATGTGAAAGCCAATAAAAGCATTGAAAGGTGGTGTATGTATGATTCAATGTGCTTTCACCACTCTGAAATAGAGCCCCCATTTTAATGTTTTTCTCAAATCAGTTTGATGTTTATTCCTGTGACTCGTCATTAAGTTATATACAGCCCAAGAAAAGCCATATTCCTGTAATGTAAAAGTGGCAAAAACAATGATGTTCAATACCTATGATGTCCAACCAGATAACAAACTGTAGTGTGCATAAGTTAAGGAAAAAACCTCAGAGGTGTGCCTGCATCATGACTAGAATGTGACTTAAAAAAAGTTTCAGCTGAATAACATTATCTAGATTTTTTTTTTTTTAAACTGGGTCTGTAGTGAAAGGGAGACAGGTAACGGTACGGGAAGATAATTCAGGACGGCTCTTTTAATTTAGCAGAGAGAGCTCTGCGTTCTGCTCCATGGATTCATTCTAGGACCCAAAATGACAGCGATTTTGCCATTTTCAAATGATGACTTCTCAGAGAACTCTAGTATAATTTTGTCATACAGTCAGCAGGAAGTGTGAGAGTTTAGGGAGGAGCGCTCAGGAGAGGTTTCAGGGGCCAGTCCATTAACCAATATACATCATATTGACTCACATTTCATTGGAGAGAACTTAGTCATACAACCACACCTAAGTACAAGGAAGGCTGGGAAATATGGTATAACTCAAGCCTTATTTCCAGCTAATTAGAAAGAAAGAAAAGACAGATCACGGTTAGGAGTAGCTCTACCATTGGGTAGTAGAGACCAGATGGGAAATGAGGTACAATCTGCTTAGTTTTGTTAACCTAGTGTTTTCCAAACTTCATTTGCTATGGAATCTCCTTTTAGAAGACACGTATTAAAACATTTTTTTTTAAAGAAATGCTAACCTGGAGGAATGATTTTCTTCTATATCATTGATTATCATTCCCTTAACACAGTTGCAATTTCTGTTAAAATTTATGTGATGAAGCAAAACTCTGGGCATTTCAGTGTTAAAATCCCTGCATTTGTATATTCTTATCAATGAATGTCACTTTCACCCCTGCAGTTTGGACAGGTTTGGCATTAAATTGTTGGAGGGCTTCACCTGAGTTAGGAAACACTCACTTATTTTCATCCAGAGACTTCATATAACACAGATAGATACTTTTTCTTACTATCCACCAAAAATAACAGCACTGAAAAAAATGACAGAACACGTTTTATGAAGGCATAATATAACCTACTGCTGGGAACATGTCACTCGAGGCAAAAGCATTTAGATCTGCCGGCTGGATGCTCTTCTGATGTTTCTCCTTAAATAACTTCATTATTCAATGAGAAGTGTTTTAATTATTTAAGTGACATAAAAGATGAGGTTGTAGTATTTATATCTAGAGTGTGTTTACTTATTTTAAGTCTTTTCTGTCTATTTATATTAGAGTTGTAAGCACTTAACAAACCCTATCTCCACATTTAGAGAAACAAAAGGTTTCTATATCCTGAAAGTTTCTGTTTTTTCCCAAAAGGATCCCTGTGATTCCTCTTTTGCTGTCAAATATGGTCGTGGCCTTATTAAAAGAACTCTGTCCCTCATCTTTGCAAAAACATTTACTTTTGTTACTGTTGCTTGTTCATGGTGCACTGATATTTACTGATAATGGATTTTACCCCACCAGTGTAACGTACTGTCATTAGGGATTGCTCTCATCATGACAATAGATGTAACAGTAATTAATCAACACCATTCTCATTACCTTTATTTAGTGTGCATCATGTATTAGGCACTGGAGAGTTTTATGCACAAAATTTCACAGCAAACCTAATATAGGAATTGTAATCTCTGTGTCATAGATGGAGAAACTGAGGAAATGTTGAATTTAATATTCAAGCAGTATTAAAACAACAGTAGCAACAGTAGAAACACAGTTGAAATGTTTTTGAACGTTCAAGTCAGGATTTCTAACAGAAGTCTGATTGACTTCTAGTTATGTGCTTCCTTTTTGCATTATCCTGTGTTCTTTCTAATGCAGAGTTGATAGATTTGAAGACACATCTATCCCCTTCTTTCTGTACACCAACTATCTTTATATAGAGGTTTCAGTTCTTAAAACTGTAAATTGATCTTAGACTGTGAAGTAGTGAAGCCTTGAATTCAAATGAGCGATTTGTATATGACATGGGAAACATGACAGAGAAGAAGAAAAGAATGAGAATGTTATTATTACCTCAGTGGCAGATCTGAAAGAGATCAGTATTGTCTTGAGCATTCACAACCACAGAAGAGTGCTCAGCAAGGACAGAACACTTAGGGACAGTGATTAGTAGGTCATTCAGGCTGCATGCCAGGGGCTCCATGTACTTTGCATTCCCTGGAGTAGGAGGGAGCAAAACTCTTCAAAGGAAATGCAGACATCCTGTTTACAAGTCATTGGTGGCCCAAAAGGTGTGGCCAGGAATTGTGTCAGGAAAAGCAGAAATAAAGAAAAGAGTAAAAGAGCATAAAGAAAGGTTAACAGAAAGAGAGAGCACAAGGCTCAATCAAAAACATTAAAATCTGTATGTACTGACCAACAAATACGTAGGTAATTAGTTGAGAAAGGAAAAATAGAATGGAAAAGGGGAGAGAAGGAATGCTAGGAAAGGCTAGGATGAAATGCACTTCGATGCTTCCCCTGTCCTTTATTATACACATAAAAATTAGCTAACTTCCGATCGTACAGTGACCAGTTGTCATTCTTACACTGCAAGCAGCAAAAAGTGGGTAATGGTTAAGGTAAGAAACAAATAATAAAGGAAGTGATGAGGGAAGGCTAGAGGGGTATCCCGGTATTTCAGCACACAGAAGGAACAGCTCAGGACCTGTAGTCCATTATGCATCTGGAGCAGAAAGGGCTCTTGGACTCTGGCAAGTGAAGAGTAATGAGCCTCCTCAAGCTGCTGACATTGGGATAAATTTGCTTCAGCCATTTTCTGTCCTGAGCTATTCAATTAAAGATGCAAATACCCTTGAGTGTTTCCTAGGTCCAGCTCCTCCCAGGTCACAAGTTCATTACTTGGTAGGGAATGGGAAGGGGAGGCAATGCACACGAACGGCCGTTTCCACAAAGCCAAACAAAGATGGGAGGGGTGGCTTCTTAAAGGGAAATCCTGGCGGTGGTAGGAGAAAAAGAGTAAAGAGATGCCAGGCGGGCACTGCCAACTGAGGTCTACCATACCCCACAGCCGTGCCACGTCCAAAGATCTCAATCTTCCAACAATTCCTGTGAGGGGGATATCAGAAAGAAATTACACTGGACACTTGTAGAAAATGGCAAGAAAGATTTTATTCAAGACTACTACAGCAGGAGAACGAGGTTGGAGTCCACACCACTGAAACAAAAAGCAGAAGTCTTTTTTAACCACTGAGGTCAGCTAATGACAAAATGCTGGAGGTGGTTATGCAGTGTGATTAGGCCATCTGTGTTTGTTAATTGGTGCTCATTAAAGTTGGGTTCCTACCCTTCCACAGAGACTGGAAGGTAGGGGCTCTATCTTAGTCAGTTGCATTTCAAAAGAAAAGATCCCACCAAGTCCTGAGAAAGACATTGCTGCATAAAACTTGCCGAGATTGGGAGAAGATTTACATCTAAAAAGGGCAGGGAAGCATTTAAACTTGAATGTTATTTCAAGGAACCGCTCTACAGAAAGGGAGGTCAGGGACTTAGAGTCAGAAATAAACTTGTCTAACGTTTAATCAAGCTGAGGGAAATGCTCAAGTGTTCGTGGTCAGTAATCCCTCACTCTGTTGATTAAAACCTATCTCTGCTGCTTCCAAGTCCTGCTCCTCACTTCTCCAATGGTCTTATTGCCCCGTGTGTGGCTGCAACTCACTCTGGTCCTCTCCTCTCAAAACTCCCCAGAGCAGCAGTGATGTGCGAGGCGGGTGGACATGCCTCTCCTGGAAGACCTGCAGGTAAAGGCAGGGAACTGCAGCCGACTGGAGGGGAGGGAGTAGCTGAAAATTGACTATCAGAAAGCAGTACTTTTGAAGTTACACGCTCGTTATACTTTCCGAGGAACTTCTCAGGGGTTCTCCTAGTTCTCCTAGGTCAGACCCTAGTCTACTGTCACATTGTTCAGCACCCACCTGTCCCCCCATCCTTCATTCTCTGGCTTCTCTGAATCCCAAGGCTTCTCTTTCTCTAAAGGTCTCCCCCTCCTGCGTCCAGGGAAAAGTAGAAAATTCCCACTGCATTAGTATGCAAAACAAATTGCCCTTTCTTAGTTTCTACCTCTCCAAGCTTGGCTAAGCCTCAGGACTTACCTATGCGTATTTAAATAAGAAGTTTCCTAAGCAAAAGGACTTTGGGGCCTGGTTTCCACATGGAAAGACGAGCAAACTTCTTTCCTGGTTATGTTTCTTTTTCATGCCTCAAATCAAATTATTCTGCTGGATTCAAAATCAGAGTACCAGGGCTTTCATCTGAGGATATAAAAGACGAAAGGGGAAGAAAAAGGCAATAGAAATTTTAGGTTTTCCCTTTGCAAAAAAAAAAAAAAAAGTGGAGGGCTTATTTATTTATAATTTGAAAGAAAGAAGGAGAAAGAGAAAGAGGGGTAGAGCAAGAAATTCTTCAAACCAAAATGATTACAATGGACATAAAGCCACTGGAACTGTGCGATTTATAAAATATTAATTCATTTATTTACCTACATATCTGAAATTTTTGTTTTGTTTTCATAACTAAAAAGAATAGGATACAAAGCAAAGATGGAAATGAGGTGCTTAAAACATGATACACTGTCATTGATAGACAGATATAAATAGAGAATTAATACTTTGCTAGCATCTAGATCATAAAATGCCTGGGTATTAAACAGCATGGGAAGATTATTGACTAGCCAAGTGACTGAATAACAACCTAAACAGCATACTATGGGGAATGCAGAAGAACTGTTTTGTATTACAAAGTGAAAAGATTTAGACCAGAAAACAAAACAAAACAAAAGGTGTACACCACAGCAAATATTCCTAACAAAGAACATAGCTAAGATATGAATATAGAAGACCTTACTGGGGGCGCCTGGGTGGCTCAGTGGGTTAAGCCTCTGCCTTCGGCTCAGGTCATGATCTCAGGGTCCTGGGATGGAGACCCGCATCAGGCTCTCCGCTAGTGGGAAGCCTGCTTCAGAGAGCCTCTATCTCTCTGCCTGCTTCTCTGCCTACTTGTAATCTCTGTCAAATAAATAAATAAAATCTTTAAAAAAAAAAAAAAAGACCTTACTGGTTACGGTATTACTGACACTAGAAGCACAAAATGTTGCTCATGAGCCGTATTTGGTCTGTAGGAATATTTAATTTGCTATGCAATTAATAAAAACTGTTAATTTACACTTTTGATTCAAGAGTACAGCCTTTGTAAAATTAAGATCCACTGTTTTTTCTTTTAATTGGGAAATACAGCCTATAGTAACAACTGGCTAAATACCATTACTCCCCACGTAGACAAGGCAGGTGGCAGAGCTGTAGTGTGGCATCAGTGCCTCTGAGTGAGGCAGATGTTCAAAGGGCAATCTTTTCCTCTCTCTCTCTCCCTTTCCTCTAGGGAGGTATGTCCTGTGTTTTCTTGGAGACTCAGCCACTGGAGAACTCTATGTGCCCTGGCTCGGGCTTTTTCCTCCATTTGGCTTCTTACAACTTTCCCTAAGCCACTGGCTTTTAGTGGTCTAATTCTGTTGGGGTCAATTGGCAGGTGATTTTTCATGGGCAGCATTCTTTCAAGTTTCTAAAGTTGGCTTCCTTCCTCAGAGTCCATGTCTGGCCTTTCCTGTACTATCAGCAGAAGGGCATTTGCTTCGCCCCTTCTCCTGGTACCTATTCTTGCTGGCCTTTGGGTGTCTATAGATAACCCTAAGCAAAAGAAAAGGTTATATTTTCTCCTCATTGGAAGAAACTGGACTCTTTCCTGGTGAATATGCCCCTCCTGTGAGTATTTTTCACAGCACAAATATAGTTACTTGATCAAAGTACCTGTATTTGGTCTCACCTTAACTCTCTAGCTCTTGGCCCCAATCAGCTGGTCTCTTGTTCTTCTGGCAGTTGCTTCAGAGTCCACTGACTCCAAAAGACACAAAGAGTCAGAGGAATTATGACTATTTCCCCTATGTATTTGAGCCACAAGAGTCTGGCACAAGCTTCCTAATGAAAGAACAAAGACCTGAGTGCAATTCATTTAAGAATACAGGAGGCAAAGAAAAGTCTTGTTTGCAGAAATGATGATCTGTGCCTGGTTAACCACCTAAGCCACTTGTGCTGCTACATAATAATGCACCACTTCTCTGTTGAGAAAAAAGTTGAGTTGAGCTGGTAGAGAAAAATGTGCCATAGCAAATTTACCATGAATAAAACAAATTTACAAGTTTCTCCTGGGTGTCTGATTATCTAAAAATCTGCCAGGAAATTGAATTGCCTGTCAGCTGCCTAAATTATTTTACTCACTACTATTGAAATTCTTGGTGGGGTAGGTGTTTTAAAGGGAAAAAATAGGAAATGAGTTGGAAATGATTGATCAAACTTGAAAATAACTGTATATAGAGATGTTTCTTTCATGTAACAAGGATACCTTCCATTGCGTTCTTCTGTCATCCATCCAAAGAAGAGAATCAAAGACAGAAGACCCATATTAAATGGTACAACTCCCCTGGGGATAAAAATATATGTTTATAAAAATAAAAAAAATTAAAATAAAAAAAAAAAAATGGTACAACTATTTTACCTGAGGTTTATTGATTTTTTATGTGATACTGAGAATTAAGTATTATAATCAATCTAGGATCTGACTATATTACTCATCTATTCCAAAATTAAAAGTGGAATTAATCCATCAATGAAATATGAATTAATGAAAAGAGGTGTAGCGTAGAGGGTGTAATAGCTCTAAAGCACACTATATTTGGGTTATATTGTACAAAATCCACAAACAAGCTTTTTTTCTTCTTCTTCTTCTCCTTCTTCTTTAAATGGTTTCATTACCTTCTTTCATTACCTGACTCTCTCTTGAGGGCACTATGTCCCTTCATGGTTGCATTTTTTTTCGTATGTCTTGTCCCATGCATGAGACAGATGTCCCTCATGTTTTTCAATACAGCTTTCAGACCAATACTGCTTTCTCACATCACCCTAAAAATTCCAATTTTGAAACTCAGGTAATCAGATTGCATCATCAGCATTTCTTATTAGTGCTGTCAATGACCAAACCCTAGGTCAGTTCCTCCTGTTTTTAGGTGACTTTACCCCATGGTTCAGTGTCACTCTCTCCAGCACTACGCCTATCTTAACTCCTGGTGATAGATGCTTCTTCTAGCACCTTAGGTCCTTATTTTTTAAAACAATCTTCTTCCAAGGTTTGTATCTTCATCTGACTTCAGTTACTCAATCTCAAATTCAGACCTTGTGACTATGTCCTTGTCATACAATAACTGCTACCTTTTGATAATAACAATTATGTGCACTGGGTTTTTCAACTTCCACCTTCAATCTCCCTCTAGCGCTCAGCTCTCTTTAATAATACTAGGACCCCCCAATCAATGGATTCTGTCAACTTCTGACTGTTCCTCATCATTTAATGTCATTACCCATCCCCCTTCTCCACATGTAAATGTTATGGTCAATTGTTATAATCAGCCCCTTCCTAATATTGACTTCCATTCCTCTTTCACCAAAATCCTATAAAAGCAAACCTTCCACGTTTGCACCTGTGCAACTTAAATGCAATGGAGAAAAGCACATGACCCTCTGACTGGTCTCATTAAATTTCACAAACAAAAATCACAATTGAGACTATAATGGTGCCAGACATTTGTAGTTTAACTTCCTTATGTAATGGTTCTCCCATTTTCTCAGTTAGCAATTTCACAGCTTCTCTCTTGAATACTTCAGTATTCCTTTTCCATACTCATTCCCACCTGATGATACTGCTTCTTACTTCTTATGAAAGAATATCTCCACATACTCCCTCTACCTCATCTACTCATCTCCTAGTGTTTGTACCCTGTATTCTATCTCTTGTTGCCTGTTACCATAGTCTTATAGGAGGACAATCTCTGATTTGTGTGTTCGATCCTACTGCTGCCTTCCTTGTTCTCTGTCTCTTATTTTATTCATATACCCACATCCAGTTCATCAGGAAACTTTCACATCTCTACCTCCAAAATATATCTAGTATCTCATCATTTCTGATCACCTCCAGGGCTACCATCAAGCCCTAGACACAACCACCAATATCTCATCCAATATCTCTCAGTTTACTGCAGAAGCCTCTTACCTATTCTTCTTTCTTCTGTTTTTGCTTGTTAACCCATTCACTCCTCTCCCACTATTCTCAAAGTTCCTTGCTATTCATGTCACTCCTCTGTTAACACTCTGCAATAGTTTCCTGTTTTGTTTAAATGCTTTCATTGTTAAAATGGCCTAAATGACCTGCTTCATTTTCTGACCTCATCTTCTATGCACTCAACCCCCCTACTTACAACTTATACCTCGGATGCCTCCCTCCCTGGAATGCCTTCACCTGGATAGCTCCATGGTAAATTCCCTCACTTCTTTCAAATCTCTCTTCAAATGTGACTTCTCAGTTACCACCTATCCTGATCATTCTCTTTGCCTCACCTGCCAATTGTCTCTGTCTCTTTGTTTCTATGGTTTATTATTCTAGTCTATTTTAAAAATTTTTCCATAATATCTGTCACCTTCTAAAGAATCAGATATTTATTTACTTGTTTAGGTTATTTTTTTATCTACTTTTTAAAACTCTAGAATATAAATTCCTCAAGGTCAGGAATCATTATCTGGTTTGCTCACCAACATGCCCAAAGTGGTCTAAGGCATCACTTGGTATATGGCAGGAGATCAGTAAACACATGTTGAATCTATAAACACTTTCTTACTGCTGGCACTCTGTAGTGTTGCATGTTCAACTTTTGTTGGTTTGATTTATTTGCATTGTAAACATAAGGATATTCATATTCCTTTACCATTTAGTAAGTTGAGTAGCATTTATTTTTCTTACTACAGTTATGCTTTACTTTATATGCCAGTTCACGTTTTCTTTGGTTAAGACGTCTTAATTTTCTCTTGTTCACACTCTTCTGCTTAAGATTTTTACCTACCATATAACTTATATTGTCTTAAAATCTCTCATTGGTCCTGGGTTTGTTTGGCCCACCTTATGGACTATCCATATACAAGAGATCTTTGAGATAATATACTCTAACTACTTTATGCCTAGGTGAGAACATTATGGCACAGAAAGATGAATACTTTTATTAGTTATTAATGATAAAACTCAGGTTCAATTCTCCTGGTTCTATTCTCTTTCACTATAAGCCAAGGTAACATACACATGACTCACTTCATCTTCCCTCTTCCATGGAAGGGTAAGGAGGCATAAGGAGGAATAAGGCAATGGTTTTGGAGGAAGTGGGTTGTAGAAGTAGGGACTAAAGCACAAATTCAATCTTTTTTGAATAGGAGGAATTCAAGACAATAAACTCCAGACTCTCTTTCTTAATATCATTTCACAATAATGGTGGAAACCAAGCTGAGACTCAGAGGACAGGGGAGAAACCCAATGACCTCTCTAATGCTAAATCATTGTTTTCTAGGTCATGTAGGAAAACTTAAGTCATAGGATGCAAGATGTATGATGCCTATCATAGGGCAAAGTATTCTAGGCTACTATATGACTGATACTTTCCCTTAAGCCATCATTAATTGAGCCCTTCCTCTGTGCTAGGTGTTGGTTACCTTAACTCTCTCAATACCTGGGAATTAGATACCACTACTATCCTCATTTTACAGATGAGAAAAAGGAAATAATAATTTAGTAATTTTTCAGTTGTTACAGACGTAGTAAGTGTGAGCTAAGCATAAATTTGAATACAATCCACTCTGTAGCAATGCCCTCCCTATATTCAGTAAGGGAGTGTGGTTAAGGCTGCTTAAGTATGTCCAGTTTCAAGTTTAATTTCATTTGAGAATTGAGACAGGAACAAACCTATCCATAGGGTGAGATGAACACATTGATAAGGAAAAGCTAGAGTAAGTAGGGTTACAAATAAGGTGGGATGATGGTAAAGACATCTTTATCTTTTAATTCCTCTCAAGCTATATAGCTTTGAATTCTTTTTTTTTTTAATTTTTTATTTTTTATAAACATATATTTTTATCCCCAGGGGTACAGGTCTGTGAATCACCAGGTTTACACACTTCACAGCACTCACCAAAGCACATACCCTCCCCAATGTCCATAATCCCACCCCCTTCTCCCAAACCCCCTCCCCCCAGCAACCCTCAGTTTGTTTTGTGAGATTAAGAGTCACTTATGGTTTGTCTCCCTCCCAATCCCATCTTGTTTCATTGATTCTTCTCCTACCCACTTAAGCCCCCATGTTGCATCACCACTTCCTCATATCAGGGAGATCATATGATAGTTGTCTTTCTCTGCTTGACTTATTTCGCTAAGCATGATAAGCTCTAGTTCCATCCATGTTGTCGCAAATGGCAAGATTTCATTTCTTTTGATGGCTGCATAGTATTCCATTGTGTATATATACCACATCTTCTTGATCCATTCATCTGTTGATGGACATCTAGGTTCTTTCCATAGTTTGGCTATTGTGGACATTGATGCTATAAGCATTCGGGTGCACGTGCCCCTTTGGATCACTATGTTTGTATCTTTAGGGTAAATACCCAATAGTGCAATTGCTGGGTCATAGGGCAGTTCTATTTTCAACAATTTGAGGAACCTCCATGCTGTTTGCCAGAGTGGTTGCACCAGCTTGCATTCCCACCAACAGTGTAGGAGGGTTCCCCTTTCTCCGCATCCTCGCCAACATCTGTCATTTCCTGACTTGTTGATTTTAGCCATTCTGACTGGTGTAAGGTGATATCGCATTGTGGTTTTGATTTGTATTTCCCTGATGCCGAGTGATATGGAGCACTTTTTCATGTGTCTGTTGGCCATCTGGATGTCTTCTATGCAGAAATGTCTGTTCATGTCCTCTGCCCATTTCTTGATTGGATTATTTGTTCTTTGGGTGTTGAGTTTGCTAAGTTCTTTATAGATTCTGGACACTAGTCCTTTATCTGATATGTCGTTTGCAAATATCTTCTCCCATTCTGTCAGTTGTCTTTTGATTTTGTTAACTGTTTCCTTTGCTGTGCAAAAGCTTTATCCATCTTTTTCAAAGAAATGGAACAAATAATTCTAAAATTTATATGGAACCAGAAAAGACCTCGAATAGCCAAAGGGATATTGAAAAAGAAAGCCAACGTTGGTGGCATCACAATTCCGGACTTCAAGCTCTATTACAAAGCTGTCATCATCAAGACAGCATGGTACTGGCACAAAACAGACACATAGATCAATGGAACAGAATAGAGAGCCCAGAAATAGACCCTCAACTCTACAGTCAACTAATCTTCGACAAAGCAGGAAAGAATGTCCAATGGAAAAAAGACAGCTTCTTCAATAAATGATGCTGGGAAAATTAGACAGCCACATGCAGAAAAATGAAATTGGACCATTTCCTTACACCACACACAAAAATAGACTCAAAATGGATGAAGGACCTCAATGTGCGAAAGGAATCCATCAGAATCCTTGAGGAGAACACAGGCAGTAACCTCTTTGACCTCAGCCGCAGCAACATCTTCCTAGGAACAACGCCAAGGCAAGGGAAGCAAGGGCAAAAATGAACTATTGGGATTTCATCAAGATAGCTTTGAATTCTTAAGATTATTTTGAATGAGACTCTTCAAGATATGGGGTGAGACCTAAGGATATTAAAAGTAACCTAACCCTTTCCCCAAATACCATTTGGTGTCTGTGATTTCACTAAGAGAGGCAATACTTAATATTGCCAATAAATAAATAAATTTTGGAACATCAGAGAACTTTTGAGGGTGACATGTGTCTTCTAAAATCATTGTCCTTTGTCACAGAGGGACCCATCTAATGAGAGGTACTGTGTTCCCACTAGAAAAAGCAGTTGGTTGCACATCAAACTGAATGTGGAATGATAGGGTTCGCTGAAAATTTGCCGGCCTGGCAGTGAATTAGTTTTTCCGTGTCCTCAGGGATAGACTGCCCTGTGAGAATTTGAACCTATCAGTTAGCTGTCAAATTTCATTTGACACCTCATCCAAAATTTAAAAAGGGGCTGCCATCTGAAGTCGGAGATGTTCTTGGAGGAAAGGAAAAGGCTATTTCTTTATGGGCTAGCAGGATCGAAGCTGCCAAGTGCTTATACTGAGGGCAGCAAGCTGGCAGCCCTACATGAGCAAACTTCACAGATATTATGGCTTCCTAATGTAAGCAATTCTTTCTCAGACCCTAAACTCATTTTTCCCCTCTCTCTTTTAGACAGAGGGTCCCCGGAGGCACAAAATCCCTCAGGGGACATTTAGCACAAGTGGCAGAAATGCTGCTGGAGTGTCAGTCAACAGAGGTTACAACTTGTAACTCTGCTGTTTCTTAACTGCCGTTGAGTTTTCTTCTCTCTCCTAGTCTTCTTCTGGGCATTACTTTTTAATTTTACCCAGAATATCTTGTATGCCCACCCCGCCCCATGAAATGTGAAGTTTTCATGTGTCTTTTTATGGGTGAAATCCGTGCTGAAGTCGTTTCTGCACACCCTATTGAAGTGTTCCTCGCTGGAGAGCCACACACTCAGACTTGGCTGACAGATCCCCCCCTGAAGCTGACGTTCTCTAATGCACCCCATGCCCCACTTTCCCGGATCCCGCTAACTGCTTTAAATGGCTTCTTTGAGTGAGGGCTTCAACAGTTTGGAAACTGCCCTGAGACAAGGACCCCTTGATGGATTCATGATTGACCTCTTGATTATCCATGGCCATTCGAGGAAGATTAAAAGGGCACGGCATGAGAGGAACATTAGCTGCAATCAATCTGCTGCTCCCTTCTCCTTCTTCCTTTCTCCTTCACACAGACTGATTCATCAAAGGACATTTGCAATGCCTCATTTCAGAGATCCTGGCTTCAAAGCCAGGCTTTATTTTACAAAGAGAAAAATACTAAAGTCTCTCGCTAGATCCCTTCAGGGCCAAAGGAAAAAAAAAAATCATCCTTAATTGTCATATCTATGCTGGCTCTGGGGGGGAAAAAGTGCATATGTAAGGGCAATCATTTGAAAAGAATAAAGGAAAAACTGCTCACTTTTGTTTTATACCACCTTAATTTCTTTGTTAGTTTCTCTGTGCTAGTCACCTGTACCAAATCTGGATTCTTAGGAAACTACAGAGGGCATATAAAGGTTTTAATTTAAACATTAGCTTCTTAGGTAAATGAAGCTAGGTTCCTGCCTTTGCAATCTAATTCACACAGGGCCAATTTTATTCTTGTTCCATTATTTCATCGAGCTTCTGTGATCATAAGTCTCCCTTTGAAGTTGGTTGGAACTCTGAACACAGATAGATTCAGCGGGTCTTGGAGTAAAATGAGTAATAGATCTGTAACCTCACAGTTCCTAAGGCTTGCTCACTTTCTCTCGCTCTTTCCCTGTGGTCCTCATTCGCGTTCCGGAAATGACTGGAATCTGTATAACTTCTGAAGTTTGACCTGCCGCACAAATAGTTAAATGGTAGGAATTTGGGTGAACAATAAAACATATATGTACAAAACAGAAATTACACTGAAGTTGCTTTTTTTCCCTGGTTATCATTAGAGAGAGAGAGAGACAGTGAGACAGAGACAAAAACAGAGTGAGGGAGAGGGAAAGAACATTAAACTGAAACTAAACTTGATTTTCTTTTTCAGGGTATCTTTTTAGAGAGATTGAAATAAATAGATATCTGTATTGTATCTGCCTCTATCTATCCACCTATCTACGAAGAGAGAACCCAAAATAACCATAATAAACCAAATATAACCAAATAACCACATACAGTCCCCTACAATATGTGACACTTTTGAGGAAGTGATTGGTTGAGAGATCACAAGAGCTAAATTTCCACAGCAAATATAATCATTCAGTTTGTCCGACTGCTGGTCCCCATTTCCTCCCATCTCTGTCCTGGTGAGCAATGCCACAGCTGGTGTGCTCAGTAGCCACTACGGGGGCCTTGGTCACCCCAGCCCCACACAAACTAATGAAGGCAGCAAGTTCATGACGTGCTCTTATGATAGGAATAAAGATACATCAGGGTCTGGTGAAAAACAAATCAGTCACACAGAAGTCTAGAATAGAGTGCCAAACTGTTCCAGTTGACCCAGATCTGAACGTTTTTTTTGGTATGTGGAACCTCAGTGCTAAAACTGGGAGTCTCTGGAAAATAAGGGCAATGGATCCCACTTGTCGGAAAGCTTAGATTGTAGCGCCATTTCTGGTGCATCCTCATTACTGACCTCCACGTCTTTTTTCTTTATTGAGTGGATAGGACTGGAACAGAGACTTTAAAATTGGCGGTCAGAGGCCAAATCCAATCCACAAATCTGTTTATTTGGGCCACATCATGATGTGTGAGATTTTGCATGTTTATTTTTCTTTTACTGTTGGTGTCTTGAAGGGTAGGAAGGTAATCCAACAATGGGTCCACATGTGTATCAGGCAACAGTAGTTATCTGACATCAAACAGCATCTACCCAAACCATATGGGCAAAATGTATATTTTCACTCACTTACATTAGCCATGCAGCTCCTGTAGACTTTGGAACATGCAGACCCTGGACCAGATCAGTGATTGTCAACAAATCTGCGTGAGGCCTACCACCCTTTGAGCATTAGCCCTTCAGCCAATTTCAGGAAGAAGGGTTGCTTCTAATTCTTAGGTGTGCCCACATATTAAAATCACAGTAGCCTAAACAACAAAAAGGTCCATCTTCTCCTTGAAATCCCCCAGTGAGACTTAATAAAGCTTCAAGGATCTGGAAGATCTCCCGTAGCTCTAAGACTCTGTTAACTAAAAGGTGGAAATTGCCTATTTTTCACCTCTCGTTGAAAATACTTGTTGTTTTATTCTTTTAATCACTGAAATACTTCCTACTTAAAATATGTCAGAAGTATAAGCCGAACCAGTTTACTCTGATTGCAAATCAAGTGTTTCCTCCAATATGCTTTTCCTGAATTGGGAAAAATGGGGCTCTTAGAGATCAATATGTGGCCTTCTGCATGTTGTGATCAATTGGTGATTAAGTGCAAACGGTTTAGCTTAATTTGCTTTGAAAAGCTGTGCTTGTGCTGATAAAGTGTAGAAGTGTTTCTGAGATGAGATACAAGGAACAGATGTTTAGTATAAAATATTGATAGCACAGAGCAGAGATAAGCTTGGTATTTAATTTGTCTTAATATTTCTATTGCCACAAATTCAACAGCTTTTATCTTAGTGGATAATTACAACACCCCCTCCCCTATACCCCCCCCCCCGGCATAAGATAAGATTATAGATTTTTTCCCGTTTTCTGTCACATTTAAACTCTTTATGCCCCCCTTTTCTCTGTGTTCTTTTTTTTCTTCCCCTAGGTCCTGGTTTTATTTTAATTTCAGTTGCAATCTTCAGTTAAAAGATTAGAGAACTTGTTTGTAAAAGTTGACATTTTCCTTGCCTTAGAGTTTTTAGGTTATCTATTCATGTTATTCCCTAAAAGGGAAGTGCATGTGTTAAGATATAGGTTGGCGGCTTCAGAAGACTACAGAGCATAGAGAGTCAAACAATTGAGGATTTCGTTTTGGTCTTTCTTTTCATATAACATTCAGGTCAGGTAAAGGTCTCTACTCCATGTAGTCATTTAGGGATCCAGACCAGGCTATAGGTTTTGACCTCCTTATTGTATAGCTTCCTTTACTGACATATACCTCATACTCCATTTCTTAGTGATTTTCAGACAGTTGGAAGGGTTTGGGGACCAAGTGGGTAAATCTACGGCAAGCAACTTGTCTTTAAGGAAGTTACCCAGAAGGTGCATATATTAGTTCTATTCTCTTATCATTGACATTTTGTAAACATGGTCATATCCAACTGGAAGGGAGGCCAGAGAATGAACTATTTTATCAATGAAGAAAATTGATCTTCCTCTTTTAGCAGTAAGGCAAAGCAAATTGCTTCAAAACTCAAGCATCATAAAATAATATTATTATTGCATTGCTGGAATAGAAAATATGAAGGAAATTTCCAAAGGACAAAAGAAAGAGGAAAAGAAATTAAACAATGAGCAGAGACAAAGGCTGTGAGCTGTGATCACATATATTGGCCCTCCTGGGTGGATATGAAGCTCATAAATTTTTAGGATGAAGTCAGAATGGGACTGGACTAGGCCCAAGTCAGTAGTGACCCTTGGCTCATGGAGAAAGCTGCTAAATGAAAGAGAATATCTGAAGAAAAACATGAATTTAAGCATTCAACTATTCCACAAATAAGAACAAATACAGACTTCCATGCAGATATTCCCAAATGTGCCAGAAATTGAGTGGCATGAGAGTAGGCAGACACAATACACAAACTTTGGATCTCACAATTGTGAAACAGAGACTATTAGGTGACCACATACATACAAAAGATGTGTTAATATATAAAATATAAGATGGAATCACAAAATAAGGACCAAAAAGACTATTAAAAAAAAAGAGCAGAAAGACCTGAAAAAAGAACCGAAGAGGATTTAGAAATAAAACAATTCTTTTTCTTTCTTTTCTTTTTTTTTTTTTTTAAGATTTTATTTATTTAGGGGCGCTTGGGTGGCTCAGTGGGTTAAGCCTCTGCCGTCGGCTCAGGTCATGATCTCAGGGTCCTGGGATTGAGCCCTGCATCAGGCTCTCTGCTCAGCAGGGAGCTTGCTTCTCCCTCTCTCTCTCTTTCTCTCTGCCTGCCTCTCTCCCTACTTGTGATCTCTCTCTCTGTTAAATAAATAAATAAAATCTTAAAAAAAAAAAAAATATATATATATATATATATATATATATTATTTATTTATTTATTTGTTAGAGAGAGAGTGAGAGCAGGAAGCAAAGCGCAAGGGGTGTAAGAAAAAATCTCAAGCAAATTCTGTGCTGAACACAGAGCCCGTGACGGGGTTTGATCTCATGAGGTTGAGATCATGACCCAAACCAAAACCAAGAGTTCGATGCTTAACTTACTGAGCCACCCAGGTGCCCCAAGAAAATGATTCTTTATTTTTTTAAGATTTCATTTATTTGTTTGTATGGGAGGGAGGGCAGAGAGGGAGAGAATCTCAAACACACTCCTGCCTGATGAGGGCCTTGATCCCAGGGCATTGAGATCCTGACCTGAGCCAAATCAAGAGTCCGATGCTTAACCAAGTCACCCAGGTGTCCCAAGAAAATGATGCTTAAGGAACTCTGGGCCACACTTCACTTTTGGGGATCTCAAGTAATTTTCATGTGGGTCTTGAATATCACATATTGTTTTATGAAAGATTTTCCTATGTTTCATTCAAGGAGGTGAAACAAATTCCTTCTTAGTAAGGCATTTTCTCCTAAAACAACCCAAGTAGACAATTTTTATATTCTTACCCAAGAAATAGTTTTTGATCTTTAGAACTGCATCTCCATTTCAGAAGAGAGTATTTGCTTTACATTTGCATACCTAAAAGGCTCAGTTAGATGGATTTCGCAGAACAAAAGAACATTCTGCCTAAAGAAATAGGCATTGAAGTTTCTGACACTTAAGAGTTAGAAATCACTTGGCTGCTTTTAAATGTCATTTTCACTCTCCCCACCCTCATTAGGGCTTGAAAAATCATAGGGTCAGAAGTCAGGAGGACAATCCACAGCCTTAGTTTGAAGCACTGGTCATATCATTTTAGTGGTTCCTTGTTCTCAAATCTGGAAAACCAGAAGACTCCAGTTTAACTGTGAGCTTTTCCCTTCCATATTCTACATGGTACAGTTATGAAACTGACCAAAGGGTGAATGCTGTCAGAATAGTATTCCTTGTGCAACATTTAGCAAATGCACTCATAACTAATCACTGTTGACTCTGTAGGATACTTTATCACCTTTAAAATTACCCCCTGAATAGTCAAATAGAGATCATTGATCTTTCTATAGCTCTTTGTATTTACAGCGTGTCAAAATTGTTTTGTCAGTTTTCTTATTTAAGCCTCATGATCCACTCTGCTACAGGGTTTATTATCACCCTTAATTTATAGAAGAGAAACTGAGACTCAAGGCATAGCTAATAAATTTACGAACCATGACCTGAGTCTTTTTTTTCTCCCTATAAAATCTGTGTTATTTACATTGCACAATGCTCTCTGCTTTGCATATAGCAGAAGTGCTTAAGTATAATGTCTTTTTTGAAGAAGTGTAATTCATAGTTTCTTTAGTGACTCTTCGTTGTCCAGAATAAATAAAAGTTTATGGATAATGGATAGTTACATACAGGAAGTCAGGAAACATGGTGGTTTATGTAAATCTCTGCAATTAACCAGCTGTGTGACGTTAAGCCAAACATATAATTTCACTGGGGTCCAGGTTGCTTATAAGCATTTGAAGCCTTTTTTATTTGTTTTTGAATAGGTGATTGATTACTAGTAGTTCTTCTGGTTAAAAAAAAAAATGTGCACATATTTTATTTCTAAAATATATGTTCTTTTAAAGTTCAAAACAAGTCATCTCAATATCAGTATGTGCATGTGTGCTTGTGTGCATGTGTGCGTGTGTGTGTGTTTGTGTGTGTGTGTGTGTGTGTGTGCCCGTGTGAATTTCTCCTATTTTCTCTCTCATTCAGGCTGCTGTATCAAAAGTGCCATAGACCGGGTGGCTTAAACAATAAGCATTAATTTTTCACAATTCCGGAAGCCATGGAATGTAAGATCAGATGTTTAAGAGCTCTCTTCCTGGTCTATGGACGGCCGTCTTCCCACTGGGTCCTCATGGAAAGGGTAAAAGGGCTCTCTGGGACCTCTTTTATCAGGGCCTTAATCCCATTCATGAAGAACCTACCCTCATGACCTAATCACCTCCCCAAAAGCCCACCTCTTATTACCATTACATTGTTAGGATTTAAACATATAAATTTTGGGAGGACAAAACTATCCAGTCCTTACAAAGGATTTTTCTATCTCTTTTTCAGTAGATGACAACTAATGGTTATCCCTGTTAAACAAATTCTAGATATTTAGATATGCACACCCCCATAAAATATTTTATTTATTTTTAGACAGAGAAAGAGAGAGAAAGAGAGAACTTGTGAGCAGGGAGAGGGAGAGCGTGAGAAGAAGAGGGAGAGAAGCAGACTCCCTGCTGAGCATTGAACTGGAGATCAGGACCTGGAGATCAAGACCTGAGCCTAAATCAAGAGTCAGACACTTAACTGACTGAGCCACCCAGGCATCCCTAGACATTTATATAATTTATCTTTAAAATATATGTTCATGATTTTTCAGTTCAAAATTAGTTGTCTCAATGTTGCCTTAAAAAAAAAAAGTTATATTAATCTGAACAAGTTACATTATATCCCTCTATCGAAATTGTGCCAACTGTTTAAAAAAAGGGGGGGTATTGTAGCATATTCTTTAGAAATTCTGTAAGTCTTGATATTCTTATTTGAGCCAAATGAGGTCTGGCTATCTCACAGAAACTATCTTTAAAATATATCACCATTAAAGTATAAAAAAGAACCCTTTAAAATACCCAATTAACAAAAGTTCACAAAATGGAATATAAAATTGAATCTTAAGTGTTTTCAAAGCTGGCACTCATATTTTATTTAAACTTCACAAAAACATAATTTGTTTATTTTTCTTTTTTTTTTTTGTAGAAAAGATAGAACTGGTTCTTTCAAAGAAAAAGAAGGCTATACTTTTATCTAAAGCATAGGTTGTTCCTGAGTAAAAGTTTTGTGATAAAATGGCCACAGACCTCATTTAGTAAATTTCTTCATCTCCTCTGCAATGTCACTTGCCTCCATGTGACTTCATTATTTTCCTCATCTTCCCCAATGAATCATATTAATATTAACACCTGATTATCCTACATTGAAGATCTATGAAGAAAATGGGTGAAAAGTTTGACAGTAACATTTATTTAATGTAGATTAAAACATTCTTTAATGACTTCCCAGAAGTCGAAGATGAGGGGATTTCTTCAGTTTATTTGCATCTATGCTCCAAATAATTTTTCCTTGTTTCTGATTTGGTGAGAAATTTCTCATGTGAAATTTCAGGTGAGCACAGTATGATACTGCTGCAAACCTCTTTGACTTTGGCAATGAAAAATTCAGGCCAGTATTCGGTATTCTAAAAGGGCATTCTTGTGACTCTGGAAATGTGCCATACAACTTTCTTCTGTGAAATGGATAGGTATCCATTAATTAGACATTATTATTAATGTCATCTTCAGGCTGCATACTAAAGGGCAGAGTATAGAACTGAGGGCAGGACTGATGACTTTGATGAAATATGGACAGCTTTCATAAATTAAAGAAAATTCTCCTTTCTTACCCTATTGCATACAGTAATTAGAAAGTAATGAATAATTGTGGGAAAAGAGAAAATATACATGGGTTAGATTTATTTCCTGCTTCCTTGTTGTTTGTTATTTTTCTGCAGTGGTGGGAAATCTCTGTGATGTCGCAGTAGGTTAGGGAATCACCTGATTTAAAGAGTATTGTGAACTTTCTTTATGTCTATTTGAAGATCTCCCCCGCAAAGTTCCCAGGAACCATACTGAGATATTTCCTAAATGTTTATTATTTAACCTCTACCATATTGTGCCAGGGCAGAGTTTTCCAAAATATTTTCTATGATACCCTAACTCTTAGAACAACAAAAATGCTCTGGGTTCAAATAAGCTTGAGGAAATGTGTTTAGGTACAGGTAAACATTTCTTATTCTAGAATATCTAAGTGTCTTTAACATATGATAGTGTTTTCTGAGTTTACAACAGGGATACCTCACACACTTGCATGGATCATATTGTACTCTTTGTAGCTGAATATCAAGTGAGCCTACTTTCCTTTGGAATACATGCTGGGTGTCCTATGTTAAGTGATTCATACAATAGACGTATGCCACTGTTCTTAACTTGAAAAGAACTTTCAGAGAATGGATACATTTAAATGAAGTTTCCAGGTATGATAATGCTAGTATATCATATGCTGGTGTACATTATTTCTGTACTAAAAAGATCAACTAAAAATATAAAACCTTTGGTGATAACAACAGATAAAACCATCTTAATGTATGCATCCTTCAGAACTAACACCAATCTTAAAAACTAAATTTCTTTAAAAAAATTTATTTATTTATTTTATTTGAAAAAGAAAGATCACATAAGTAGGGGTAGTAGAGACAGGGGCAGAGGGAGAGGGAGAAGCAGACTCCCAACTGAGTAGAGAGCCCAACACAGGGTTCAGTCTGAGGCCCCTGGGATCATGACTTCAGCTGAAAACAAACACACGACCAACTGAGCCACCCAGAAACCCCTAAACTAAGTTTCCTAATGGTAAATGTGCTGTGAGGGACTGGTGAATAAAATCTATTGCACCTGATTTTTGCATTCTCATAGACATAGTCAAGTATATGACCAATACAGTAAAATCATGATGGAGATTGGTCTGCATGTGAATAAATTATTAGGTGAAATTAATTTACATAAATAATACACCAAATCAATAATTGATTGCCTTTAATGTTCATAACAAGAAATAGATTGTCAAATTTACATATTTAGAAGATCGTTTTAGTGAAAAGGTAATAATGGTTTAGGATTAAGAATTCAAATATTACGGGGTGCCTGGGTGGCCATAATAGTGGGTTGAGGCCTCTGCCTTCGGCTTAGGTCATGATCCCAGGGTCCTGGGATCGAGTCCCGCATCAGGCTCTCTGCTCAGCAGGGAGCCTGCTTCCCTTCCTCTCTCTCTGCCTGCCTCTCTGCCTACTTGTGATCTCTGTCAAGTAAATAAAATCTTAAAAAAAAAAGAATTCAAATATTATGTTTATCTGTTAACAGATAGATAATATTGAAAATAGGTATCTTTCTCTGCATTTTTTTCTCAGTATTCTTGTAATAACACCGCCTCTGAAGAAAAGATGTTGCTATTATATATATGTTTATGCTGGAAATTTTAGGGCATTGTGTTCCCTTGAAAAGGTACCAAAGAAAGGTTGAGTATCCTTCAGGAGAAAGAATGTGTAACAGATATAAAATTTCTATTTACTTCAAAGACTCAGAAACACACACTTTTCTCCTATATAACCTAATCTGCACATCCTTAGGTCACCTGCTATCATACATGCATTATTTTATTCACAAAGTACACTTCAGTACTTTTTTTTTTTTTAAGATTTTTGTTATTTATGTATTTGAAAGAGTAAGTGAGCAAGAGAGAGCACAAGCCTGGGAAAGAAGCAGATGGAGAGGGAGAAGCAGACTCCCAGCTGAGTGGGGATCCTGATGCAGGGTTCAATCCCAACCAAAAGCAGACACTTAACTGACTGAGCCACCCAGATGCCCCAGTGCTTTTGTTTTTAAGGCCCTTAAAATACAATGAAATACAATGAAAAAAAAATCAGAATCTCTACATTTTTCACTCAAAATATATATACAATTATCTGTATTATTTTAAGGCAGGTTACATTTATTAAAAACTTTTGTCTCTGGACTAGAGTTTATATGTTAGGTCTATTGTGTTCAGACATGCTATCTGAATAATTTCTGCCTGGGTCAAGGAAGCAAGACCCAGTGAAAGAAGGAATGTAAAGTTCTTCCTGGCACAGTGCCTGGCACACGATTTACCTTCGTCAATACAGTTCTTACTGCTCTTGTCCACTGACCTGCCTTTTGGCCCAGTTTTCCTTTGCCCATGTGCAGAGTTGAAGGGAAAAGAAATTATGAAAAATGTGGTAGTGGCCTTTCCCTGATTCCATCCTTCAGCTTTAAAGTTGGAAAGCTTTTATTGTCATTTCAAAGATTTGCTCTTCTGTCTTATTTCAGGAAAACTTTTTTCTGTAAAACGAAGTTTAGCTCATTAATTGTTGGAAATATTTTTAAAACTTGTTTAATGAACTTGAGACGTATGAGGTGAGATGTGGTCTTCTTTCTTTTGCATATTTTGCATCTGTAACTCACTCAGAATTATTCTTACAAGCAACAGCCTGGCAAAGGGAAGGAAGGAGACTGTAGAACTTGAGATCTGGGCTCTACGGTTCTCCTGCTCTGCAACCCACAGGATTTACAGAGCTTCTCTGATATTTACATCTGTTGAATGGTGGAATTTCTTTCTTTTTTTTTTTTTTAAAGATTTCATTTATTTATTTGACAGAGAGAGATCACAGTAGGAGAGAGGAAGGGAAGAGATCACAGAGAGAGAGGAAGGGAAGCAGGCCCCCTGCCGAGCAGAGAGCCTGATTCGGGACTCGATCCCAGAACCCTGGGACCATGACCTGAGCCGAAGGCAGCGGCTTAACCCACTGAGCCACCCAGGCGCCCCGAATGGTGGAATTTCTTTAACAGCCAGTTTTTTGTTTGTTTGTTTGTTTTTCAAATTCCAGTTCTTAAATTTGATGATATAATCTCTTTAAAACCCAGTTAGATCTTTCCAGAAAAAACTTAAACATTCCACATCCTCAGTCTTCCCTATTTGACTACTTTTAAAGAAAGTGTCTAAAATCAGTAGATGATTCAATTTTGACACTAATATTATATAAAATAATTAACAACACTTACCCTAATGATAGTTTAGGTTGGCTTGCTTATTTAATAATGATTATACTGTGGCAAATCTCCCATCCAAGTACTAATCAGGCTGACCCTGCTTAGCTTCCGAGATCAGATGAGATCGTGCGTGTTCAGGTTGGTATGGCCATAGACTCTTGTAGCTAATCTGATGAAAAGCTGGTAGAACAAAAATACCTAACTTTTAGGTAAATGTCAGCAAATTACAGATTACTGGTTAAACAGCACCAAGCTGGAGTGCTGTAGTGTAATAACAATCTCAAAGGGTGCACACCTCTCATTTTTAGTTTCCTTGCATAGAAAAGACTTAAGGTCATGATTGCCAATTGAAATTTACAAAAACAAACTGCTGTTTCTCTGCAAAGTTACTTTTATACATTCTTTGCAGAAAACTATAGTGTAGGGATAACAAAGACACAGGAATCTGTTAAATTATGCTGATTTCTTTTTGTTTCATGGAATGTGTATGTATATTCTGAGAATAGAAAACTCACACACAGCACGTAACCTTTTCAACTTTCCATAGATTAAAAAACACACTGCATTGCTTTATTGCATTTTCCTACAACAAGGGACATATTTCAGCAGAAAAGGGCAAACCAGGAAATTTACTCATGAAAACCAATTTATATAAGCATATGAATAGTCTAACTATTCCCATAGATGTCTGGTATTCATCTTTAGAACTCTTGGGGACACATGAATAATCCTTAGTGCAACTTCAATTTAGCCTGTGTTTAAATATAGAAAGCAAATGAGGTTGGCTCGGGATTTATTATTATTATTATTTTCTCTCTGGTATCAAGTCAACCAGTGTGATGGCCTGTGAACTCTTTCAGCATTCTCTCTGCAAAATCAGAGTGTGACAAGGTGTCAGCATTGACAGATCAGTAGTGGAGATTGAGCAGACCTGAATTAATAAAGGTCAAAATTGTCAACAGGGAGAGTGTCCGGTGGCATGTGAGGACTTGCTCCTAAACAGCATTTGAAAAGCAAAAAGTGATTCCAGAACAGAACCCAAGGCACCTAGACAAGCCAGGAATTTCTGAGAATCTTCTCTAAATTAAATACCTATTCTAAAATTATTTTTAAAAGTACCCCCCCCTTCCCACCACACACACACACACACACACACTGACCCATTTCTTTTCTCTATCTTTCAATGCTCCAAAACATCTCAGGTCCCCAAAAGACCCAAGGTGTTAGAAGGAAAAAAATGGCAGTTGGTGAGAACACAATCCCCATGTCTCTCTGTAAGAGCAATAGGTCCTCCCATGGCCCCACCCTCTACTTTGCCTCTGGATTGTTCCTCCCAACCCTTTTCTCATAGCTTATGATGTTTTCACAGCAATTTGTAGAAGCCAAGGGCTTTTCTTCTATGCTGCATGATTTGTTCATTGATTCTATTTTGCCAGCACCATTATCTTATCATTTTGTATCAGTTCTCTCTCTTAAGCAAAATATCTTAAGAAACTCAGAGGGGTATCCTGTATTTCTCTTATGTCTTCTAGAGTGTTAGCTGAGTCCACATTAGGTACTTAGTACAGAGGGGATAATTTTCCTTTAGTTGATGAGGAAAGAAGTTTAAATTAGTTACATTTTTAGGGAAAATTTAGCATTTTTTCAGCCCTTCAAATATATTCTTCAAAATTACCAGAGTGTCAGTGTTGTTTTAAAATAAATAAAATCATTTAGTACTTATACAGAGAAAATGAAACTATGTTACATAAAATTTTCTTGAAGATTTGGAATTCTCTAGAAAGCTTTATTTTTTTCTCATTAGGGCTGTGTTTGCCAGTTTTCTTACCTCTTGATCTTTTATTCAAAGGACAGATCTGGATTCTCTTACAGTGGGAAATCTGTCTCTGTTTTTCCAAACTCTATCACTCTCTAGGTTCATAGTTTTTTTAATGTATGTATGTGTGTGCCTATCTGTATGTTACCCTTCTGGCAAATACTTCCTGATGCCAGACAACTTCCAAATTATTCGAATGAAAAATAAAAATGACTTTCTAGCCATTTAACTTTTCTCTGGGAAGTGTCTTCATTCAGCCACATTTTAACCTCCATCCCTCATACTGTCTTTAAAAAATTCAACGGAAAGTAAACAAATTCCTTGAGCCCTCCCAAACTTCTTTTTCTCCTATAAATACTATTAACCATTTGCTTTTTTCAGTAAGAAACAGTTTATTGGGGAAGTCTAATATAGCAAACACATCGTTTTCATTCTCTGTTAGAGAAAAGTATACTAATTAGCCAAAATCATAAACTGGAATATGTTCTGTACATATTTACCAGATTGGTTTAGTACCAGGGTCTTTTCCAACTTTATCTTTTTGTCTTAAGACTTTCAGTCCCATGACAACATCCTCATAAAAGCTAGGCAATCTCCTTTCACTACCATTTGGAAAGGATAACTATTTTATAAGGCAGAACAGTTTAATGATGCCACCTCAGTGACTAAGTAAAATTGCAATCCGGAAGCTTCTTTATGATTTTCTTTTTTTTTTCTTTCTTAGCATAGTAAGGTCTCAGGATGAAAATGTTAAAACATGGTATCCCCCTAAATTCTCTTTTAAGCTTTTATCTTATAGGTGCTTATTATCTGAAGTTAAATGTAATTTTGTTCAAGATGGCATGAATCATACTTTCGCTCATAAGGCATTTTTTCAAAGTTTCTTATAGTGAAGTCAGATAGTATTATCAGCAGCCAATTACTATATGACCCAGTTTCAAAAATTAAAAATGAGGAAACAGTTCAACTTTGTTGTTGGTCAACTACCACTCTCAGATGCCCAAATGGTTCACAATGCAAAATTTTCTTTAACGAACAAAACTAACACTATAATACAGTCAAAAATAATGGATTTATGAGGAAGGACATTAAATGTAATCTACAACAATCTTTTTAAAAATGATATTGTTTTCCTGATTAAAAATAATAGCTTTTGATGAGGAAAATACTGAAAAACTCATGAAGAAAAATATACCTACATTCCTATCAATGTCAATATGTGTAAAATATCACTAGTTTTTTTATTTTTCACGCAGAAATGTGTGTATTCATACTTATGTGTCTTATGCGTGTGTATATGTGTGTAAAATATTGGATTGCATTTTTGAAGATTACAGATTACAGAGTGCATGTTTGGAAGCCTATTTTTCTATTTAAAAATATATCCTGGGCACCTGGGTGGCTCAGTGGGTTAAAGCCTTTGACTTCGGCTCAGGTCATGATCCCAGGATCCTGGGATTGAGCCCCACATTGGGCTCTCTCCTCAGCAGGGAGCCTGTTTCCCCCCACTCTGCCTGCCTCTCTGCCTACCTGTGATCTCTGTCAACCAAATAAATAAAATCATATATATACATATACATATATACATATATATACACACTATGCAATTCTGTATGTCACCCAATATTTTGTTATAAAAATAAGATTTTTTTGTGGTTATATAGTATTTCAATTTTTATTTTTAAAATGACATATTTAAATGCTTTTAGGCTATGTCTAGTTTGCTATTATAAATAATTTTCTAACTTTTTTTCTATAAAATTACCTCTTTATGTACAGCTTTGCTCCGCCCCCCCTTAGATTCCTTTGTTATAGGTGAATTTTCAAGGTCTAAGTCATGTACACGTTTATGGTTTTGATAGATATTGACATGTTATATACCAGAAGAATTGATTCAAATCACACTGCCCCAATAGTTTATGATCATCACGGTTTATATCCATGTATTTTATTCTGATTTATTTATATATTTTTCATGCCATTTATATTGTGGCTATAAATTGTTGGGCCCATTTTTCTGTTGAGTTAATTTTTTTTTCTATTAAGGTAATGTAATGATATTGTGTTCAAGTGTTTTGTGAGTATTTTTCTCTACTTTTCTAATTATGTTCCAGTTATCTTACTAAATTGAAAAAAAAAGTGAATTTTATAAGATCAGTGAGTTATTAGTATAAAGACTGTTCTTTAAATTTTTTTCAGAATCACTTCTATCTGTTTTGGTTAGATATAATATGTGCATATTTATGTTTTTGTGGTATGTGTATATATAGAAAGGGATAGCTTTATAGACACAGAATGTCTTCACATCTCCTTATTTTTCCTTCCTTCTACTATTTCTACCTCTGCTTATTGCTTGTCTTTTTTTTTAAATTTTTTATCTTTTATAAACATATATTTTTATCCCCAGGGGTACAGGTCTGTGAATCACCAGGTTTACTTTTTTCCTGCCCTCATTACCACAGTTACATAAGAAATCAAAATAGAGAGGAAACTGAGACATATGTTAATTTCACTTTTTTTAGTAGTCTCATTTTATAATGGACATATTCACTATAAAATTGAATTGCATTTACTTCAAATCCCAGGAAAAAGCTTAATATAACATATTTTAGGGTTCTTACTTAATGGAAGAAGATATAAATTAATTTTAATGTTAAAAATGATACTTCTTGGGCACCTGGGTGGCTCAGACGGTTAAGCATCTACCTTCAGCTTGGGTCATGATCCCAGTCCCAGGATCAAGTCCCACATTGAGATCCCTGTTCAGCAGGGAGTCTTCTTTTCCCTCAGCTCATTCTTTCTCTCTCTCTATCTCTCAAAGAAATAAATAAATAAATAAATCTTTAAAAAGTTTAAAAAATAAAATAAAAATGGTACTTCTCAATTTGCTTAATCTAAAATACACTTATGAAATTAGAAGTAAAAGATATATAATAATCTTTGAAAACTTGGTAGCTTCTTTCATTAAGTGTTACTAGTATTAGCAAGGACATATAAACAATAAGAAAGATTGACCAATAGGGTTTAAAAATGAAAAATAGAGAACTATATACATGTAGAATGCAGACTAAATTTGATACTAGTAATATAAAATTTAAAATAGTGATACAGAATGAATATGTAACTATTCTCTTTCTTACCTTTTAATTTGTAAGAGATGCAGAATATTCAGTGTATCGGTTCTAGACCAGATCTTGGAATGAACTAAGTCTTTCAACAGATAAGACATTTAAAAGATATAATAAAATTAGGATTGACTATTATTAATAATTTTGCTTTTCATTTTTCTTTCTCTTCTCCCTTTCTAATATTATGATCACTGGCTATTATACTGATATAGATTCTAATTATTGAGTTGTAAGTGTTTGAAAATTTTTCAAATTTTTCTTTTTGTAAATAAGGAAACTGAGACATTACATGCATGAGTTGCCTAAAATCACACTGTAAGTTAACAGAAGACTTTTTTTTTTTTAAACAAATATAAGGGGGAAAGAATGACTCTTCAAGACAGAGTTCCGTTAGTTACCCAATTTCCAGTAGATATGTCACTTTTACAACTTGAATGCAGGTTTTCTTGTGTATGTAATTAATATAAGTAACTTTATATATACTTCTTTATATATGTAATTAGCACAATTAATACAGCATGCTAACAACAGTATAATTAACATAATTAATCGGTTATTTATTTATTTAGGAAATATTTATTAGACAATATTTGCCAGATTTTGTGATGTATTAAAAATATTAGGGGGTGCCTAGGTGGTTAAGCCTCTGAATCTTGATCTCAGCTCAGGTCTTAATCTCAAGGTCATGAGTTTAAGCCCGATGCTGGGCTCCATGCTGGCTGTGGAGCCTACTTAAGAATATAAAAAAATAAAATAAAAATTAGTCAAAATGTAGGTACACAGGCATTTAGACAGTCACTTCAACAAATTTACATATTTTTGGAAGTTACCATGTATATTAGTTAGAGTTCTCCAGAGAAACAGAATAGGAGATATTTATGATATTAATCCAAGAGATTGGCTTACATGATTACTGAGATTGACAAGTCCAAAGATCTGTTGTCAGCAGACTGGTGTCCTAGAAGAGCCTATGGTATAGTTCCTGTCGGAGTCTGAAGACCTATGAGTCAGGGGAGCTAATGGCATAGTTTCAGTTTGAAGGCCAGTAGTCTTGAGATCCAGGAAGAGTTGAACTTCAGCTCACCTACAAAGGCAGAAGAAAACCTCTGTCCCATTTGAAGGCAGTCAGGGAGGAGAAATTTCTTCTTACTTATGGAAATGTCAACCTTCTTGTTTTCATTTAAGCCTTCAACTCCTTGGATGGGGCCAACCCATATGAGGGAAGACAGATTCCTTTGCTCAATCTATTGATTTAAATGTTAAAGTCATCTAAAAACACCCTCAGAGACACACCAAAATAATATTTGAACAAAGGTCTGGTCACCCTGTGGCTTGATCAAGTTCACACACGAAATTAACCATCATACCCTGTTTTCCTCATTGTTTTTGCATCATGTCTACATAGGTGCTTTTAAAGACATAAGCAGGAGTTAAATGGTGGAGTTTTGTGAAAAGAAGTATTACCACCAATATCCTTTGAAACACTAAACTTGGTGTTTTTGATTACTATATTACTTTAATAATTGGTTCCTAAGTTACAGTTAAAAGTAGGACAGTGATTGACATTAGAATGACCCACTAATGATTGATATGGGTAATATCAGCCAAGCTGATAGAACTCTTGGGTCCTTAGGAAACAAGTATGAATAAAAAGCCACCTGAAGGACATTGCACTCTATTGAAGAAATCAACATAAGAAGCCACAGAAGAGACAATTTACTGTAGAAAGTTGATAATCTTCAAGTATTTAAAAGCTGATGATCTCTGTACTTTAAGTGAAATTTTTAAAGGACAAACCAAATGCTTAACTGTGGAATAGGGCTATGAAATTTGCAATGAGAAAAAATTTTAACTGGCTATTCTAGAGGGCCCCTAGAAAGGTTTCTTTTCTTTTCTTTTTCCAAACTGGGAAAAACATTCCTCTCCATCTTTATCTAAATATCTATAGAAAATTCCTCTTTCTGTACCAGGTCACCCAAGGCAAGTTTGTGACATAAAGTATGGCTTCTTGAACCTTTAAACCAGCTTGCACTGCATCTCTCCTACACCTTCAGGTGGTCTATCTCTTCGGCTTCTCCTTTATCTTCCCCTGCTGCCAGTCCAGGTTGTCATGGAACTCATTTATACTTTTCTTATTCTGGATAAATGCTACCAGCTGTTGCCAGGAACTGCCTGCCATTAGTAATAACTCATTAGACTTGACAGTGAAAATCTCTCCTACATGGCAAATGCTAGCTGGTAGACTGTATACTGATGAATCCATTTGAATCCATTTTCAGCCAGTGGGTGAACATGAATTAGGGAGCTATATAGTGCCCAAGATCAGCCCATTGTATAACTCTCATTACTTTTTTATGGGCTCACCCAGCATGAAAATCATTCATTAGCAATGAACATATTTAATTGTTCTTTCCAGTTCATCCCTTTGTACATTTTAAACAGCTTATCCTGGCTGGCTCCAAACCTGAAATCTAAAAGCAGATGCTGCCTCTAATTGGGAGACTCAGGTAGGGTACTTAAAAAATAAAGACATATACTTCTTTTTATGATTTTATGTCAACCTTTAATTGTGTCTGGAGCATGACGAAGTAGATAAATGAATTAATACATACATTGGATGCATTCATTAGTAAATGAATTAATGGATAGATGAGCAAAAAATTACCTTCCAGCACCCATCTTCATTATTTAAAAAGAGAGAGAACAAAGAAAGTTGATGACATAGTTCAAAGGAGGAATGAGTGGCAATGGGCAAACAGAAGCAGATGTGGAAAGATAGAACTGGAACTTCAGATCTCTACACTAACTTGAGGCACAGTGGACAGTCAATCAAAAATTGCGACTTGCTGCTCCCATCAGAAAAGTAGGAAGTAGGAAGGGAGGGAGAAAGGGAGGCAGGAGGAGAGAGGGAGGAAGGAATAAAGAATTCATAAAGAATGAAAAGGCTCTAACATTCTAAAGGTTCCACAAATAAAAATAGAGAAGGTTCTTGTAAATTGATGCAATATTTAGTATATCAGAATGCTTCGCCTATTTTGCTAACAAATATTTGAACTACTGTCAAATGATTGTAGGGGTGTTTGAACTTCAAGGTTACATACAACCTTGACATGGCTATAATGAAAGGAATTTAAAAGGAATTTAAACTTCTTTTGCCTTTCTCATTAATACTTAGGAATTTATTTAAAGAGATAATTGGTTTTTATCCTAACATTAGATATGCTTCTTGAACAAGTGATCTGTTATTTTTCTATTATCCTAATTACAAAAACAAACACACCATGTTTGACCAACAACCCCCTCCCAAAAAAAACCCTCCAAAATCAAAACCCTACTTTAAAAAAACAAAACAAAACAAAACCCAAAAACCATTTTATTAATGAAGGAAATGAATGCCATCATATTTTATGTCCAAAAACTTTGGGGGTCAAATTTTAACTTGACAGGTGAGTTTTCACTGTGCCTGAGGGAGGGGAATTCTGAAATCCTTATAGTGGTAAGTATAATAAAAATCTGCACAATGAGTATAAGAGCATAATCGGTAAATAAATAAAATTTCATCAGTTCATGTCACCAAGGTATCTGTCCACTGGAGGGGAAAAAAGTTTATTTTCAACACTGGGGGAAAGACCCTATAATTTGACGAAAAAAAATCTCCTCACCTAAACCCCAAATTCATGACTTGGAGCCTCTCACAGGAATGCTAACACACACAGAAGGAGCCTGGTAAAGCATCTTTTGTTAGTTTTGAAGCCTGCCTACCTGGCATCTGATCAGCATACTTTACACTTGGAGGAGGGAATTAATATGAGCAAGACTGACAAAATTGAGGAAATAGAGTTCTTCAAGCTGAGGAAGGCAGGCAGGATATTTCAACAGTGGTTTTCAAGTAAATTTGAGGTTATTTACCAAAGGGTAATAACCAGTTTTTCAACTCACTTATGTAAAATAAGAGCAAGAAGAAATGATAAAAAGTCAAGTTTCAATTAGATAAGAAACAAATGTCTGTGGTAGTTGTTACATGTATCTTTTATCTAGTATTTATTCAAGAATTAAAGTTTCAACATTATTTTTAAGTGACTTTTTCAATACCTCAATTAGGGTATAAGTTCTTTGAGGTTTGAGTTGTTCTTTCTGTGGGTATGGGAGAGGGAAAGACATCGTGAGTTGATGTACCTTGATTATAAGTGATGTTAAATAGAAACAAGTGGGGTTTTTTGTTTGTTTCTTTGGATTTATGTATTTATTTATTTATTTATTTGGCATTGAGCAGTTTTAAGATTCAAAGAATTTCTGCTTTTGGATATATTTTGTTTTTGCTTTTGTTTGAAATAATTTTGAACTTATAAAACATTGCCTAGTGATACAAGGAGTACCCATAACCTTTTAATCTCAGTTTGCCTATTCCTAACATTTTACTTTATTTTCTTTATCATTTATGTCCTCTCTTCTGATCTCTCTCATACTCTCTCTCTATGCATATGTATAGTTCTAATTTTCTTCTGTATAATTTGAAGGTGAATTTAATGTATGATGACCCTTAACACATAAATTCTGTCACATAGGGTTTAGTGATATTCTCTAAAATAACTGCATTGTTGTTGCCAATTCACAATCAACTTGGTCAGTTGATAAAAGAGTATCAGTTTATAGTGATTTTTTTTCTCTCTTCTAGTACAGAAACCAGTTTACAGTTTTTAAATACAGCTTACTGTATTTAAATATGGTTTTTATTTAAAAAAATTTTTAAGATTTTATTTACTTATTTGACAGAGAGAAAGATCACAAGGAGACAGAGAGGCAGACAGGGAGAGAGAGGGAAGCAGGCTCCCCACTGAGCAGAGAGCCCCATGAGGGACTCCATCCCAGGACCCTGAAATCATGACCTGAGCTGAAGGCAGAGGCTTCACCCAGTGAGCCACTCAGGCGCCCCTAAATATGGTTTTAAAATAGAGTTTACTGCATTTAGTTATCCGGTCTCTTTTGCATCCTTAGCCTTTTTTAAATCTCAGACATTTCTACAGCATTTCTTTGTCTTTAAAGACACTGATGTTTTTGAAAACATATTCTCTCACCTTTTCAAAAGTAGAGTATTTCTCAGTGTGTGTTTAGTTTGGTATTTCCTTGTTGACTAGATTGTGTTTATGCCTTCTCACTGAAATGCTGCATAGGAGGTATTTTGCCCTGGAGCCACATGATGTCCATCTGTCCTCACGGGTGGTGTGAATTTTAACATCTGGTCAAGGGACTCACCCATTTCCCCCTTTTTTTCCCATTGTATACTTGTTGTTTTGTCTTTTCTTTTATTTTTCTCCCACCTCTTCCTCACTCAGGATTCTAATAAACTAAACTAGTAAAAAGAATTTAGGATTTGTTTACTGTTCTGCCATTTTACATAGAGCCCATTCTGCCCAGAACTGAGGATATATAGCTGAATGCTCTGTTCACAGGCACTTAGATTAGTGCTTACTTTCTAATCCTTTCGATGTGGTTATGGTATTCATTTGAAATATGATTAAGGCTCATTTATTTCCGTTTGCTCGCAGTTTTCCCCCTTCCCATTCTTATTGATTTAATTACTATTTTTAAATATGTGGTATATTAACATACTTAATTCCAAAGTATACATAAAATCATACTCAGAGAAGTATCAGTCCTTCTCCTATTCTTTCCCATCCATTCCTCTGCCTCACCACATACTTAACTTAATTTTCTTTTCTGGTTCATGCTTTCTGTGTTGCTTTCTTTTTTTTTTTTTTTTTTTTAAGAATTTATTTATTGAGGATGCCTGGGTAGCTCTGTTGGTTAAGCCCCGACTCTTGGTTTGACTCAGGTCATGATCTCATGGTTGTGGGATGGATCCCCAAGACTCAACCTCCAGGCTCCACAGGGAGTCAGCTTCTCTTCTTCTTCCTCTCCTCTTGCCCCTCCCCCACTCATGAGCATGCTCTCTCTCTCTCTTTCTCGAATAAATAAATACATAAATCTTTAAAAAAAAAAATTACTCGTTTATTTGAGAGAGAGAGAGCACCAGTGGAAGAAGGGGCAGAGGGACGAGCAGACTCCCTGCCCAGCACGGAGCCCTACCACGGGGCTCAATACCAGGACCCTGAGGTCCTGACCTGAGTCTATCAGATACTTAACTGACTGAGCCAGCCAGGTGCCCCTGTGTTGCTTTTTCAAATGACAAGCAGGTATATGTACATTTTCTTATTTTCTGTTCTCATATAAGATAGTATTATATGTTTGTTCTTTTACACTTTGCATTTTCACTTAACAGTATGTCTTGTTAATACAGAGTCCTTCATTTTCTTTACAGAAGCATAGCATTCCATTACATTCACTCACTTTCCTATGCTTAGAGACTTAGATACTTTCCAATATTTTGCAACTACGCAAAATACTGCAATTAATAACCTTGTTCACTTGCATAAAGCAAATGCATTTTCGTATATTTGTAGATAGATCTTCAGGGCAAATTTCTGGAAGTAGCACTGCTGCATCAAAGGGCAAATGCATGTTAAGTTTGGTTAACATTTTTCAAATTCTCCTCCCTAAGAGTTGTATCATTTTTCATTCCCACTAGCCATGTCAGAGAGAGCCTCTTTCTGCACAGACTTTCCAACAGAGTGGATTGTCAGACTTTTGAATTGCCAATCTGGTGGTTTATAAATGGTGCCTCAGTAGTTTTAATTACTCTTCTCCTAAGAGAATTACAATACCTTTTTAAATATTTAGAGGACATTTTTATATCTCTTTTTATGAGTGGTCTGTTTAAGACATGTCCTTAAAAATAACATAAAGTTGATTTAGGAGTGCTTTCATTCCAACTCAAGGACAGTGATAGACAGTAAGTAAACACTTAATGCACCAGAAGTCAGAAATTAGAATGTCAACAGGATACTATCATCATAATATCCTCTCTTCTGCATGTCTGTCTGATCTCCTGTCTCTCTTTTATAAGGACTTTTGTGATAGCGTTTAGGTTGTACCTGGATAATCCAGGATAATCATCTCCTCTCAAGATCTTTAATTTAATTATATACATATTCCATATAAGGTAATATTTATTATTTTGCTATGTAAGATAATAGTCACAATTTTCAGGGACTAGGACATGGACATATATTTTTGGGTGCCACCACTGAGCCCACAACACATGGATAATATGATATGAAGAGAGAAGAGAATATGGAAATCTTGGTATCGAATACGCTTTGCCATTCGGAGGGAAGGCATTGAGGGAAACGTGGCAAGGTTACCCTCATGACTATCACTCTCACCACTGTTTAAGAACACAAGGATACTGGAGACTATCCACACATCTGGCTGCATGAGATTCAGTAATTGTTTCTGCATTTTAACTGGCTTAATCTTTTTTGTTGTAATGTGCCCTGGTAGCAGTAACTACATTATAAGTTTATTAAAAAAAAAAAAACCCATCTGAGGATGTCTGGATTATACAGTAAACAGTTTGGAAAAGGTAGAGCAAGGCATGTGAAAAACTTTAAGCTTCTAATAGGCTTTATTTGTGACTTTGGCAACAGTAACAAAACATGTGATTGCAAAGCTTTCTAGAAGAGTGAGATCACAGTATTCCAGACTTGATGATTCAACTGAAGATATCATTCAGATATGGTGTCAACAAGACTGAACGTATGTTTAAGCCACCTTGCCCTTACTGCTGTTCTTCTACACAGTTGATCTTAAACAAAAGCCTGCCTTTAAATGTCATTGTAAAGGGCTTTTTCCTTTGTTTGGGGATGAGATCATACAATTGGTAAATATTATTACCTTGTATATTTTCATAATGCCTGTCCATCAGAAGAACTGGCATAGTACTACATATTGCGATTTAAACAAGATGTTATTAGTCATGTAGAGATTAGCATTACATTTTACAATATGTCCTGTGGACATTCAGGATAAATTGATGAATCACAGAACCATAGAGTTGGCAGAGAATGTCGAAGTCAGCTAATACAATCACTCATTTGGTTTGATACTTGAATAGTTTTCCTACAAATACTTTGCAAAGAAGCCATCTAGATTTTGTTAAAATACCTCCAGTTTTAGGGAACTCACTATTTTTTCAGAAGACCCTATTTCATTTTAATGGTTCTGCATTAAGGAAAAAATAATCTTACATAAAAAATTAAGTTAAATGTTTCTGTACATACTTGACAGATAGACTGTTTACCTTTCTTTGTCATCTCTTTGCTACACTGACAATGCTGAGGATTTTTTGCAGTTCCTACTGGTTTTCTGTTTTGAGTTGTTTTAGATTTTGGCTAAACATATGGATATTGCTAATGCCACTGTCTTTACTAACATTGACTGCAACCATTTGTGCTCCCATATTAGGTGAAAGTGGGAAGAAACTATAAAATCAATGAGTAGGAGCGATTGATGGGTTGTGCGATTTGGTTAGTGCTTTGGGCTTGAAGGTTCTATGGTGTTCCTAAGATCTTGGGTTGTTGATAAGTGTTTTTGCTTAAGCCAAGTATTTTTAAGCTAAGTGTTTTTGCTTAAGTTTTTGTTTAAGGGTTTTACATTATGGAAATTATAAAAATTCAGGGGCACCTGGGTTGCTTAGTTGGTTAAGCAGCTCTCTTTAGTTCAGGTCATGATCCTATTGTCTGGCTCAGCAGGGAGTCAGTCTAATTCTCTTTCTTCCTCTACCCCTCCCCCTGCTCATGCTCTTTCTCTCTTTCAAATAAATAAATAAAATCATTTAAAAAAAAAGAAATTATAAAAATTCAAAAGTGTCTCGTGGAACTGAAGTTTAGGAATGTAGCCAAATTTCCAAAAAAGGAAGTAGAATGAAGATCTACAGCACTTTTAAAAAAAAAAAACCCTGAAGTCTGTTCATTCATTTTTCTCTATCTCATTTTCTTTCTCTCTTTCTCAGTACCCATCTTAATTCTTATTTCTTCTACATGTCTTCTGATTTTGCCTTTTCCTTTTTCTCTCTATATAGACTGGCTTATGTGATATTCCTGGCTCTCAATTTTACTTGAAGATTATCTTAGACCAGCCAACTGTCTTCAGTTACCATTCCAAATCCCAGAAGAAGTGAACCACTTGCCCCAAACTCAGCTCAAATCAGACATTCTTTCTCCTTCTAACTAGTTGGAGCTAAGGGGTTGGGGTCATGAAATATTATTCAACATCAAGTCTGGAGGTTAACACCTGTAGCTCAAGATCAGTCAATTCCAGAAGAAAGTAGGCAGCTCTAGACCAGGACAGGTAATCCTCCAAATGTCTGCCACAGAGAAGGGCAAACTTAAACTTTAAACTTTCTGGAGTTTGAGAAAACAAACTAAATTATTTTCCATAAAAGGTAACTATATTGGACACTGAGGCTACAAAAGTAACAACTGGGATGTTTAAAACGTATCTTCAGCTATTGAACAAGTGAGAGAGGATCCTTAACTTTTCTTTCTTGTCTGGATCAGTTTAGCAGGGGATGCAAGGGAGACCACATACGCAGAAATATAATATTAACTTTTATGAACCTAGCTTGGTAAACTCAGGAAAGAAATGAACCTTAACACAAAATTCTCTGAATATATTCCAAGAGTAGGTTGGTGTTGTTGGCAATTAGGTTACTTTTTTCCCCCCTGTGTGAATTATATCCTACTAAAATCTAGATTTTTTAAACATCTGCCGTTAAGTTATATTTCACCCTACCTATACATACTTACCCAATGTTCCTTTGTACAGGACTTGACATTTATCCTGAATGAATTCATGACATGGCTCAGCATTCCAGTCTAATATGACTTTTCTAAATTCTGATTTCGTAAGCCCATCTGGTAGTTATCCCTTAAGCTTCATGTCAACTGAAAATATGATTACATGCCATCAGGTAGTGATGGGGTATTTAAAATAAGGTAGCAACTGTAGTAAAATAAATATTTGGCAATGTCTTAGCAATCTGGATTGTGTTTTCAACTATGCTGTATATTTTATGAATTCAAGTAGGCCATTTAATTATAGTATACCTTGTTCTAGCATACATATATGAAGCAGTAAACAATTTAGTAATTATAAATGAAGTAGCACCCAGAAAGCTGGGCAATTGCTTGAACTTTTATATAAGTAGGTAACATCATTGAACATCTCTAGTCTTACATATCAGGAAATGCCAGATGGGATGAATTGCTTCAGTTCTGGCCCTTGGGCAGGCTGATCTGAAGAGCCAGTTGAATTCTTCTCTGCAGTTGTAAGAGGATATGAAGTTTCAGCTGTGGAACATACCTTCACTGGAAGGGTAATTTCTTCTATTCCTAGCATCAAATGTATTTCAAGTGTCAGATGGTGCCTTTAAGGCACCAGTCAGTACATGCATCAAGGCTGTTAAAGGTGATGCCCGTTAAAGGAATTACATTAGTTTGGTTCTGAGACAGCTCCCCTGATTGCAAGGTGGCTTCTATACTGGATACATGCTGTTTTAACTTGTACAGCAAACTTAGGTCTTTCCTTCTTTTTCTGAAGAGCATCCTTAATTCCCTTTGGGTAACAACACTTTTCATCTCAGTCCATGTGGTCCAGTGAGCTGAACCGTTGTCCCAAAGGTGGGCATGAGCTACATACTTGGCCACATAGGGATCCATCTCCACTGATCACAGCAAAAAAGTGAGATAAGCATGCAATCAGACTTCTTCTCCAGAAAACTTAAATATTGAATAGAATGACAATGACAAAACAGTTGGCACATGGTCATTAGTTCTTGCAATATATCGTTCAGACTCTCCTAGATTCTCTCCTTCCCAAGGCCTATGCTGGGTTTTATTACTTGCAACTGAATAACTGAAACTGATACATACCATGATTTAAAAAATGAAGAACTATGCATCATAAAATCAAGAAAATGTAACGCCTATATGGCCCACAGGACTCTTGTTGAGTTTAGTCCCATTGGGTTCTGTGCTTTTTCCATTTATGCCAAGAACACCCATTATTAGCCTGGCCACTCCCATGATCCCCGTGGCTCACCATATAAGCCAGTCACCTTATCCACTTTGTATCCATCCACACCAGTTCCCTGCACTTTGGGTATTAGCCCACATCATGCTTTCCCTTGACCACTGGTTTATTAGTTCAGTTATGATTATGATTCATTACTTGAAATGATTTGCCTGATCCTGGCTCAGTCTTGCTTCTTTTGACCAAATTCCTTCAAAATCTCAAAGTCAGTATTACCGTAAACATCTATGCTATTTTCTGTCTATCTATGATTGCTCTTAATATGATAGAGACATTTACTATTTGTTAGAGAATTTTGGTCACAGAAAACAAAAGTTGGTTGGTTGGTTGGTTGGTTTTCCTAATGTAATTATAGTAAACATCTCCATAGTACTACCTTGACTTGTATGGCATTGCGAAGTATGTTAGTTATCTATTGCTGGATAACAAACTCCCAGAAGCTCAGTGACTTGTCCAACAATACATCATCTCACAGTTTCTGTAAGTGTGGAATACAGAAACCACTTCGCTGGGTCCTCTGCTTCAAAGTCTATCAAGGGATGGAGTCAACACATCATCAGTGTCTGTGTGCTTATCTTTTTTTTTTTTTTAATTTTATTTATTTGTTTGACAAACAGATTACAAGTAGGCAGAGAGGCAGGCAGAGAGAGAGAGAGAGAGGAGGAAGCAGGCTCCCTCAGTCCCAGGACCCTGGGACCATGACCTGAGCCGAAGGTAGAGGCTTTTACCCACTGAGCCACCCAGGTGCCCCTCTGTGAGCTCATCTTAAGGCTCAAGTGAGCAAGGATCAAATTGCAAATTCACTAATATGATTGTCAGCAAGATTCAGTTACTTAAGGAATGTATTGGACTGAAGGCCAAGTTTCTCATTGGCTGTTGGCTGGAGGCTGCCTTCAGTTCCTTGACTTCTGGGCCTCTCCATATGGCACCAGACTTTATCAGAGTAGGTAAGTAAGAGAGGGAGAGAAAGGATAGTAGTCACAGTCCTTTATAAGTTTAGTTTGGAAGTGACATTCTATCACATTTTCATATTCTTTTGTTACTAGCAAGTCCTGTTCTTGGCTCACTTTCAAGAATAGGGGATTCCACAAGCTCATGAATACTGGGAATCAGGTCAGATCCTGCTTTCCACAGTAGGTTTGACCATTTTTTTATTCATTTATTGATATCATTCAGAAGCTTAATTGCCAAACATTGACAATGGTAAGGCAGGAAACTACATAACATTCACTTTACAATGTCTGCACACTTCTGCCTTTTATCCAGTAGCACCTCTATGCTTGTGAAGAGAAAGTTCACATACATTTCTTACATAGCAGTGTGTTCCATTAAAACTCATGCTGTTACATACCTGAGTGACCATGATGCAATGTGCTTTAGACATGCTAGAGACAATATTCCTGTTTGCTTATGGTGCAGTACTATGCAGGGTTCTCACTGACAGTCGGCTGTTAGTCATTGTTCTCCATAAAGGAAGATGTGAATGCAGTTAACTTGACTCTTTGGGGATGCCAGAGACTCTTGGGATCACTGTTTTGCTAAGTGGTTGAACATCTTCTTACAGACCAATGTCCATGTTTTTTTCATGTACCAAGTACCAGTCTTTTTCTTTTCTATTGTCTTTTTTAGGATATTATCTTAACTGACAATTCTCAATTGCTCTTAGGTCTAATTTTTATATATCTGATTGCAGAAAGTTGCAAAGGTATGTATGTGTGCATATGAGTGTGTATGTGTCTGTTTCCTGAGTCATTGTCAACCTTTGAATGCATAAATCTAAGAATTTTGTATTTTGGTGCTTATTTCTAATTTAGTCTCATGATTGTAATCACCAGTGATCTAGTATATAAATAAGTAATTTACAGGTACTGTGCTTTTTTGATAATAGAAATCTTAAAATTTGAATCAACTTTCACCTTTGTCAGACATACAATACAGGCATGAAAATAACTGTGATTTTCAAACCGTATGGGCATTCTGATTAGCTGAACTTTCTAGTTCAAAGAAACAAAATATCAGAAGGCTCCAGAGGCTGTAGTAAATGTTTACTATTATATCTGGAATTTTCACACATAGTGATATAAGTTATAATGCCAAAATATTGTGAGAGCACTGCTGACAGATGTAATTAATGTTTCTATTCATTTAAACTTCCACTTACTCACTCATTCAATAGATAGTTATGGAACCTACACTCTGTACCAGATGCCACACTCAGTGCTGGTGAGCATAAATAACACATAGTCCTCACACTTTACATATTCACAGTCTATTTAGGTAAATGTAAATATATTTACATTTATTTAGATGTAAATAAATGTTTATGCTATTTGATACAAAACAGTAATAATAGAAGAATGCAAATGATATGGAAATTGTCTGGAGCCCAAGTTCCCCAACTTGTATTCCAGTAATCAGAAAACTTAAAAAGAAATTCTAAGAGGCTCAAATAAACTTATTTTGCTAACTTCATGCTTAGAAAAACAAAACATATTATCATAATCAAATCATAAAATATAGGCAGTTTTTAACACTAAAAATATAGGGAAGGAAAAAAATATATAAGAAAGGTATGATCTTAAGTTAAAATACATTACTTCCAAAGAGAACTAATTAGTTATGTTTCTGTCAGCAACTGTCTTAGTTACCTATCTATGCTTAACAAATTGCCCCGAAATCCAGAACCCACACAATGAAGATGTATCCTCTCAGTTTCTGAAGATCAGGAGCCTTGATGCAGCTTAAATGGGAACTTCTGGCTCTGAGTTTTTGTAAGGGTAGGATGCGTCTGTTGAGTGGAAAAAGATGCTGATTCCTAACAGCTCACGTAGCTATTGGCAAACCTCAGGTCCTAATGGGCTATTGCCTGGAGGCTTTCCTCCTCTAATTCCACTGGTGCCTCTATCTATAGCAGAACACAGGGGACAGCTAGTTTCCTTCAAAGTAAGTAAGCGAAAGGGAGGTAGGTAAATGGAAGCCAGAGTTTCGCATAGCAGAGTCTTGGAGGTGAGAGCCCAGGACTTTTTTCTAGATCCTACTTATCAGAAGTGAGATCCTAGGTGTTCCACCCCACACACAAGGGGATAAATACCAGGAAGTGGGGATCCATAGGCCACCATAGAGGTTGCCTCTCACAGGAAACTTATATCAGTTTTTTTCATGTTGTATTAGTGCACCTTGTGCTGATGAAACTCTGTAATAAGTAAAAGGAGGAAAAAAAGGAAAGCCTTCTCAGAGATAATACTGAACAGTATATAAAGAAATTATTAGAGTGACTATTAAATTAATATAAACAAAAGCTATCAGGTGAGAAATAGAAAGGTGAATTCCTTGAGATCAAGGATAAAGGGGTACATACAGAGTCCGAGCAATAACACTGCAGAGGTGCTAGAGAACCTTATGTACCATGCTGGGGAGCAGGACTTATTTTGTAAGAAGTGTTTCAGAAGACATTGAGGGGAGTGCTTGATGTCTTCTTGTCATCTAGTATACTAATATTATACTAGTATAATATTTGTGAAATTATTAATTAATAAAAAGTTACTTTGATAAAAATGCTAGTAAAGTTATAAGAAGATGTACATATATTTGTTGCTCAATGGTTAGATTCCTGTAGAAAGTGAATCATTTAAAATTAGTTTTCTAATGACAAAATAAGAAAAACTCAGAGCCCCTTTCTGAGTTTTTAAAAAAAATTATTTATTTATTTGTCAGAGAGAGAGAGAGAACATGCAGGGGGAGTGGCAGGCAGAGGGAGAAGGAGGCTCCCTGATGAGCAAGAGGTCTGATGCAGGGCTCAATCCCAGGACCCTGGAATCATGACCTGAGCTGAAGGCAGATGCTTAATTGACTGAGCCACATACGCACCCCTGATTCTTTTTTTTCTTTCTTTCTTTTTTTTTTTTTTTTGCAAAAAGCCAAGCATGTCTTTTAAAAAATATTTTGTCTTAGCCTATCCATAAAAAATGTTTAAGAGGACTGTTAAGTTTAGCCTTCTATCATTAACACAATTAATCTCTACTCTCTCCATTATGAGAATTATTGATATGAAGTCTTGGTAATAATCAGTAAAGTTGGTTCCTAGCAAGACATTTTCACATATTGTTTTGTTGGTGATTTCATGAAGGAGCAACAGATATCAGTGAAGTGTCCTTCTTAAAAATGCCTGAGAAACTCTAATTGGTTCCAGTGTGATTCTTCTTATGGCTTCTTCATTAACTCCATAAAATGCACATGTGTACAACCTGACATGAATGTGTGCACATGCATGTTTGTGCACATGTGCACACACACACAAGCCCAAACATATACATTGAAGGAAACACAACTCCATAAAGAATAACTTCAGAATATCTCAATACAGTATTACTGGGATGTAGTTCCTGGTCTGCAAATCACTTTATTGCATTTTGCTATAAATATGGTCCTGTCACCTTCAAACAGATGTCCTGAGGGTACTTCTGCATATGCTTCCAGTATGTGATATAAAAACATTTGGCAAGCAGTTTAAATATTAATCTGAGCTTATAAATGTTTCCACCTAAATTTTTAATGTTTTCATCATATAACTAGTTTACTTTGTTTCACATTCGAGGGCACAAAAATAAGATAACATTTCTTGGTAAAATCCAGATTATAAGGTGTGGTACCTTTCTCACAATTAAGCAAATTATCATTCTTTCTGCTCTGGGATTACTTTGTCCTAAAATGATCAAGACCTCCTGGGATTATGCTCAATCCAAGTGGTCAGAATTCCTGGTTGCAGTTGCCTCATGATATGAAAACCAGAAAATCCAGTGTATCAGAATGGGTAAATGGAGGTAGAAAGGAGTAGAAGTCTGGGATAAAGAAATAGCATGTGCAAAGTCCCTCTGGCAGAAGGGGCTGTAACAGGCATAGGCAGGTGAGTGAGCCTAGAGCAGAAAGAATAAGGGAGAGAAAGTATAGTTGGAAATGCAAGAGGGTGGTTCCTTAGAGGATGCTTAAAGGTATAGGAAATTTGATCATATAGGGAGACCATCCAGAGAAAAAAGAAGTATATCCTCAGAATTGCTCTAAGACATACCTGCACCTACAGTCTGGGTAGAGGTTAATCTTGCAAATGATAAGAAGCAACCAGACAGATTATCAGGAAACATAATGTCCAAGGGAATATACCATTTCCAGAAGAAGGAATTGATTAACAGTGCTGAATGCTGTGGAGGCAACAAGAGACGTTAATAATAGAAAGTTGGAAATTGTCAGTGACTCTAATGAAATATGTTTTGGTGCAGAATAGAGGCAGAAACTAAAATGGAATGAGTTGAGGAGAAAGTGAAGAGTCAATAAATGGAGGCAGAAAATAGAGACTGTTCTCCCTAGGAGTTGTCATACCAAATGGGGGAAATAGATTGACTCTAGCTAGTAGCATTTGCCTGGTTGAATATAGGTAGTTTTAAAATGTGGATGGATTGACTGTTTATTAAAACAAAACAAAACAAAATATAAGAAACAATAATTCTACTCCTAGATATATACCCAAAAGAATTGAGAACTGGTACTCACGCAAATTTGTGTATATGCATGCTCATGGAAGCAGTATTCACAATAGTCAAAAAATAGAAACAGCTCAACTGTTCATCAGTACATGAATGAATAAACAAATGGTGACAAACTGATATGATGGGTTATTTTTCAGCCATTAAAACTGATGAAGAACTCATATGTGTTATCACATGAGTGAACCTCTAAAACATTATAGTTAGTAAAAGAAACCAGACACAAAGGGTTATATCTTTTCTGATTCTTTCTATATGAAGTATCTAGAATAGGTAAATTCACAGAGACAAAATGCAAATTGGTGATAGCCATGGACTGTGGGGAGGGGGAATGAGAAACAGCTAATTAGGGTATAAGGTTTTACTTTTGGGGTTTTGAAAATGTTTTAGAACTCCATAGATTTTGGAACTAGATAGTGTGTGGTTGTACAGGATTGTGAATGGATTAATGCTACTGATTTGTTCACTTTAAAATGATTTATTTTATATTATATGACTTCCACCTCAATTTAGGAAAAAATAAAAGTAATCAATGATAAAGATCTAATAGTGGGAAAAATGAAGTGTGTGAGAAAGAGAAGGGATACCAAAATGCAATATTCTTTTATTTTTTTTTAAGATTTTATTTATTTATTTATTTGACAGACAGAGATCACAGGTAGGCAGAGAGGCAGGCAGAAAGAGAGAGAGGAGGAAGCAGGCTCTCCGCGGAATGGACAGCCCGATGCGGGGCTCGATTCCAGGACCCTGGGATCATGACCCGAGCCGAAGGCAGAGGCTTTAACCCACAGAGCTACACAGGCGCCCCAAAATGCAATATTCTTGAGAAGTCAGGAAGGAGTTGGAAAGAAAGTACAGACAACTTTATTTCTGAAGTTATCCCTAGTTTTTGAAATTACATTTTAGGCTAGCATTATACAGAATTTAAAAATTTCAAAGTAGATAAATGTAAGGGACATAAATATCTAAATATTCTCTTTGGCACGTTTGCCAGGGAGCGCATATATACTTAAGGACAAATGCATCTCTCATTAAGTCTTTCCAAGAGCCAGAGCTATTAACATTTGTCCAGATTTGAATCCTGGCTCTGCCATTAGGTATGCCAATTTGGGCAAGCAATTTAACATCACTTTGCCTCAGTTCCCCTATCTGAAATAGATATGATAAACATACCTACTTCAGAGTGTTCCTTTGAAGAATGCATTAAATAATACTTATAAGGGTTTAGGAAAATTCCTGGCACATCTTCAGTACCGAATAAAATTGGCTATTGTTAATAATTATTCACAGATGAAAGCTGTGTTATTAACCCACCATACTTAAAGTCTGTCTTAACACCACTTTTCCTAAAGATGCTTTCTGCTGTAAGCATTTTATGCTTTCTATGTTCAACACCCCTTGAGAATCAGGCGGGACACGGTATTTGTCTTTTGTATCAGAGTTATAGAAAACTTGTTGTCTAAGCAGAGGTCTCCCTCAGTCTCATTGGCACTCTCTGAAACCAGCTAAACTAACTAAAGGGAGTCTAAAGTTATTACGAGATATTATATGTTAATAATAATATGTTGATTTATTTCCTGTGGATCACTAAAGAGTCAAATAACATATTACCAATGTATTATTTTAATGATTAAAAGTGACGGTTTTATAAACATATATTTTTATCCCCAATATATGTTTATAAAAAATTAAAAAAAAATAAAAATAATGTGGACCGAAATGTAGCTACAAGAATGTTTATTGCAGCAATATATAGGAGAGTAGAGGTTTAGAAACAACCTAACTGTTCAAAACTAGGATATTTTGTACTTATGTAAATTAATGCATATATCCTCAAGTGAGACTAAACAGATATTAAAAATATAAAAATATATTATAAAAAAAAAGTGACGGTTTTCAGATGTTTGGAATTTTCAGTCAATCCTGACCAAAAAATACTGAAATCTTTTTCTCTAGTAAATGTCAAGTGAATGAAGATGCATCTTGATTTTTGTTTATTTTAATTGAAAAAAATCTATTACTAGTTTGGCTTCCTGGGGATAAGGAAGTCCATCAGAATAGGTAGATTATCCAAAAGGATGGGAAAGATTGAGATATAAAGAGAATCTATTGGGTAACTTGAGAATTATTCTTTCAGTGTGCATTGGCCTTTGATCAGTCAGTGCTGAAAGCTGTCGTGAGAAATAGAGTTCAAATTGTAGTAGAATATGTATTTGCATCAACTTCTCATTGATCCAGAGTAAGTAACTTTAATATTATAAAATTTTTAGCACAGTTCCATGATGCGAACACATTTTATCCTTAAGGAAACTATGGCATTGTGAGTAAGAACATAACTCCTTCATGGGTTGTTGTGAAGGTTAAATAAATTAATAAATACAATTATATGTAACAGTGCCTGGTACCTAATAAATGTTCAGTTATTGTTAGCTATTATTTTTGTATTATTTGCTTTTTTGATAAATGTTGTTTAAACAGGACGCATGGTTCAAGAGCAACTGTAGGTTGATGAATATATTTATGTTTTTTACTTTGAAAAGTAATGGGACACATGACCATGTAAAATTTTTCTCAACATGTAACTATTAAAGAAACCAGGTGGCTTTGAGGGACTTCTATATTATAACTCCATTCAAAAGGAAATCAAACCTACAAATTGTTCATATATTCACAATCCTTTTTTTGAGAATTATTTTAAATAGCATAAAATGTAAATTTTTTAATCTTCTTCTATATTATTGGATCAACTACCTTGTTCATTTATCAGGGAATATAATAAATTTGGATTGATGTCTAAACTTACTTTGGGGAAAAAAAACCTTAAATTTGTCCTAATTTTCAATATTATTTTCTTACTTAGAAATTAGAAATTCTACTTAACAATCTACAGATTTGTCCATTCTAAGTCAATATTAGATCTAGCAATATCACTGTTAGGAATTCACCAACATATTTAAAAAGTTAATGTTTAAACAAAAATGCATAGAATGTCCACTGCAGCATTCTTAATAACAAATACTGAAAACAACTAAAATGTTCACCAATAGAGATCATTTAGGTCAATTCTGGTACCTTGTAAAATAAAAGGCTACTCAGCTATTAAAAGTAAATGTGATAGATACTTATGTATTAACATAGAAATCTTCACAAATTATATTAGTTTTAAAAATGCAAAATGCAAAAATGTCTATAAGGTGGTCCATTAGGTTACACACAAGGATGCATATGTACACACACAGAAGGAAGATTTGCAAAATAGCATTATGGACAGGGTTTTGGGATAAGAGTTAGGGGTTTTCACATTATATTCCATACCTCCTAATAGTTTTAGTAATTTATTTTTTTTAAAGATTTTATTTATTTATTTGACAGAGAGAGAGAGAGATTACAAGTAGGCAGAGAGGAGGAAGCTGGCTCCCCACCGAGCAGAGAGCCCAATGTAGGGCTCGATCCCAGGTCCTTGGGATCATGACCTGAGCTAAAGGCAGAGGCTTTAACCCACTGAGCCACTCAGGCACCCCTAGTTTTAGTAATTTCTAATGTCAACAATCTGGTTGATGCCAGAATGGGGCCATTTTAGTTTTATTATATACTTCTCTATATCTGAAATTAGTAACACATGCTAATTTAAGGTAGCATATTAAACATCCTGATAAAAATCATACATTCCCCATAGTTCATCTGTATCATTGTATAATCTTCATTTGTTTTTAATCTACTGTAATTATGTACTTATTAATTTATATTTTCCTTTAAAGTATGAGCATTTGCAGAGCTCTGAGAATTAGCATAGCACCTGATATGAATGGTAGATATTTAACAAATATTGCTTATATAATCCAAAATATACATCAAGAACATAGATTTTTGAAATAAAATAGAGATGGATTTAAATTTAGAATTTTTCCAATACCTAACCGATAGTTATGATATGTTGCATGACTACTGAATTGCAAGGAAAACAAAAATAACAATAATTCCTATCATGTGGAACTTTAGTAATGATTATATGATATACCATTTTTAAAAAGAGTGCCACTGTAATTGTAATATTTTAAGTCTTCAATAAAATTAACATCTCTTTCTCATATCCCTTTTCCTGCTACTCATTTAATAGTTCTCTATAAGCCATCAGGTTCTCCTCGCAAACATTTTAACACATTTATTTTTTTATATCTAGGTAATTTCCTGTGGAGTGAAATAGAAGCTAAAAAATTCGAAGATAAGTTGACAGAAGATGGGGAAATTTTTCCTCCCATCTATAGGCAGTAAGGAGTTGGCTACGGGAAATTAATTTTTAAAAGATATTTTTATCAAAATTTTTTATCACTAATCATGTATATAAATATATTCTTATGCAGAAAAAAATATGATATCTCAACTTTGCTTCCAGAGGAGATCCAAACAGTGACAGGCAATATGAGTAATTTTGGAGACCAGTACAAAAGCTTTAGGATAATATATAATTCAGTTATAGAGATGCAAGTCATTGCTGTTAATCTGAAAGAATTATAGTCATTTTTACTGCCACCATTTATTACTTTGGATTCCCCAAGGTGAAGGGTTAAGGGAACTGGCCTTCCAGAGACTTTGTTGTTGTTGTTGTTCATGGAAGTAGGGGTCAGCTTGTCTTTGTTTTATTTTTAATTATGCATTTGTTTTTAAGTTGGGTTCACAATTTAAGCTTTAGCTACTAGCTAAGAGTTTATTTTTTTCAACATAGTATTAAATCATGAATTTAGATTAATAGCCTCTTTGTAATATTGCCATTGCCCAGTAGACTAATTACAAAACCACAAGCAGTAGGAAAGATAAGAAAATGCAGTTACTCATATATTTGGAATGTTGACATTTGGCATACAGCTCTAAAGTGGATGTTTACACAGTAGCTGTCTTTAATATCCTTTTCCAATAGGTTATATATTATTTCTGACTTGAATGTCTCATCCTATAGATAACGCACTAAACAAACAGCTGTTAACCTATGCATAATTAAACATATTTCACAAGGCATTTTAGATATTGTAAACATATCCATTCATTCATTTGCAGAGAATTGTGGCACTGTTTGTTATTGGATTTGAGGAGGTCATCCGATCATAATGAAGTTCAATCAAATCTGAAGACTGGTTAGAAAAGGCTTAACCATAACCACTTGTTATCTATTGAAATGTGTAGGGAAGAGCAGATTGTATCATCATGAAATTGTCACACATAGAGCAACTCCATTTGCTAACCGTCACAGAGGGTGATACTTGGCATTTGAAACCCCACCATAGTGTTAAACTCATTAAGTGAAGTGATACTATCTAGTACAGGATTTTTTAAAAGTGTCTCATTGTTGGTTGTGACTTTTATTCATCATCCACTTTTGATTTTTCAATGTAATAGTTTACTTCCTTTTTTCAGATGGGTGTCCTTTGGAATCACAAATAATAATTTTAGTCATTCCTATTTCAGAGATCAGATCTTGTGATACTCCTATATCTCAAGTTGTCTTCATACAAGCTCAAGGTTGGTATAGGGGGGAAGGGCTGAATGAAGCCAGCAGGATGGAGAAACTTTTCCACTGGTGTGGTCTCATAGGCCTAGGAGATTGGGAATTGGCCTCAAAATCAGAAAGACCCGAGTTAGAGTCCCCTATTCACTGCTTCCGAGTTGAGTTGTTTGGAGAATATTAATTCACTGTTCATTTATTCCATCACTCTATCAGTAACATTTATACGGTGATAACTTTGAGGATGGCACCATTCTAAGCACTGGGGAAAAAGCAGTGGACTAGGCAAAACATGAAAAAACAAACAAAAACACAAAGCAGATATTGGGTACAGTGAATCTCCAAAGGGAAGACGCAATCATGCAGGGTTAGCTGAAGCATGTCGGATACAGCTGGAGTCCACACTGAAGCCAAAGAATGAACTGGCACATTTGGAAGGAGGAGAATCCAGGGAACCCAGAGCAGAGTAGCCAGAACAGGAGCTGCATGTGCAGATCCCTGCAGAATTCCTGCAGACCGACTGGTTTGTTGGAGGAATTGAAATGAAAGCCTGGTTGGTCTGCCTCTTGGTGGTAGTCGTGGGTGGGTATTCTGGAGAGGGAGCTTGGGGCTAGATTCTGAAGGACCTTGGAGGAATATCTGGAATTTAGATATTTTTCCTAAGAACATTGCTTAGTCTATCTAAATGCCAGTTCATTCAGCTATAAACGAAGGTAAGATGATATAATCTTATGAGGTTTTTATATAGATTATATGAGCTATATGTATATAATTTGCTTAGAAACAAGGTCTGGGGCGCCTGGGTGGCTCAGTTTGCTGGGCGACTGCCTTCGGCTCAGGTCATGATCCCGGAGTCCTGGGATCCAGTCCCACATTGGGCTCCCAGCTTCATGGGGAGTCTGCTTCTCCCTCTGACCTTCTCCCTTCTCATGCTCTCTCACTCTCTCTCTCAAATAAATAAATAACATCTTAAAAAAAAAAAAAGAAAGAAACAAGGTCTGGCACATTATAAATAATGTATCATAATAGCTCTGATTCATTTTATTAAGGGTTATTTCTAGATTTATTATTAAATAAGTCAGGAGGGCATCAGGGCTAGCAGTCAAGAGCTCACTGGGAGCCTATTTGCTAGCAAACAGTAGCACAGGTAGATAATTTCCAAGAGATACCATCTTCAGGAAGAAAGTAAGAAGCAAGCAGGTATCATAGCTCTAAACTGGTGGGGCCTATAGCAGTGGTTCTTAACCAGGAATGATTTTACTTCCCACAGGACATTTGGCAATGACTGGAGACATTATTGCTTGCCACAACTCAGGGTAGTGGGTAGAGAATAGGAATGTTGCTAATATCCTACAGTGTACAAGATAGCTACCCATAGCAAAGAATTATCAATAGTGCTGAGCCTGGAAACCCCTCACCTAGAGCATGCTGGCCAAAATTGCAATAGGGCCATTGCTGGCACAAAATGCCAACACCGAATTCCTATCTTTAAAGCTCTTTATGACATGGTTGTCTTTCTTTAGCCTTTGCTCTCTTCCTTTGTACTGGAATACAAAGTAAACATTGTATGGTGAATTCCATATAGGGTTTGCTTATTTTCAACACTGCTGAAACATATATACCTTCTCTAACTAATCAGCTTAAGCAAACCTCTTCAGTGGGTGGCAATTGTAGTTGGCAGTAGCAATCATGTATTTGTAAAGCGACTGTGGTGAAATACGAAGATTATATAGGAGTGTCAAATCTGTGATGTAGGTGGGGCTGTGTCAACCATCTGCAAACAATACTGCTAGAACATCCAAATAAAGCAAAACCAGTTTTTAAAAGAATGTAAAGTTAGCATTAATATGTAGAATCTGGGAAGCACTAATGTAAGAAACTATTATCTAGACTAAACTCAGGGGTTATATAGTTGATACATTTTATTGATTGTACTATGAGGTCCTGTATATAATCTCCTGACTTTCCTTAGGAACGTATATGTATACACACACACACACACACACACACGTGTGTGTGTGTGTGTGTGTGTGTGTGTGTATATATTTTTTTTTTGCAATATTACCTTGATTAGATGTTAAGTAAGTGCTCATGTTTTAGAATTTTTTTTTTTTTTGGTTTTTTGGTTTTTTTTTTAATATAATTTTTTATTTTTTATAAACATATATTTTTATCCCCAGGGGTACAGGTCTGTGAATCACCAGGTTTACACACTTCACAGCACTCACCAAAACACATACCCTCCCCAATGTCCATAATACCACCCCCTTCTCCCAAACCCCCTCCCCCCTATGATCTCCCTGATATGAGGAAGTGGTGATGCAACATGGGGGCTTAAGTGGGTATGAGAAGAATAAATGAAAGAAGATGGGATTGGGAGGGAGACAAACCATAAGTGACTCTTAATCTCACAAAACAAACTGAGGGTTGTTTTAGAATTTTTAATCTCAAAATTGAATAAGAACAAATGCTTCTGTAGTTGTGTATGTATGAAATTTGGCAAGTTTATATTATTCAAAAATTATAGGTATCCTAAATGTTAATTTACTGAAGTTTAAATTTAATTTCAATATAAACATTTGAAATTAGTAAATATAGCCTAATAATGTATGCAAAATCATATTTATGTATATTAATTTTTGTATGAGCACATTTTAATTTTGCATGAAGCACTTCCTTAAGTGATAATTACTAGAATCTATTCAGTTCAAATGTTACTTCCACAATGCATAGGTAACAAGACTCCTAGATGAAAAAAAGGAATTAGTATTTAGCAAATTTCATAGGCCAAATGAAGTTAGGAAATATAACATCAGTGTAACTTTTAGAAGTTTAAAAACAATTACAGTTGAGCCTTGAATAAAATGGGATTTGGAGGTACCACCTCCTCATGTAGTCAAAAATACCTGTATGGGACACCTGGGTGGCTCAGTCAGTTAAGCATTTGCCTTTGTCTCAGATCATGATCCTGGGGTTTTGGGATCAAGCCCTGCTTCATCAGACTCCATGCTCAACAGGAAGTCTGTTTGTCCCTCTCCCTCTGCCCCTCCCCCCTCTCTCTCAAATAAATAAACAAAATATTTTAAAAATATTTTTAACTCCATAACATATTTTGACTCCATCAAAATTTTGACTCCATCAAAATTTTACTATGGCCCACTGTTAACCAGAAGGCTTACTGATAACATAGTCAATTAACATGTATTTTGTGTGTTGTGCATATTATATGCTGTATTCTTTCAATAAAGTAAGTTAGAGAAAAGAAAATCACAAGGAAGAGAAAATACATTTACAATACTGGACTATATTTATTGAAAAGAATCCAATTATGAGTGGACCCACATAGTTCAAACCTGTCTTATGCAAGGGTCAACTATATTACATTTTTAAATTTACAGTTCAGAAGTAATAAAAACAATAAAATATCAAAGTGGGATAGCTGGGTAAAAGCCCCAAGATCTAGTACTTTGAAATATTACCAATCTGATTATGGCATTCTTCTATGCAACATCTCATGGTTTCTTATTATACTTTATACTTGGTTAAAATGAACAAACAAACAAAACAAACCACCACCAGCAACAAAACAAACAGACAAACAAACAAACAAAAAAAAAACAAAAACCCGCAACTCCCCAAGAGAGCGTAGTGCCCAGTAAGTCTTTTTCTACATCTCTAGTCCTCCTTACACCAGATACTGACTGCCACAGGACCTTTACATATGCTATTGCTTTTATCTGAAAGTCCCTTTCCATTTAGTCTCTTGTGCTATGCATATACTTAATCACTCTGACTAGGTCAAATCTCTGGATAATACATATTCAAGGAAACTCAATCTCTCAATTTATATTACTATAACAGTGGTCATTTTTCTACGTATTTGTGTGCTAATTTCATAGAGGGAGCAGAAAAGAATTGCAGCAATTTTTCCAATCAATTTATCACAGATTTGCAGGGTTTACCAGTCTTTTTTCCCTATCATTCCCTGTGATGACACATTTGTGGATAAGATGAGGGCACAAGAGAAAAGGATAATAATTATAAACAAGACTCATGTTTGTATAGGGCTTTATATTTTACTAAGCCTATTTTAAGTCTTATTCTCATTTGATCCTTGCAATAATCCCATAAGGAATAGGAAAGTCATTTACTTAACAAACATATTTTAAGCATCTATTATGATGCTGACTGCTTGGGATACAAATACAAAAATTAGCATCAATTTTACTACCCTACCCTCAGGGAGATCCTTTTCTGAAAGGGGTAGGGAGGAGATACAAAAATAACTAACTATAATGGAGGGTAATTATTGTTCAGTAGAAGACAAGTCTGATGTGTGAGTGAGAATGGGAAATGGTTAATTTGCCCAAGGAAAGTGGGAAAAGCATTGCAAGCAGAGAAACAACATGAACAAATAACACGTGATAGATGGTTTGTGTTGCACAGAACTCAAAGATGCAGAGAGATACTTGGAGAAGACCCATCTTGGTGTCCTCTGCATATCTCTGTATTGGCCCGGTTCTCAGGCAGGCTCTCCACTGTTACCAACAAACAGTTCCAATCTCATGTTGGAGATAGTTGTTGTTCTCTCAACATTTCCAGTAAGAGTCTTAAAATTATGTCTTATGGATTTTGTTTGGGTGAATAAGATTCTTTTCCCAGAGTAGGCAATGTGTTGATTATCCATACCCAATTAAACATATCTACTTCAGAAGTCAGATCTAGATTGAGTATATCCAAACCCCATGCCTTAAACCAGTGGTTCTCAAATTTTAGCACACATTAGGCTCCCTGGGAAGGCTTATTAATACAAAGATGCTTGCTAACACTCCCCAGAGTGTCTGTGATTCAGCAGGTCAGGGTTGCGGTTTTAACAAGTTTTTAAGTGATTTTTGATACTGCTGATCTGGGACCACAATTTGAGAATCACCACCTTTGAGAATTTGAAGTTTCTCATGAAATCTGAGTGATGTTACCTAAAGATGTGGACTGGATTCCAAGCTAGGTAAACCACAGATTTAAATTTTTTTTTTTAAGATTTTATTTATTTGTCAGAGAGAGAGAGCGAGCACAGGCAGACAGAATGGCAGGCAGAGACAGAGGGAGAAGCAGGCTCCCTGCTGAACAAGGAGCCTGATGTGGGACACGATCCCAGGACTCTGGGATCATGACCTGAGCCGAAAGCAGCTGTTTAACCAACTGAGCCACCCAGGCGTCCCCATATTTAAATTCTGACTAAAAATTTGGAAAGTGTATGATAACTGGTCTCATTTCAGTTATTTCCCCCTTTTTTTTGACCCTTTCTATTTCTATTTAGCCTCATGATTCTCTTCTGACTCCACATAGTTGCTTACCTTCAAGCACCAGGTCTTTACCATTATAAATCAAAACGTGATTTTTTCTCTTTCCTCAGAAGAACCTAACCCAAAGATCTGATGGCTGCATAGCTGTTAAAATCACAGAACAGATCCAGAGTTCTTGGCTTAGGCACCTTGTTTTGTCTTCTATATGACCATAGGCATGTTACTTAACAACTGTGTGCCTCAATTTCTTCATTTGTAAGATGTTGATAATAGTATCTAATAATAATAACACTGTCATAAGTTATTATGAGGATTCAATGAGTTAATATACGTAATGTGCTTAGAACAGCTCCTGACACATACTTAAGGACTATATAAGCCTTAGCTCTTATTAAAATCGTCCATTGTCAGTGGCTTTAAATAATTAGACTTGATAGATTTTAAAAGAGAAAGGTACTGAAACACTGACAGAACTTAATCCCTTCTTTTAACAGTCAATATGCATACCTACAGAGAATTAAATGATCTGGCTAAGGGTAAAGAGATGGTTAGTGGGCTCAGAACTCATGTTTCTTGTGCTGTTGCTACTATACAATATAATTCTGACTTTTTTCTAATGAAGCATGACTTCTCATGGAAATACTAGGAATTTCAGAATCATAGGAAAAGTAGGTTGGAATTTCATTTTTTTTTCCGTATTCTAACTAAATAATTATGAGCAAATTAGGTATTCTTTTGAGCCTCTGTTTTCTTATTATTAAAATATTAAAACAGATTTGTGTGTGTCTTTGTGGGGAGGGGGTGGTATATACAGATTTGTACGTAAAGTGCTTAGCACAGTCCTTGGAGAAATATCAGTTTGTTGGTAAATTTTTAATTCCTTTCTTCTTTTCTGTTTCTTTACGTAAGTCTATTGCATCTAAACACAAACTTTTGTCTGCCATGTTGAAAGGATGACTAATGGTAGAGATTGTAGGTTGCATGTAGATTATATGAATATAATGGGGAAAATATTACAAGCTGTTTTCAATGCCCTACCAAGCAACTTTGTCAGGGACTATGCCCTTCAGTCATCTACAGAACTATGAGTACAGTAATTAATAGCTACCATTTACTGAATGCTTTGGATATGCCTGGCATTGTGCTAAGTCCTTGATATGAAGGAATCTGTGTATTCAGTGCTAGGAAGTTGGTACCACTGTTAGGCCAATTCTGCAAGAGACAATATTTTTACTGAAGTCTGAATGTCTTCAAAACCCTTATGTAACCTGGCTTAATATCTAAATTATTAGGACCTTTTAACCATATGTCACATAAGTGTTGGACAAAAGGCAGAGTATAAGTGGTAGATCTTGACTGAAATGACTGACATGCTATTTTAAAAATGAATTGAATTTTAGTTTTTAGTATAGCTTCATGTATGTACATACTTCTTCATGGGGATGATATGTGAAAGACCAAATATACTCATTCTGAAGTCTGTGATATGGGGACACCTCTCCTCATATGGCTTATAATCGTTTTATATACTGGCCTGGATCTGGTGAGGAAAATTGGTCTATGCTGTTCTTGGGACATAGTCTGTTGTTTTCTTGCCTCTGGCATTGCTGAAAGATTTTTCACCTCTTTGTAAACGCCTTTATCCACCTTATCCTTTTGCATAAATCTGATAAATTCTTCAGAATAGCTCAGTTGCCTCCTTCATGAGGGGCAGGACTTCCTGGACAGGATTCTGCCCAGAATATACTCTATTAATCGCTGATCTCAGAGTTTTAAATTGCTAAATGTGTTAAAAGTATTTAATGTACAATTAATAGTGTATAAGTTTGAAAACTAAAAGAGATAAAGTAAATAAAAACAATCAATTACAGTTTCACCAGTAAGAAAGAAGTTGTGCTTACAATTTGCCTGCATGAATATGTGTACATGTAAAGCTACACATATATGTGTGTGTATATATATATATATATATATGTTTGAGAATTGTATAGCATCTATTATTCTATATTTTGCTCATCTACTAAACATTATGCTATAAAATAACATGTTAAAAATGTCTTCCATCTATACATATTAAAACAGTATCTTCCATTTTTACATTTGCGTGAGTGTTATTAATCAGGTGTAAGTCCTCTATAAGGCATTCCAAATGACTATGTAGTGAGACATGATTCATTCTCTGTCTACTTAATATAAGATCTTAAGCAAATTACTCATTCTGTTATTTTTAGTGGAGAAATATTTAACTTATGGGATTGCTTTGAGGATTAGATAAAATAATGCAAGTAAGATGTGTAATAGTATTTCACATATAGTAAGTTTTCAAAAACATTTATCATTAATATTCTTTGCATTATCATTATTTATTTGTTCATTCAGCATACGTCAATTATGTATCCAGGAATATGCTAGATCTAACTTAACTTCTAGGAGCTTGAAATCTGGGGTTTTGTTTTGCTTTGTTTTATTTTGTTTTTACTAGATAACAGTATTTCCACAAATGACAGGGGGATATGATGTATAAGCATGTGGCAAATTAGAACAGCTAAGACTTTAGTCTTAAAAATGAAGTAGTGATACAAAAAATTGCAGAGAACAAGATTTCCTCTATCTCGATGGAGATTTCATAATGAGCTATCCAAACTTGTAACCTGCAACCTCAGGAATTTCCTTTTATCTTCCAGATTCTGTAGTAAAAAAGCAAAAACCAAAATAGCTCTGTCACGTCCAGCCACTGTCAATTAATGCCTGGAAGTGAATTAACTACGAGAAAACCAATTCAAGTAACACGAGACTCACCAGCTGTCAGGAAGGGTTAGTCTCCTTGGAGGGACCACATACATATTGTGTTGCCAAGGAAAACAGCCTATAACATCATCTTTTTTTCAGGGCACGGGTAAATTCCTGCCTCATCTATACAAAACCTTCAGACCTCCAAGAGGCCAGAGGGTATAGATTAAAATTCATGCCTAGCAGAAATAGCTTCCACCCTTTTCACTACACTCTTGTACACAGTATTCAAAAGAGGATCCCAAGGACTAAGCTATTGTCTCAGCTCTGCATTTGAACTCCGTTCATGTACAATCATAGAGCAGCTAGTGTTTTACAAAGGGCAGGGGTGGTTACACTTAAAGTACTTGGCATTATCAGAAATCCTTTTATGGGAGCCACAAAATGTGTTTGCTACATTCTGTTTTTTACCTTAAACCTTTGTTGTCAGGTTGGGAACACTTGAATTCTGTTAAACAATGAGGAATGGCTTTTACAAACAACCATGCATGCCTGCATGTGTGTGTGTGTGTCTCCCAAAGACCTGTAAAGCAAAGGAGACTATTAAAAGAAAATATTAAAGCAAATCTGTGGGTTACCGGGCCCATCTGGGTCTTTACTGACTCTGTTCCACTGGTTTATTTGACTGGAAACACCTGTTGTTTTCTCTGCAGAGCTGTTGGGAAGAGAAGGTGTACAGCTGGAGCTTACTGATTAGAACATGTGACTGGTGCATGAACCTTGGTAAGTCATAGTAAAGCAAGAGTGTAAATACTGGAGTATGCATTCTTTGTCAATTCCATGCTACTTTTGGAAATTTGTTGGCATTTGTTTTTTTGCACTTGGCACTATAGACTATTTTAATAATGTTTACACTCTTGTTCTGCTCCCTATCTCAACAAGCTGTTAAGAGAAGCCACATTTAAACAAGCATCCCTGCATCTTTTGCTGCTACTTGAATAGGGTAGCAGGCTGTTCCCCAGAATAGTCTGTAAAAGATCGTCTCCAAATAAACTACTTTAATGCTAAGCAAAATGCCACATATGTAAAATAGGTAATGCCGGATTATGTAAAATGCTTTTTTAAAAGATGAGGGAAAAGGACTTAGCATCAAATAAATCTGTCAGCATGGGGAGTTCCAGAAATAGTTTTAAAGGTAGTTTGAACTGCTTAATATTGCAATTACTATTTACTTCTTCAAATTAGCCTCCATTATCTTGTGAAATGATCTTAAGAATGATTTATTTGACCCTCCAGGGGTTTCTGGCCATATTATAAAAAGATGTTTAAAGAGTGCTCTAAGAGTCTTCTAAAACCTAATTTAATCTTTGTATCAAACATTTTTACTTATTGCTTATCCCCTTCCAAACACTCCTACAATCCAAATTTCTCAAGGAGTTCTTTCTCTGCATTAGTGTTAATGCATTGATGCGCAGTAGGGAAATTAGCCTTGAGTTATATGTATCAAGAGAAACAACAAAGTGAATGTGCTTTGTTCTTAGCAAGCTTACTTAATCTCTCAGATACGTAAAGATGAATCAGAAAACAATACGAACCAGTTCACCTCCTTAACTGCAATCATAGAAGGAATGTTGGACTAAAAATGTATTTTGAAAGTATCCACTTTAGACCCTTCTTTTTCTATTTGAGAAAAAACGGGTTCAGAATGCTAAAACAACTGACCCAAGGCCCACAAGAAGGTATTTGGCAGCATGTTAATAATCCAAATAGAACTTTATACCATCTAATTTTATCTTTAACGATCAAAACCATTTAAGCCTCTGTAACAATTTCTAGAATGTATCATCATGAATTTATTTGTGGGGGGGAAGCCATACATGTAGACCTGTGAGGTGCCTATTTATAAGTCAATTTTCTTGGAATCTGCTTTTATATATATGGTATTTACACATCTGTCCTCCATAATATTGCTATTTCTTAGAGTCTGTCTAGAGCTTTGACCATTCAATCAGCATTCTATTTAGTAAGATATTGAATCTAAAGATGCACTGAAACAATCCCAACTAAAGATGGGCTTTAGGAAGTAATGTCAGGCAGAAGCAGTTAAAATACTTGGCAACTGACTGAACTGCTATGCTTGCCATGTATGAATTTCCTAGAGATAAGGCAAATTGTGCTTTGGCAAGTGATTTGTATTTTTTTTTTTTAATCATTTCCTCTCTCTGTCTCAATCTCTCACACACAGGTTTAAAAAAAAAAAAGAAAAGAAAAGAAAAGGAAAGGAAAGAAAATGTCTACTGCTGTCCTTGGTGCTAATTGAGAACTTTACTGGGGAATGGCACCTTGTATAGAGCCAGCTTGTGAAAAGCTTTTAACAGATACTGCTTTTAATCACTGTAATTTTGAAGGTGCCAAGCATATTTAGATACTAGATTCAATACCCAGAGAGTTCTCCCCTAAGTCCAATGAGTTAAGGGTACTTCCAATCATTTAAATAAGCACATTGACTTTCAGGTAATTTTTAGGGAAAAATAATAGCAAATGGACAAGTGTTGAGAATTATTCTTTAAAAAGACAGACTTAGCCTCTCAGCTCACATGGTTTATTTTAGCAATTTCAGAGGCTGGGTACTCAACTTCTTGTGTGAATTGTGCTTTTATACCATCCCATTTGACAATTAAAATGGAAAAATGTGGAAAAAGCCATTGTTTGTTTTTTTTTATAGTGCCATCAATGTGCACTGCACTGAACAATAGTCAGGGCATGGCAAACAAAGGCTCTGCCCTGTGGAGCTTACAATCGAGCAGCATGATACAATGCAGAACAATACATTCAGAACAAGCATGTGGTGATTAACAAGCTTTCTAAGTGGCATTCTTTGCAGAATAGGAGGTTTTCTTTCTTTCTTTTTTTTTTTTTTTCTTTTCTTAAATCAGTGGGTGAGGGGGGTAGACGTACATTAATTGAGAAGCAGTTTCATCTATAGGGACTCTGACAGAAGACACAAATCAGCCTTGGGTGAATAACCCAAGAAGGAAAGAAGATTAAGAGGATAGTATGATCAGTAATTAAAGATTTCAGGGCAGGATATCTCTGTAGTGAATGGAGAACTGGGGATCTCCTAGAAATAATGAGTATAGACACATTATAAAGAAAATAGGAACCATGTTATTTAATAAAGAAGAGTCCTTTTCTTGTATATCAGGACAGGAGATAGGTTTGAAAGCACCCATGGAGAACACATAGGGATGAGAATGTGTGGTGTGTGCTTCAAAATTTGAAATTTTATTTGGATTGTACAGAAATTCTGTCAGGCATTTGATAAATGATCTCTAACTTGGTTATGGAAGAAGAAATGGTGCCGTATAGTTAGGATTGTATGTTGAGAAGTCATGAATCCAAACAGTGGCTGTATGGATTCAAACACATTTTAGAATGTAAATCTGTTGTTCTGTGTGTACAGCATTTCAGTAAGGTAGAGCAACTCCTAAAGCAAGAAGGCATTTATTTTCACTCCAATAATAATGGCCAATATTAATTGAGTGCCTATACAGCAAAGTACTATTCTCAACAATACTTACATTATCTCCTTCATTCCTCACAACAACCCTGTGAGGTAGGTAATATATTTATTATAAACTCCATTTCACAGATTGATAAATTGAGGCACAGACTAACTTCTGAAAACAGATTGTCTGTCTTGAAAGTCAGTACTCTAAGCACTATGCAAAGTCCAGATTCCCATTCTCAAGAAAAACTCTCCTTGAAGGAATCCTCTCGTATTTTCATGAAGGTTAGGGAACACTGATTTCTTTTGTGCTTCTGTAATCCTATATATCATTTTTTCCTATACAGTTTGCATTCTGCTGAAATCTACTATATGAATCAGTAGATAAAGATGAATGAGATGTTATTGTTTGTGCCGAGTATAATAGATTTAATATCTAAAATTCTAGATTGAATATTAAGAGATTGGAAAGAATATTATGAATCCATTCTGCCCCCATGAAAAAATAGAGTAAAACTGGTAACTAGAACATGTAATAGATTAAGTTTTGAGCCACTGGAAAATGTTCATACATATCTTTTTGCTATATATGATTCATTGCAGGAGGCCCCAAAGTGGCTTATGGCACCTGGGTTCTCTAGTATCACAGCTAAATAGATTATAGCTAAATGAAGAACTTAAATAGCTTTCCTGTTGTTTATCCCAGATGCAGCAACATCAAAGTCATTTTCTGCTATGGAAAGATCCCTTATATTTCTATTTTTTATGTCTTTGTCACACCCAAGCTATCTCTTTATTCCAGGAGCCTTCATAAAGTTCTTGAATGTGAATTATTTTAGGTGATATTTTATTTTAAAATACAGTGGGCCCTAGAGCACCTTTTGCTTCTGATAGGAGGAGATGAAAACCAACTGCTATAGGAAAGTTCTGCTATGGGAATTATTATGACAATCCTAAAGGAATTGAGACCATTAGTTTAAAAACATGAGAGCAAAATTCCAAGGACTTTTAAGTAGCTTCTTTTCTTGCTAAATGTAAGCTTGAATGATACCTTTGTTCCTTGAGCTTGAATAACAATTTTTTAAAGTCTTCTCAACCCTAACAAGTGGTTCACCAAATAAACAAATAGGGATGGAGAACACAACAAATTTTTTAAATGCTCTATTTGCACAAGATTTTCTGAAACTCCTAAAATGACTTTAGGCAGATATGCATTTAACTTCTAACTATAAAAATGTAGGCTAGAGTTAATAGAGGGGGTGGGGCGGCTAAACAGAATTTAAGGACCCAAAGCATGTTTTCTTCAACTGATACAGATTCAGATGTGATAGGCTGATTTAACTTTACTCGCAAGTACTATTATCAGTTTTTAGTTCTTGATCTAATTCTTCTTGTTTCTTATACTGTTTATTAATTCTGTCTCATAAGCTAAAAAATTCATCAGATCTTCCCTAAATTAAAATGGTAACAATAAACCTACCATGTTTCATTCCAAATAACTGTGGGGTCTTTCTCCCTTCAAAATTCAAGAAAGTAAAAGGGGGGGGGTCTACAGTTCCTATTTACAGTATGTTCCTTCAGTCCCTGAAATAGGGGTCTGCCATACCATTCCACTGAACTGTCGCTTTCAAATATAATTAATGATTCCTTTTTTGCCTTTTTTTTTTCTAAATTAAAATATTTATTTCAGTGAAAAAGCAGGGAGTTCAAAGTACTGTTTTTAATGTGTATACTATATAAACCACAGACCTCTGTAGATATAATAGTATATTTACATCATTCCAGAATGTGCCCCATTCCACCATGTATATGTGATGCAATAAATCAGAGTAGTTATTCTCTCTGGTGGGATGCATAATGCATTCTGATTTCTTTCAACATAGATCACTTTCAGTCACAAAACTTAAAATAAATGGAATCATGCAGTGTGTACTCTTTTGTATCTTGTTTCCTTCATGTGAAAATATTTTGGAATTCATCAAAGTCACAGCAGAAGTTCATTCTGTTTTACTGCTAGGTGTTTTTTGTGAAATGAACATACCTCAACTTATTAATCTGTTCTCTTGTTTATATATGTTTGGATTGTTTCCAGTTTGGGTCCATTATGAGTAAAGCTGTTACAAGCATTTTTGCACATGTTTCTTTGTGAACATGTTTTCATTTCTCTTGGGTAATTGCCTAGAAACAAGGTTGTTGAATCATAGGGTAGATATATGTTTAACTTTGTAAGAAGCCTCCAATTTTCCAAATATATCTACTATTTTACATTCTTACCAGCAATGAATAAAAGTTCTAGTTACTCCATATATGTATCAACATTCGTCATTTTCAGACTTTATAATTTACTCTTTTAGCACATAGGTGTAACAGCTCCATGTGATTTTAATTTGCATTTCCCTAATGACTAAGGATGCTGAGCCCTTTTTCTTGATATTATTGTTCAACCATAAATTGTTTTTTCAAGTATTTTGCCCATTTTTATTGAGCTGGTTATTATTATTATTATTTAATTGTGTCAAACCCCTACCTCATACCATACACACAAATTAATCCACAATGGAGTTTAGAATGAAACATCAAAGTTACCAAAACTGCAAGCTTTTAGAAGAAAACTTAGGGAAGTATCTTCACTGCAAAGGCAGAAGCTTCTTAGAGGGGACAGAGAAAGCACTATCCATATAATAAAATATTGACATATCAGATTTCATAAAAATTAAAAGCATATGCTCTTCAATAGTGACCACTAAGGAAATGAATAACCAAGTGACAGAGTGAGAGAAAATATTCACAAATGCATATATCTGACAAGTTCTTGTAGGAAGAATATATAAATATCTAACGATCTTTTAATTTTTAAATATATGGGCTTTTCTTTTATGGCTTATTCTTTTACATCATTTAGTCTTGTTTGACCAGTTACTTCTTGAAAATTTATTCATCTTAGTTGTTGCTTTCCTTATTTGTTCATTTTTTTATTTTTACTAATTCATCTATTTTAATCATTTTAACGGCTTCTTTTGGAATTAACCTCCAATGTGTTGTTCAAGATCTTTTTTATTATATAATTTTATTTTTTTAGAAAAAGGAGCGAGTCTAATCTTTTTTATTTCCCCCTCAGTGGTCTAAATTCTTGCTACTCACAATGTGATCTGTCAGCTGACAGCACCAGCATCTGTGAACTCTTTAGATTTGCAGAACCTCAACACCTGACCCACTACATCAAATCTGCTTTTTAACAAGATCTCCAGGTGACTCCTATGTACACACATTAAAGCTTGAGAAGAGGTAATGTAACTTAGATCTATGGTCTCAACAGTCTCCTTTGCTGGTAGTTCTTACATATTTAGTACATGCCATTCTAATGTGGTCCAGATTTATATCTCAGTGTGTTGAGTATCTCCAGATGGCTGATATTTAAGTAGGTATGTAAAACACAATATGTTCAAAAACAAACTCATTATCTTTCCCTTCTTTTATTTCCATATCTCATTTAATGGAGAAGTGGTCAAATAATTTTTATTTTATAATACTAATTAGCAAAATTTTCTTGAGTAAAGAAATCTTACAAAAGACTAAAATGGTGTTGCACTACTCAGTTCTTAATTCTATATGACTTGGAGGGTACAGACTGAGTTATCATGGAAAGAAAAGAAAAGAACTGAAGGAAAAATAAATAATAATAGTAAAAATAATAAGATACGTAAATGAGGATAACATACGTTAATTCCCTAAAAGAAAGACATTTATGATCTTTCATCCTAAATAATTTTGGGTCCTGGGATCGAGCCCCGCATCGGGCTCTCTGCTCAGCAGGGAGCCTGCTTCCCTCTCTCTCTCTGCCTGCCTCTCTGCCTACTTGTGATCTCTCTCTGTCAAATAAATAAATAAAATCTTTAAAAAAAATACCCATCAACAAAAACTAAAAATAAATAAGTTTTTATTCAGTTGTTCCCAGTGACCAAGAAAGCAAGCTGTTAGACTCAGATGAGAGGAGCAGATGCAAAGGATTTGATTTATATACTATAAAGACTAAAAATTACTGCTGAATTTCTAATATTGAATTACATATATCCCATAGGTACTGAGTCCAATGACAGGTAATTTTTAGTGAAAATACTTCATTTCATCTCATATGTCAGGACATCTTGATAATCATGTCACAAAAAGGATATTCCCTCACCATTTCTCTAAGGTGAAGATCCAAATTCATGCCAATCTACTTTGACTAAGAAAGAATTTTCAAGTGAAGTTTTGTATCACTCATGGCTCTTTAAAAAAAAAAGAGGGGGATTAATTAATTGTCATTCTTTAGCCTGATCCTAAACTAAGTTTGTAGCATAAAATATCCATAAGCATGACTGAAAGATGGTGTCTTCATCATGTTTGGATTTTCATAATGCCACTAGAGAACAATTACAGAGAGCTTCTCTGCACCTCACTTTATGATCATTATTTCATCAAATTCATATAACAGCCCTATGGCATTTAGAAAATTACAGTGACTTTCTTATGATCTCAAAGTTAAGAGAAATCCTACTCAGGATTGCTGGCTAATTCCAAAGTCAATGCTATTAACCACTCCAACATAGGGGTAGACATTTATCTTCATCTTTTTCTTTCACTTCTCCTATTTGGAGAAATAATAAAAAATAAAAAAATCTATCCCTTCTGCACCTCTGGAGGGTAGATTTTCTGCTCTGTGGAGTCAGAAGGAGAGAATCAGTCAGAGAAATAATAAAAATGATGACAACTGTGTCAGTTCTATGGAGGAGAAGAAAATGAATCACTTCATGGCATCGGGGTGCCTTTGGAAAGTAGGACTTGGAGTAATCCTAGGAAGAAGCTTTATTTTGGAGTGATATGTGAATGTGTGATCCTCTCTCATGCCCCAGCAGGAGGCCAAAAAAGTACCCCCTCATTTCTAGTAGGGGCGAATATCTACCTCTGTCTCTCTCTCTCTCTGTTTCCATCTCTTTCTCTCAGCTTCAATGTCAGTATGGACCCCAAACTTACTCCTTGTACAACTAGACACATGAGTGTTTCCAGCTGAGAAAACGAATTTTTCACACCTTGCTGGAATCCTACCCCTGAGCAGACACAGCATCCTCCCAGCATATAGGCTTTCTGAGTGAAATCAGTGCTGCTGACAGGATCCACATTTTCAATCTATATTCATCCACACGGCATCATATCTTCTTGGGGAGGGCATTGTCATACAGTTGAAGCTAATGTTCTGTCAGGCTTTTATCTTGCTAGTCTATCATTACAATCCCAACTGAACCAGAAGGCCTTAGGGGTTTTCTGTTGCTCTCAGTCAATCAGTATGGCAGTTACCAACACACTGATCCAAAGGAGGCAGTCACTGCATGGGATTTCCACATTTGGCATCTTTTCCTCTTCCTACATAAGAAATCTGGAATAATTAATTGGAAAATACTGAAAGACACTAGGTTTGCTGTATTTGACCAGGCTATGAGTTTCAATTAATATTTGTAAATTTTCCAGCCTTCTCTTTAGCGGCTATCAGAAAAACAGCTGCTAAAACTTAAAGTGCAGGAAGAGCTTTGCAAGCTAAATGCTGTTAATTGTGTCTTCTTAAGGAATTACTATTTATATTTTGAGGGGAAAAATGACTATAATAGTGTTAAATGCATATGGGACTACTTAAAAATATATTTCATAATATATACAGGATAACTGTACTTAACTGTACATAACTGTACAGTTACTGTTTTTTTTAATTTTATGGGAATTACTCCTTTTTAAACATAATATATTGAACATAATTTAACTTTATTCTAGAGAACTCTGAATGTCATTATAGATATGCATTATTGTGTTATGGGATAGTGATGATGTGTTAGATTCTATATCATTTAGTAAGTCAGGTCTTCCTGTAGGCAAATGAATTTCTTTCTTTTTTCCTTCTGTTTTTGCTTGCTTCCTTCCTTCCTTCTTTCTTTAATTAATCTCTATATATGCTTATCAATTTCCAATTATTTGTCAAACATGGTGCTCAATAAATATCAATAAACCAAATAGAAAATATCTTCTGTCTTCTGGAATTTCATCTAGTTTGAGGTGTATATAGCTAGAATAAATACACGCAAAAAATTCATAATTCAAATCTAATAAATGCCAAGAATATAAAGAACAGGATGTCATTATAGAGAGGAGGAGAGTTATCTAATTAGATTAAAGGGTTAGGGAAAGATTCTGAGGAAGTGAAGTTTAACCAATGAGATTTTCAAAATTAAGAATTAGCTAGAAGAAAGGAATAGCATGTGCAAAGAACTTAAGGTCAGAAAGACTTCAGAGCACCCAAAGCCTGGGTAAAATGTTACTGTTGTTGTAGAAGAATATAGGAGGGGGGTTTCAGAAGGATACCATGCTCTCTAAATGTTTTAAAAGAAAGAAATTCTAACTACTTCATAATAAATTATTTTAAAATTTGGGGAAAATAGCTGTAGAGTTAAGGAAAATTTGATGCAAAATACCCCTCAAGATTCTTAAGAATTAATGAGGGTTTAGGTAAAATACAGATATAATCCACAGGTTACCTTTATGTTTGTTGTTCATCATCAAGTTTTCCCTTAAGTTAACTGAGGATTCCCCATAGAAATTAAAATGAGTCTGACAAGGGAAAAAACAAACAAAATGATTAATGCCAATTTAAACCCCCAAGTCATTGTTTCTCAGATTCCTACCTCATTAGACCTCAGGAATCTCTATAAAGGGATTATTAAACAAATGTATTGTTATTTTAGTTCCTGTAATACACTGCTAGTGTGAAAACAGTTTATATGGGAAGAAAAGTAAATTATGGTAAATTAGCATAGAGTTTAGTATTATAATTGCCAGCAAATCTCAAAATAATGTAAGTGTCTATTTGGATTATTATTAAAATCAAGAATAAGATGAGCTTCTTTCCTCAAAGAACCTCCATGCTTTATTTTATTATACCACAGAAACAATTTTCTTTTGGAAAAAATGATCAAAACAAAAATATATTATGCTTATAATTCACTTGAATTATCAATTACTTAAATAAGCATGTAGAAAATATTTTACTTCCTGGGAATTGATTTTCTGTTGATTTAAAAAAAAAAAGAGAGAGAGAGAGAGAGATTTTTAAGATGCACGGGCTGCTTCTTAAATTCATCCTAAGCATTGAAATTCATTAGCCAATTAATGACAGTATGTGTTATTCATAATATACCCATAAAATTGATCATTAAAACTCAGAGCAACAGATTTTCATGCTAGAATGTATGTGTACTCAAGACAAAACTAATTCTAGTGCTTGCTAATATCAGCATTATTAGAAAGCCTTTTCCTTGTTTTACTTTTTAAAGTAATTAGAAATTTGCTTAAAAATCCCCACTAACATGAAATGTTAATATTGGTGCAATTAATGAAATGCTAATATTTATGAATTAATTGGAAAAAAATCTTGATGAAAGGAAGCTAACAGAAATCATTTATGCAGAATCTACCAGAGGACAAGATTTGTCCTTGGTGACTTGCTCATTTTGCTTTCAGATTGTTATTTAGTAAAATAGTCAGTGATATTTCAGTGAATTCTTGGTTGAAAGAGTTCTCTAAGCCAAAGTTAACAAGCTAGCTTTTAACATAGATATGTCAATTTAAAATATTGGAGGTGATATTTCTCAGCCACTAACTCAGATATGCAGGGGAAAAGTGTTAATTCTTATTTTCTAAAACTTAACTTTGTCTCTCTCTTGAGCTCCCATTCTTCTTGATGGTCCGCCCTAGATAGTCTTAGTGTGATTCATGTGGCCTCCGTTATTTTAGAATTAACCTAATTAATATGGTGTTTACTTCACTATATTCCTACCAGCACCTCATCTAAGTGCATCTCACTTTCTGGACATTATATCAACATTTGCTCAACCTTCCTTGTTTCAACCTATTTTCTATTCACAGTGACATATTGTTTTCTTTTTTGGCATCTTAGCATCACATCTGAAATTCCTGCCTGTCTACCAGCTCTTAGTGTCGCAGTGTTGCATCCTTGGTCCCAGAAGGAAACAAATAGGGAACCCCCACCCCACTCCCCACCATGTTATATGGGCTGGGGTTAATTTGTTTAGGCATTTCTATCCTCCCAAACTATCTTGGTTCTAAAAACTCCCAGCAGGTCTGGGTGCCTACTAGGCAGGGTTCAGGTCCTGCCTAGTGCCAGTGATCCTTTGTCTTAGAGGGGTCATAGCTGAGGTAACCAATCGTCTTGACAAATATTCTTCACAAGTTTTTAATTTTTTCCCCTTTGTGCTGCCTGGATTTCAGATTTTGTACACTAATAAGCCACAAATACACATTATGTTTTTCTGGTCCCACCACAAAATCTTATTTAGACAATGATGGCTTTACGAGGGTTCAGACAACAAGTAAGTAAATTTGCTGATGCCAAAAAGTCAAATAGCAACTTGGTCAACCCCTCACATTGTGCCATTATTATACACTTTCTTTATCATTGTAAAACTTGACACTAAATGTAACTTGGAAATTAAGAATTTATAGATGAAAAGATTAAAACAAGGAGGAAGGAAGAAAGAAATAACATTAACATGTGATTCCCAAAAAACAGACCTTTGCAAAGCTTTTAACATGAGCCCCAAAATGTCATTAAACTTAGCAATAACCAGGGCTAAACAGTAAATTGAGGAAGAGGTCCCCTGTTTCCTCCTTATGTCTTTCTTGAAAACACTCTTTCCTTTTTGCATAATCTTCCCATGTATCTAGGCCCAGCTTCAGTTGACTTGAGCCCTTATATAGTATTAGCATCTTATTGTTGAAAACATTTCCCTTTAGAATCTTTCTCTCTATAGAGCCAAAGAATATGTAGTTCTATGTTAAATGTGGATTTCAGTAAGGACCCTTATCACAAATGTACCCACGTTATTTTGAGGTACAAAGCAGGTCAGTGCTGAAAACCATCAGGTTGGTTACTATGTCGATCACCCCATGGATGTGGATTTGACCATATCCCAATAACAGGTAAGATATGGAGAACTGGGGAGAATTTGAAAGTTCATTACTCACACAAGAGATTCCTGGGAAGAACAAAGTTGGCAGTTGGCACAAACAGATCTGGGATGTTTTGGGTAGGGCAGAGGAGTGGGTTGGGCCTTTGTTGTGGGATTTAGGAAGTTGCTAAATTTAGGCTGAGTTCTTAATATCCCACAGGGGTCAAAGGAAGAGGTAGGGCATCAGCACTCTTGTCAGCTTGTTTAGATGAGGGCTACTAGGGAAGGAGAAGCTGAGGCTTATAAGAAGTCAGTGATTTAACAACAAAAAAAATGGGTTCAAATTTACTGCACTGGCCTTTCCCTTGAAGTGTGAGAATGCCCACGTGCCCCTAGAAACCGAGCACAGCTTCCTCACAGACTAAATGAAGATAAAGCAAGAATTGCTAAGAGACGAGGCTGACTAAACAAATTTGGGGAACCAATATTAAGAATGCCAGACTCTAGCTCCTTCTTTCCTTTTATACCTATTTCCTTAACCAAATGTGGGATCATACACAGAGGACATGCTAGAACCTCACACTCCTCTGATACATCTTTTCTAAAGAGCTAGAAATTGTAGAGAGTATAAAAGGTTCTTCATTCTTACAAAATTATGTGCTATTAGAGTCATGGTATTTGTAGGGCTGGAACAAATACAAAACTAGTCATATTAGATTTCAAAATCAGACTTCCATGTATTTCTTCTTTTCTTTGTTCTTTTCCTTCCTTCCTTTTTTCCAATGAGTAAGTGCCTATCTATATGATGCCAAGTACCTTTTCAAGTGCTGGGACACATTAGTAAGCAAGAGAAATCACCTGTCCTTATGGAGTTTGCTTTTTGTGGGTGGTGACAGAAATTTAAAACACACACACACACACACACACACAGCTTCAGTTCAAAGGAAGGCAGTCCCTGGGATTGATGGTTAGCCTGAAACCCAAATCATCAGTCCAGAAAGTCTTTGAAGAAGTTAATGCTGGGTGCAGAAGTTCCCATTTTCTAATTCCAGTAGTTATCCACCACTATATTTAATTGGCCAGATAGAAATAGGGCAAAAATTGAAATGGGCCTCTCTGCCTCTGTAATGAATTAAATAGTTTTCCATAGCATTAGCTGTAAATGACACTACTGAACTGACAATTTCTTTCTTGTTTGGGCTTCATTTAAACTTCTGAATGGTATTAAGAGGTTATTAGAGATTAATCTCCAATTAGATATTCTGATAGCCCAAGAAATTGTCCAGGGGTCCCTCTGGCCATACTTTCTTAGCATTAAAGAGATATTAAATTAATAATATTTTGCCATCTCTTCAGACCTTTAAACTCCTGTGACTGATGTCCAATCATTTAGCCCACTTAAACAGAATGTCACACTGTGAGTCTTCCATTCTGAATAGGTCACCATAGGCTAGTGCTCATTAGTGTTGTGTGTCCATTTCAGAAGCTGCAGCAGCCACTCAGGCCCTATGTTTTAAGAAAATAAGTAGAAAGTTGTTTTCTCGCAAATGGAAGGGTTATGAAGACAAGGCCATATGTCAGTATTATTGTGACAGAAAAATGTCATCTAGGCGCTATAGTGCTGTATAATGCTCCAACATAAGGCCATAACATCAGGTTGGGATAGTGAGTGAGGCTCATGGCATAGTTCCCAGACCAGTCTAAAGTGTTGTGCCCGGTACAGGATAGAGTTGAAAACCTAATATCAAAAGCAAGAGCTGTTGGGCAAAGCAGTTGTGATTTATGCGGGATTCTTGTCTACGAAAGCAAGACTTGAATGAATTAATCAAGTATTTGCAGTGAAATTTTAAAGAGGAAGTTTGGAAAGAATAAGCTGAGAAGGATCTTCCTAGTTCTGTTACACTGAAAAGTTAAGGGTTTCCTTTCCTTTTCTTTTACCATTTTTTTTTAAACTTACATCTTTACCAGAAGATGAAAGATGAAACTATGAAAGATATGTTATTGCTTAGGAATTTATTTCATAATTAATTAACTTTTCCCTTTCTTTACCTCTTTTCTGTAACTACATTGCATATACAGGCTATGTGCACTTTAGTAATAAGACTCCTAAAGGTATAAATTACAGGGCCTCTATAATTATAATTTCTAAATTGGGGATTTCTAAGGAAGGAAGTTATGGTAGATGGAACTCATTAACTGGTTTGGATTAGATGATTTTGGTAGATATCTATTTTTTTTTGACGCCCAGCATTGCTTTTTCCTAGCAGGAGCTCTTCAGTTTAATCTATCCTTTCCTCATGCCTACTTTTCTGCACTTTTGTGAGATTATCGATGGACATAACTCACCTTCCAGAGCTATGGGTGGATGAACATATGACCCAAATTACACCAAGATATTACTCTCTTCTTCCTGTATTTAGAATGGAAATATAAAAGAAAGAAAATGGCGATTTCTGGTTTAGCCTATGTAGAAGATTTAAGAGAATTCCCTGAAAAAAAAAAAAGATTTTATTTATTTATTTGACAGAGAAAGAGAGAGAGAGGGCATGCATGCAGGGAGAGCTGCAGGCAGAGGAAGAGGGAAAAGCAAGTGGAGGGAGAGGGAAAAGCAGGCTCCTTGCTGAGCAGGGAGCCCAACATGGGGTTGGGCTGCAGTTGAAGGCCTGAGCTGAAGGCAGACACTTAATAGACTGGGCCACATAGGTACCACTTGAAGAGAATTCCTATTAATTTCCTCTTTTTTATGTTGCCAAAGCTGCCCTGTACCCCATACATACTAAGATCTGGTTGTAATGGATTCCCTTATTTTGGAAACTATTTTATTTCTTTATAATATATTTAGTTTTAAGCAAAATTAATTGTTTGGGTTGTGGTCTAAGAATATGAACTGATACCATAATATCAAATCTTTCATTCAACCAGATAAGCTGAAAAAAAAAATAATTACTTGGCCAAAGACATTAAGAATATAGTAAATATTCCTTATGTTCCACATGTAAGTGAAACCACATGATAATTTCTTTTCTCTGCTTGACATATTTCACTTTGCCTAATCCCCTCCAGTTCTATCCATGTTGATGCAAATGGTAGATAGTCATCCTTTCTGATGGCTGAATAATATTCTGTTATTTATATGAATCACATGTCCTTTATCCATTCATCTGCTGAAGGACGTCTCTTTTCCTTCCACAATTTGGCTATTGTGCACATTGCTGATATGAACATTAGGATGCATGTTCCCCTTCTTTTCAATACATCTGTTTCCTTCGGGTAAATACCTAGTAGTGCTGTTGCTGGGTCATAGGGTAGCTCTTTTTTTAATGTCTTGAGAAATTTCCATACTGTTTTCCAGAGTGGCTGCACCAGCTTGCATTCCCAGCAATAGTGTAAGAGGGTTCCCCTTTCTCTGAATCCTCACTAACATTTGTTGTTCCTATCTTGTTAATTTTTGCCACTGGGGAAGGGAGGGAAAATGGAATGGAAAGAAATTAGAGTAGGAGATAGACTATGAGAGACTCTGGACTCTGGGAGATCAACTGAAGCTACAGAAGGGAGGTGGGTGGAGGGAATGGGGTAACTGGGTGATGGGTATTAAGGAGGGCACGTGTTGTGATGAACACTGGGTGTTATACGCAACTAGTGAATTGTTGTACACTACATCCAAAACCAAAGATGCACTATATGTTAGCTAACTGAACATAATAATAATTTTAAAAGACTATAGTAAATATATCTGATTGTGTTATAAGGGAATAGTGTGTGTTGGAAGAGATGGGGCGTTGAAAACAATCAGTGTGGACCTTGAATTTGTGGATCTGGAATTTGCTGTGATGTAGTACAAAGGAACAGAAAACGAAAATGACGTTATCTTCTTTCAGATAGGATATAGATTTGCTTCTATCCTGGGAAATAGTGGGAAATAGCAATCTTGGATCTAATTTTTTGACTATGCCCATGACATCCATGATCTTATACTATGATATCTATGAATTTCAGTTATCCTATGAGGTGATGGAGGTGGGTTGGATAATCCAAAGGTCCTGTTTGGTTCTATAATCATGTAACTATGTATTTTTATTCTATAACCCATGGTAAAATGTTGGAAGTTTCTGAACACAAAGATGACAGACTAAAAACCACATTTTAGTATCAATTTTAAAAATGACATTTCTGTAGTTAAAACTGAAATAGAATATCTAAATTATTCTTTACTCATCATAATTTTTAAGACAGGTTTATGAAATACCTAGACCCTTAGAGCAGGCAGACTGCTTGGGATTACTAGTTAAAGTCAAAGGCCATTGAGTAAAGGAAAATGCAGATCTAACATTTTATGTACAAGTTTTATCTGGGGTAAGGAAAATTCGTTCAGGAAAAGCAATTCTAATATACATGAAAAAAACATAAGCAACAAACTGTAACAAATTCTTGCAGAGGATATTTATCATTTAAATTGATGATTACCTAATAAGCAAAAGTAAATTTATTTTGATTATTTGAACTTATTTTAAGTTGAGCTTATAGATCATAGTGTTGGAATGTTGAAAGGACCTGTTTTTGGTATGAGGAATAACATAGAAAAAAAGCACAAATTAAAATCAAAACTTAATGAATTATTATAAAACCAATATCTATGTGACTACCACTCAGATCAACACACAGGTCATGACTTATAACCTAGTAGTCTCTTTCTACCTTCTTCCCATCACTACTTCTTTATCATCCTGGCATTTATTGTAATCACTCCCTTGCTTGTACCATGCTTTTACATCTAATCATAGCTTAGTTTTATCTGTTCTTTTAGGTTTTTTTTTTTCTGTTCTTTTAGTTTTGTACTAACAGAGATATATGTAATGTCTTTTACTATGCTTGACTTCTTTCACTTAACATAATCATTGTGAGATACATCTGTGCTGTTGTGGGAAACTGTATCTCAGTCATTTTGCGTGCTGACTAGTATTCCATAATGCATATGCTGCAATTTATCTGTTGTATTAATGGGTATTGGAGTTGTTTACACTATTGACTATAAATCATACTTCTATGAACAATCACATACATGTTTCTTTAATCTCATGGGCTTGCATTTCTGCTGGGTAAATTTTAAAGGGTAGATTTCCTGAACTATGGGTTATATGTATGTTCAACTTTAGGAGATAATTTAAAGACATTTTCTAAAGAGATTTTATGTTCCAACAATCATTGTATGAGAGTTTTCATATTCATATTCATATTCATATTCATCCACATATTTCAGACCAATGTATATAGTTAGTATTTTTAATTTTAGCTATTCTTATGCTTGTGAAGTAGTATTTCATTGTGATTTTAATTTGCATCTCCCAAAGAAGGTTGAGTACCTTTTTATGTTTATTTCCACTTTCATATACTCTTTTGTGAAGAGCCAACTCAAGTCAAATTTCTTACATCCTTTGCTTGATAATTTTTATTATTTTTGGAAGGTTCACAGCTACTATCTGCTCAAATATGATTGTTGTTCTTTTCTCATTCTCTTATTTTTCTAGACCTTCTTACTGTATATTTTATGGTTGTTATCCTCTTCCTTGTACATTCCTTTTTTTTTTCTTCCTCTGCTTCATTCATTATCCTAAGTTATTATTCAGTTCACTAACTCTTTAGTCACCTATGTTTGATTTGTGCTAATCCAACCTGCTGCGTTCTTAATTTCAATTATCATATCTTTATGTTCTGAAATTTCCACTTTAAAAAAAAATTCTATCTCTGTCAGTATTCTGCCACTTTGTCTTTTATGCTATTTGAACAGAATAAAGTGGTTACTTTTTAATTCTATGACTTGTTACTCTAGTATCTGTACCATGAATAGATCTACTTCTATGTTTTATTATTTCTGCTGATTTGGTTCATGTGGTTTTGTCTCCTAATGTATCTGTATCAAATTTTTTTATTTTGTTGGGCCTTATTTTTAGAAAATTATTTGTAAAAATAAAATAATTTGAGGTCTTTGACATTATCTTCTTTCAGATAGGATATAGGTTTGCTTCCTACCCTGGAAAGTAGTGGGAAATAGCAATCTTGGATCCAGCTTATTTGTAGATATGTTGCAAGTCCCTGAAGAGGTCTGTGTATTTCTCTTTAAAAATTTATTCCTGAGGCATAGTGTTTCAGTATCTTACCAAAAGCAAGGGAGATTCCTTAGGTTTCCTCCTAAGGAATATAGGATAATTTCTATCCTCTTAGCCCAGCAAGGCTACAAAAATGATGATCAGCTAATAATTAACATTCCAACCTAACCTCCCTGAGCTTTTATCTTCCTGGCCCAGTAATCCTTTATTATTTTATTAGGTCTTTTATTCCTTTGAGCAATTTTTAAAATACCCACATATGTTAAATATTATAAATATAAGTATGTATGTATTTTTCCTTCAGTGGAAGGCTTTTCCAAGATAATACACCATGTCTGGAAGTGAAAAATCCCTTGTTTGGTTTAATCCATTTTTACAATGCTACTATAATTATAATTTTAGAAGAGACCTTTCATTTTATTTCATTCAATTCCATTCCACTGAGGATAACAGCTAAACATCTTAGCTCATAATTTGTAGCTTTCTGTAATCTAACTTTAATCTTACCTTCCACCTTTATATAATGTCATTCCCTACCACATGCATTATTATTCTAAGGCTATGGAAACTACATTGTTCCCCAGTGACAGGGGACAATCTAATGTTCTTTTTCCTTTAACTCATGCTGTTTCGGCTGTCAGGGTATGCTTTCATTGTTTGGTGATAAAATCCTATTCATCTTTCTAGACAGCTTTAATGTCAACTCTTCTGTGAATGTAGGTCCTAAACCCATCTCGAACATAGACACAAAAACACACTGCAGAACTGATCATTCCCTCCTCACTTTCTGACATGATTTCCCATGTAGCTTATAAATAAGCGACACTAACCTGTTTCCGGAAACTACCCTACTTGCATACCTTCATGCCTTTGCTCATGATAATCTCTTTGCCTAAAGAAGACCCATCTCGTGCCTCAAAGAGACTCCATTGATTTTTTTATGGCTCAAAAATTTGAGTTAATATATATCATTCCTCCTTATATTTGTCCATGACTCACTCTGTCCATACGTTAATTAAAGTCATTGTACCTACTTTCTAAATTGCTGGTCACATGTTTTTCTTCCTGGAGGAAGAGATCATCACTAATTTATCTTTTTTTTTTTTGGCCCAAAATTTAAAACAATAATTGATATAACCATAATATGTGATTGATGTACAATTAATATGTGATTGATACTAGAGTAAATGCATAAATGAATGCATGAATGCATATAATGTGTCTCTATTTCACTAGTTCTAAAATATTTTCCCACAAATGGCTTCAGAAATTCAGTTTATATAATGAACCCAAAGTTCAGGTCATCACATTTTCATTTTTCATGATAGTAGAGGAAAATGGCAGGAATTAATAAAAGCCAGGCACAATTCCAAAACCTCATTTAGCTGGTATTTTCTCTTGCTTCCACCAAAGTGTGACTAACAAATAGAATGATGCTTTATTTTCTCCATTTGGGTTTTGCTTGTTAGCCTATATAGTGGGGATATTATTGAGCTGTGAAATTGTTGAAAGCACTCATCTCTAAATATTAGTAGACATAAGAATCCACTGAGAAAATTATTAATATTGCAGATTTATGACCCTAAATACCTGGTTCAGTAGGGCAGATTTGGACCCAGGAATAAGCATTTTATTAAGTGCCTTAGGAATTCTATTTCAAGAGATTCTATTACTACCATTAAAAAGGCTCCAGTTTCCTTGTAGTAATTAGTTTACAAAGAAGCAAACCATTGGGCACAAAAGTAAAGCCTAATTAACCAGATGCTGAGGTCTGGAAAGCTGAATAGAAATATCTGAGTTATATACATTTTTTTAAAGATTTTACTTATTTATTTTACAGAGAGAGATCACAAGTAGACAGAGAGGCAGGCAGAGAGAGAGAGGGAAGCAGGCTCCCTGCTGAGCATAGAGCCCTATGTGGGATGATCCCAGGACCCTGAGATCATGACCTGAGCAGAAGGCAGCGGCTTAACCCACTGAGCCACCCAGGCACCCTGAATTATATACATTTGACATGGTGAGCAAAATGAAACTCCATCCTTCAATATCTAAAAGGGGCATAAATACCAGGCAACAGTAACAGTGGGAGGGAATTTATCAAATGCCTTAGAAACCAATTAAATATTGCTTAAGAAAAACAACAAGTCAGAGGGAGAGACAAACTTAAATTAAGAACATATGTTATCCTGAAAGGTATTTCTCTGGGCTATAATCTACCCCAATCCCTACTTTTCTTCTAATAATTCCTCTATCCCTTTGTCTGCCTGCCATTCTTCTAAATGATGATGAAAATTATAATCTGGCAATTGTGATCTGACAGACCATGAAATTATTTGTGGAGTAGGTAGATGAAATGTAGAGTAGTGATTTTTATTGACTCGAAGGAATTTATTAATTGATTTCAGAAATATTGTCTAACCAAGTAAATAACTTTATTTAGTTGGCTTCTCAAGTTCATTACCTTGATGGGACTCATTTGGTTAGAATAAAAAACACACATGCATTTGTAAGTATGAATTAACATATACAACCTTTCCACCTAAAAAAAGAAAGTATATCACGTTTTACAACTATAAGCATTAATATGCAAAGGTACTTTTTCTATTTTTTTCCAGCTTTTTATAGCATTACTTTCAAACTATACCTGTCATTTTGAATTAGGAATATGTGTCAGTATTTGGAAAGAGTAACATGTTAAAGTATGGGCCCAACTCGAATGCTGTATATGTGAAGTTGTTAGCATATTCTGGCTTTCTGAATCCACCAAGTAAGTTGGCCAAGATGGAAACATTAATTGGAATATGTGGGTGTGCTCTGATTCTTATGGTATATCCATCGAAATGACATGATTCGCCAAGAAAGCATATTTAGGATTCATATATTTTAATTACAAAATATAATGCTCCATGGATCTCATTTTAATATAACTTATATAAATTATATAGAATTATTATAAATTATAATTTTATTATAAATGAGCTCTGTTTATTATTGTAGTTCTTTAAAACGCTGATAATTAGCACATTTAGATGTCATTTATTTTAATATGGGGTATTTACTTTTTTAGGGGTTTATCATAAATGCAAAAGAGATGAAGAAAAGAAGAAAAGTTTCATAGTTGTGTCATAATTTATCAATGTAAATAGCGAACTCCTAATTTTTGATGGAAATGATCACTGTATTTTTTTTTTAATTTCCACTATTAATTATTTAACCAGTCAGGGACACAGGGACTGTTTGAGATATAATTTGTCTTTCCTCCAAAATCCAAGTAACTATACTTCTAAACGTGAAAGTTAGAGCATGTTTTTTATTTGTTTATTTTGTAAAGTTTTACTTGGGGACCAAATTTATTTTCACTAACAGCAGTGGAAAATAAAGTGCTAAAAGGGCATGAGAAAGAGAGATTGAATGTGAGACTGACGATTTAACAGAAATACTCACTTGAGAATTTTAGACAAGCATCAAAACCTGTGGGAACCTCTAAGAACGATTTTGGTTTACATATTATTATGATGCTCCCTACATTTCTGCTAGCAAATATATGTATGTTTTAAATCACAGGCCATATTAAAAGCCCAATTCACACTGGTATTTACTTGGTTATAAGGGCTGTACTAGCATAAAAAGAATGATGTTTATTGTTCCCAATCATGTGCCCTGAAAAATTGTCTTTATAATAATGACAAGCAAGACTATCACACTTTACACAGGGCAGTCTGGAATGTGCACAGTCCTTGCCTTGATATGTGATGTTCAATTAAAACAAAAATCAGAGATCCTCTGAAGGATAAGACTTATTTTTGTATTGTGTCTGTCAACTTGTTCCTGCATGCAAACAGTCTCTTTCTTCCCCTTTATGTCTCTGCCCTACTATATAAAAGGATTGATGTAGGTAATAAACCTGACCTACTTCCTAGATTTAAAACTGCATCTGTCGGTAACTTGCTAAAGAGTTTGAGCTCTGATGAGCTAATCAAGGCTTATACTGTCACCCCAATAGGGCACACATGGAGTCATAAAATTGTTTCACCCTATTATGTGTAAGTTGGAATAAAAGGGTATTAGCACACTGTCAGCACAAATGCTTCTAGAGTTCTTTTTCTTGAGGAAACTGATCTCCTCTTAAGACACAGGACCAAAGTAAAGAACTGGACACCTAAAGCACCATTATCTACCTACTTTCTTATAGGAAAATACACATAGACATTTCTCAGTCCTGATGAGTAAGAAAAATAGAAGTGCACATATGATTTTTAAAAACAGACACATCCTAGGATACAGTCAGCAGCTTAAATAAGAAACAAAAGAAATGCTTTAATTGGCCTTTTTGGAAACACGGCACACATCACTTCTTAAATAGAATGAATCTCCTGTATGAGTGCTTATTTATTTTTTTTATCACTTATTAGATGAAATACCAGTGGACTAACTAGGCTGCTGGCTAAGCTGGATCCTGAACCATGATCAAAATTAATCATGCAGTCTGGAATTTAGTGACAAGCGTTCGAATGCCACATTGAAAATGGCAGCATCTGCTTAATACCATGAGCCCATTCAACACTGGTGTATAACAGCACTGAGATAGGAAATGTTTCTGCTTGAAAGAATAAGTATTTATGTGATTAAATGATGAAAAAATGAACTTTAAAAGTGAAGAATTTTAGAGATTGTTAAATAATATTATTGAAATTAAATTGTTAAAATTGTTACCCTGTTTGAGAAAAGAAAGTGAAATTGTTCCCTAGGAGTTTAGTGATTATAGATCCTTACCTACATTTGGTTCAACCCATTAAGTATCCATGGAGACATTTAGACAGCAAGTGTTTGTATATATTAGGCAAGGTTTGGGTAATTAATAAAAATAAGGTGTGAAACTATTAACAGGGAATTAATACTAACCTTCTATTCTTCCCTTCCATTCTCCAATCTTGAATATAGACATTATGTAATAGATAATGAATTAAATGCTTGTGCTACAGATTAAACTTTAGAACAAAGCAATTAATTTATCTTCTTTGTGCTATAAACATAAACTTAGTTCAACATGGGAAATGTCTACTTTCCCTATACAGTCGGTTCTGTAATGCAACATGTTTATTTCTAAACATTACTTTGCCAAATCACAAAATAAAGCTGAGGAACTTATGAGGGAAATGTGGTTAGGTACAACACTCAATAACTTTATTATTGACATAATATTCTAATTATGATTATGATTAACATTAGAAATAGGAACCCAATAAAAACAGTAGCACAATTTTATACATATTAAGCGGTTAAGAAATATGTTGAGACCACAATAAGTATGGTACTTTGTCTCGAAAAAACCTGAAGTGGAAGTGCTCATGGGAGCGGGTGTCAGAGGATTTCAGTTTATTTGGAAGGAGGGTTATCTTATAAGAAAAGCTATAACACCATACAACGATGGGTAGATGTGTCTCCTATCAGAGGCAGCAAGCTATGGTAGCTGGTAGATGTTTGACTGTGCATCTTGTGTATTACAATAAAACTTGGGTCAGCTGGGCCCAGTTTTTTGTAATCACCTAGCATTTCACCCAAATGAAATAGCACATAAGTAAACACAATTTATTTTACACTCATTATTCCCTAGTATATAATTGCATTGGACCAAATTTACATTTTTAAAACAAGTGTTATAGCATAACTGACTAAACTGGAATCAGTGAAAATTATATACTCATTATGTCATCAACCTGACTTGACAATATTCTAATATTCAGAAATGTATTTCTATGGAACACGCTTTTCCTTATACTGAAAGTTTGTACTAGACAAAATTCGGGGGGATTTTGCACTTTTGGCTTTCTCAGGTCCACTTACAGTCCACCCTATTTGAAGGATAATTGTATTTGACAAATCATTCCAAAACTAGTCTCGAAAGGTACTTTTACAAATTGGAATCTGTTAAGAATAATCAATGAATAAGGAAAAGAGTTAATTTTAATTAAATACATACTATGTATCAGAAATAGTACTACAAATTCTAACTGAATCGTATCATTTGTTGAACAACATGGTTGTTTGGTTTGCTAATAGACCCATTTTACATAACTGTTCACTACAGCTTTGAAATGGATAAGTGATTTCTCAAATTTCATGTAATACATAAAAACAAGGCTACTTATTTTAGTATTCTGATTCAGACTCTTTAGCACAAGCCACTTAGAGATAATTTTAAGTTCTTGGCTTGGAGATTTGAGAGGAAGAGATTATGAAGTCTCCCCTCCCTTAACTTATCACTTCTGTATAGTAGAACATTATGTCTATTAACAAATTTATTGTCCTTTATATCTGTTGTGTGGTTTTAGTTTGTTTCAGAGAATTTAGGAGACCACATGTAGAGATGCTTAATCATTATCCTTCCTTTAATTCAGAGGAAAAGATGTCCCTTGAGTCAAGAATCTAATTAGCCTGGGTGTGGCGTGGAAAGAAGAACATTGCAAATATATATTCTATTCCAGGATGGTAGAGTTGTGGTCCAATAGGAGATCTTCACTTGTTACCCATTCTTGAAGAAGCTGATAGAAATTATAAACTCTCTTTTCTGTTAAGGGCACAGACACTTGATTAAAGCCCCTTAAAGTAATGTATCACTCACTCGCCTCCATCATTCAACAGCATTATCCTCAAGTGCTGCTTGCTTAAGCACTGAGGGGTGGCATGAGGGAGGAAGGCAATTGTAGATTTGGCCTGAGCAAAAGTTGGTTTTCTGCCCAGGAAAGTTACCTGGCGATGGCTAATTCCCAGCTCTATGATGTCTTATTTTGCTCTTTTTGAGGCTTCATTTCTTTTATTCTAACCCTTTCTCTACCCATAAAGTATCACTTAGAAAAACACAGCAGGTGCTCTGAGCCTGTTTGTCAAAAAGTACAGATGATTTTATTTGGTTGCTAGATTTTGTAAACGAAAATACAGGTCATAGAGTTAAATCTGACTTTCAGATGCACAACAAATAATGTTAGAGTACAAGTATATTCCATATATTTCATGAGATAAGCTTACGCTAAAAAAATCATTTTTAATCTGAAACTCAATTTTAATTGAGGGTCCTGTGCATCATAGACCATCCCTCCATTTATAAGTAATATATTCCAAGAGGCAGGTGTCCTCAGCAGGGCCCTCTGACAGCCTTGCTTTAAAGATTGCCTTGTTTGACAAGCCATTGTCATTTCTTTAAATTAATTGAAAAAAATTAGTTAAATGTTTTGCTTCGGCTTCAGCCCCTTAGGACTCATAATATCCTATGAGAAGGGTTGTCAGCATCTTGAATTATTGCCTAGCTTCCATAGAGTAGATAAAGACAGAGTTTTAACAGCTTTTGTTTCCTCTCCTGAAATTGAAGATAGATTCAAATATTCTTTATATGTACGTTTTTGAATGTCTCTGTGGAATAAAAGATTCCATATTATTTGACCCTTCTATGTTTCTGTCTCGTGTCCAACACAGTCATGCTGGTATTTTCCCGAACGAATAAAGAACAAAGCCTCAATGTATGGCAACCAGGACAAGTGAAAATTTCTCTATCAGCTCCGATTTAGCTAAGCCTATTGCACCTAAATGTCTCTTTTCGAGATTTTCAATCTTGGTCTTCCAAAAATATGCATCAAATAATGAACTTTAGAAACCCATTCTTTCTCTATGGCATTTATTCATGCGATAAAGCCCACAAAGCTATCTTTAATTATTACTGTATAGGATATCCCGTTATCTTTAATTATCACTGCCGAATGGTTGCAAAATCAAATACTGCTGGCAATCAAGAGTCATTATACAATAGCATGATTGCATCTGTTCATATTAACAGATAAGCACAGAAAATCAAAACAGTGTCTGATTTAACCACTAAAACTGTCTGAACAAAATATTGTATCTAGCGCTCTTAATATCTTGCGGTGACTTTGATCTGATTAAAATCCAAAGAAACATAACCACAGATGCAAATGTTCTGGTGTCTCTGAAATTAATATTGCTGAATTTCACTGGACTGAATTGCTGGAATCCTAGTGAAGCAGAAGTGATTATAGGCACAGTATAAACTTATGATAGGAGGATATCTAAATCTCTGAGGCCGCAGGTGCAGGATTATAGCAAAACCCCAGTGAAACATTCAGTGTTCTGTCTAAATACCCCAGTACAAAATTAATTAGGCAGTTGATCACATAATAAAGCTATGATGGATGATCTAATGGAAACTAGCATCTCAGAGTCAATAACGAACTTGATTCTCTTATTAGATGCAGCTGATTTTCAGTACTGCCATTTACAAGATTGTGTGCATAATAGAAGATAAAAAAAAGAGGGGGTTCTATTTTGAAAATGAGAACTCAGTTACAGTATTTATCTCTGTTGGAAACTATAATATGTAAGCAATGTAGAATTTGTAGATAGACATATCTGCGAGTAATTCTCTAAGATACTTGCCTGAAAAGCACATCAAAGAACAGGGAAATAATGAGACAGGCTCCAGCTGTTGGATTCCTACAGCTTTTGATTTGTGCTCTACTAGAAACTCCAGGTTTTGATCCTGTGTTGATTATTTCCATGGTACTGAAGTTGATTTGTGCATTATTTAAAAACAGACAGTAGGCAGCAAAACAAGGAAGAGTTTGCAAACTACATCTTAAAGGACATTTTGTTTCTGTCTTGTCATTTCCAGCATTGCACTTAGGGGCTCTGGTGATGTGCATGGCTACCTGTAGAGGAACATACATTAAAAATGGAGAAGGTACAGAACAGAGACAATCAAAGGTTTAAAAAAAAATCAGGATGATATTGCACCTAAAGTGACCATGGCATTCCGGGACTAGGGGATATAAGAGTGCCACATGTTGATTTTCAATTCTGTAAAAACGTGCAAATGATTATGAGGGCGCGAACAGCTGCCCACTTTGAAGTGAGGAATATTTACTCAGCAGAGAAACCGGGTGGTTAAAAATTACTGAAAATTCTGTCAGCACTGGGTAGACCTCTTCTGAGGCATGGCTTCGAGAAGACCTTGCTGAAAAGGCAGTCCATTTTTGAAAAAGTTCATTCGTTGTTTCCTCCAACCTATGTTTTATTTCCTAATAAAAAACAATGTGAATTTTTGCAAATTTGGTAATACGGTTTTCTGGAGAACTCTGCCCAAAGTGTTTTTGTGTTCTGATGGTAACAGAGTAAATAGGTCAAGGAAGAGCCTGTGATTTCTGCTGCTGTTTGACTTTTTGGTGATTTTTTTTTTTTTAACCTGGTGTTTTTTTGTTTGTTTGTTTTGGTTTGTTTTTTTGTGGTTGAAAGCACTATTATACAAGGTGAGCTGTTGTTTGGTTGCACTGCTCTTGAGAAAAGAAATCCAGCTGGCAAGTGACTTAATTTGGTTGTCTGTGAGCTCCTTTCAGCCGTTCTTCCTTCTTTCCTTCCTGATCTTACCTCCCTCCGTGGGCACAGATATACAAACACATGTACACAAGAAACATTGGAACAGCTGCTTTGTGGACCAGTGAGAAATTCTTTAAGGTTATTTTTAGAGAATCCCTCACACCTGATCAGCTTATTGACTCAGAGAGATATCAATAATCAATATACAACTCTGAGAGTCTCTTGGAGGTCACTGTTTGATTTGACATTGACTCAACCTTCTTCTTATCAATAATCACTTCCTCCATCCTCATTTGGTCTCTCTTGGCTAGGTTGACAATATACAGTACTTGGAGACTTCCTTAATCAAAGGCAATGTAAGAATTATAGTGGAGATTTCTATGTTCATAGGTATAAGTCAAGAATATTTTTAGAGTTGTAGCTATACCTGGGCTCATGTAAAATAAACACACATTTTAAGACAACTTTCTTATATTCTAAAAGCTCTATATGGAGCTAAAAGCACTGAAGCAATGCAGTCAGAAAATCTGAAATAAAAATATTCAGAAACATTTAAGAAAACAATGAAGTCACATGGCATTTAATAGAAAATTGTTTGTTCCAATACCATAGATATAAATGAAGATTAGTATCATTTTATTTATTTTTTAAAGATTTTTTTTAAAGATTTATATATTTGTTTGAGAGAGAGAGAGCCTGAGCAGGAGGAAAGGGGAGAGGGAGAGAGAGAGAGAGAAAGAGAGAGAGAGAATCTCCAGCAGCCTCCCCAATGAGAGCACAGCCTGACACAGGCTCAATCTTAAAACCCTGAGTTCATAAACTAAGCCAAAATCAAGAGTCAGTCACTTAACTGACGGAGCCACCCATGTGCCCAAAAGATTTTACTTTTTAACTAATCTCTGTACTCAATGCAGGGCTTGAACTAACAACCCTGAGACCGAGAGTTTCATGCTCTACAGACTGAGCCAGTGGACATGTGGTAGACTCAGTTGGTAGAACATGTGACTCTTGATCTTGGGGTCATGAATTCAAGTCCCACATTGGGTGTGAAGATTACTTATAAAAAGAGTTAGATGAGCATAGTTTTATAAGACTTCAAATAATAGGACAGATAAGAAGAGATTAAAACCTATGCTAAGTTGAGAAAGAAAAATAAATTTGAAAAATTCCCTAGAAGCAGTAAAAAACCAAAAACCAAAAACCAAACAACAACAACAACAAAAAAAAAAACCTCTCTCTGAACTAGTGAGTCTGTCCTGTCTTGATTGATAACTACAAAAGATATCTAGGCAGCTTTTTGAAATAAATTAATCATACAATAAATAGGTATTTTTAAAAGAAAAATATAAAATGCAGAGAAGAAGAAAAGAAGAAATAAAAATCGCAAAAAAAAAATCACAAAAGAGAAAAATAAGATTACATATTTTCCTTAGAGTTTTGCATAGTTTGCAAACACAGAGAAATTATTAGTCAGATTGGCTAGGTTACACAGCAGTGACAAATTCCCAAATTGCAGGGCTTACAGAACAAAGGTTTGTTTCTAATTTACATCATATGTCTAATGCAGGTTGGCAGGCCTTCTGCTTCCCATAGTCTCTCAGAGTCCCAGTCTGTGGGAGGCTACACCATATTATAGCTAAAGTATTTGAAACACATGGCCTCCAAGTTTGCTGCGGTCGATTAAGAGAAGACAGGAGGCTCGTGCAGGATGTTTATAAGATCTAAGCATATAAATGGTTTATATTACTTCTGCCACATGGTCCCAAATTTACTGCAAAATAAATTGACAAATATAGTCTTTCTAAATGCCCAGGAGAAGTAAAATGAAATAAAGAGTTGGAACAATACAGACTTGTTTCTGTCTCCTCCCACATGCCCAGTTTTGGACAAAATTTGAATCATTATGTTTTATAGTTTAGCTTTATTTGAATTAATGAATTATGAATATATGTTTCCAATGTGTGCAGAATATTCATCATGTAAATATTGCACCCTTTACACGATGTATTTTTTTTTTTTTACCGTTGTAAATTGAAACTCCACATCATTTTTATGAAAAGCATAACAGTAAGGTTGTGGCTAAGAGTGTGGCTCTTCTGTCAGAAAGACCTAAATTTGAATCTATATCCCCTTTCCTCACCAGCTATGTGACTGGAGGAGATTCATTAAGCAACTTATGTAGATTCAGTGTTCAATTACATGGAAACAATAATGCCTTTCTCATTTACTACCTTGAGGACTCAGTAAGATAAAGGAAGTTCTTAGTTCACAGCTAACTATTAAGAGTATAAGCCCAGAATTAATGACAATATCAGAGGCCTTTATGATGATGTTGGTGATGGCTAGTGTTACTACATAGATCTCTTGCACGGACACAAGCACAGGAGTTGAGGCGAAGAGATGTGCTCTAATACAGCAAGTCTGGGGCTTACATGAATTTTGCCACAATTTAATCCTGAACAGAAGAATCATCTATATTGCCAGTGTTATCCACATACATTTTTTGGATTAGCTTATATTTGGATGCAATCTTTGTGGTTTCAAAAGTATGGAACAGTACCATAATTGTATATGGGGATCACCCTGCACTGTTCTTCCATAGCTAGCCACAGCTCTGTGAGAGAAAGAAAACGTAAGCCATTTGGTGCTTTATTATTATTATTTTTTTTAGTTTTGTAAAGATTATATTTATTTATTTGACAGACAGAGATCACAAGTAGGCAGAGAGGCAGGCAGAGAGAGAGGAGGAAGCAGGCTCCCCGCTGAGCAGAGCAGAGCAGAGAGCCTGATGCAGAGCTCGATCCCAGGACCCTGAGATCATGACATGAGCCAAAGGCAGAGGCTTTAACCCACTGAGCCACCCAGGCACCCCAACCATTTGGTGCTTTAAAACAAACAACCACACCTTGAATCACAAAGACATGTCTGTAAGGATGTTTATAATAGCAGTATTTATAATTACAAAGACATGGATACCATATAAGCAGTCTTCATTGGTGGTAAATCAAATTATAAAACATAATACTAAATAGAATATAATACAGCCTGGCAAAAGGAAAAGGCTAATTTGTACTTCATCTATTTATATAGAAAGATTTCCACAATACTATATATTGTTTTCTGTGTCTCCTGTGTGTGGTTCCTCTATTCTTTATTTACTGCTTTCCTTTGCATAAAGTGAATATTTTCTGTTGTAGTTCCCACACATCTCCAATAATACTCTGTCTTCTCAGTCCTTGTTCATGTGAGCCATTCTAATAGGTGTGTAGTGGTTTCACATAGTATGGTTTTTTTTTAAGTTTTTATTATTGAAGTATAGTTGACACAAGATGTTATATTAATTTCAGGTGTACAATATAGTGATTTGACAGTTGTATACATTATGCAGGGCTCATCACAGTATAGTTATCATGTGTCACCATACAATGTTATTACAATATTATTGACTATATTCTCTATGATGTACTTTTCATCCCCATACTTTATTTAATTTATAACTGGAATTTTGTACCTCAACCTCAAAAACAGTGTAGTTTTAATTTATATTTCCCTAATGAAATGAGGTTTAACATTTCCATATACATATATATATATTATGATTACCTATTATATAGGGCATGTGTGTGTGTGTGTGTGTGTGTGTGTGTGAGTTATGTGTATCTGTTTGTCTCTTTTAATGTTGGACTGTTTGGTTTTGGATCAGTGAGTTTTGAAAATTATACATCCAAATATAAGTCATTTATCAAAAATACAGTTAGTACATATTTTCTTCCAGGATGAAATTTGTCTTTACATTCTCTTTTGAAAATGTCTTTCGAGAAGTTTTTGGTTTTTTTGAAGTATAATTTTTTTGTGTGTCATTTTATGAAATATACTTTTGATATCATAATCAGGAGACATTTGCCAAAGCTAAGGGCAGAAAATTTTCTTTTTAACACATTTGCAGTTTTAGGATTTACATTTATGTTTATAATCCTTTTTGACTTAATTTTTATATATAGTAAAACATATGTTGTAGTTTTGTTTTGTTTTGTTTTGCTTTGTTTTGAATATGGAATTCCCAAAGATCTAGTACCATTTGTTGATGACTGCTATCCTCTCTCCACTAAATTGTCTCTGTACCTTTGTCAAAAAGCAGTTACCATAGTGTAAATCTATTTCTGAAAACTTTAGTCTGTTCCATTTATTTATTTGTCTTTTTTTGTGTTTTGTTTTCTTTTTTGTTGTTTTGTTTCATTTTGGGGTGTGTGTGTGTGTGTGTTTTGCTAATAGCACCCTGTCTTAATTCTGTAGCTTTATAATGAAATCAAAGAATGTTAGCCTACAATTCTGTTTTTTTTTTTTTCTTAAGTTGTTTTTTTTTTTTAGGTCCTTTGCCTTTCCCTGTGAATTTTTTTGTCAGTTTTTGAGTTTCTATAAGAAAAGCCTTATAACTTTATTTGGGAGGCATTGAATCTATAGATCAAATTGGGAATTATTGATATCTTACCAATATTGAGTCTTCTAAACCTGAACACAATATATCATTCTAATTATTTAGTTCTTTCATTTCTTATAGCAATATAGTTTTTAGTTTTCTGTGTATAGATCTTTTATATCTCTTGTCAGGTTTATCTCTAAGAATTTTATATTTTGATGCCAATTCAAATAATATTGTTTATTTCATTGTTTTTGCTAGTCTATAACAATGCACTTTTTAAAAATATTGATCTTATATCCTACCATCTTGCCAAAATCACTTATAAATACTTTAACATTTTTTCTATCAAATTTTCAACATAGATTACCATATCATATGAAAATAAAAATCATTTTTACTTATATTTTCCTGCTTTATAGTACTGGCTAGACTCTCTAGTGAAGTATTTAAAGGAAGTAATATGATTAGACACCTCATCTTGTTCCTGATCTTAGGATGGAAGCATCCAGTCTTTCATCATTACTATTATATTAACTATGGGGTTTTGTAGACATACTTTTCCTGGCTGAGGACATTTCCTGCTATTTCTGATCTGGTAAAATTTATCATCAAGTAATTATGATAACTTTTCAAATTTGTTGAGATTTTTATGTACTTTGGTTCTCTTTATCAGACTTATATATCTGGAATAAAATCCTTTTAATAAATTTTTAGATTTGATTTTATAAAATTCTATTAAGAAATGTTTTCACCTATAATTATTAATAATATGGATTTGTAGCTGTCTTTTCATGTAATGCCTTTGTGCCCTTTTTGTATCAAAATAATGATGGCTTGCTTCATAAAGTGAATTGGAAAACATTCTTTTGTTTTTTTTAATGATCTTCTTGGAAAAATTTGTGCAGAATTTGCTATTACTTCCTCCTTAAATGATTTTTAGAATTAACCAGTGAAGTCATCTAAACCTGGAACAATAAATTCAAGTTCTTTAATGGATTTAGGGTTCTTCAGGTTGTTTTCAGGTGAGCTTTGGTACTTTGTGTCTTTCAAAAATTTTGTCTTATTTCTCTAAGTTGTCAAATTTTTGGCTATGTTCTCTTATTATACTTTAAATATCTGTAGAAATTATAGTGATGCCATCTCTCATTCATGAGCTTGGTGATTTCAGTCTTCCCTTTTTATTCTGATTAGTCTACCTAAAGGTTTATCAGGTTTATTGATCATTACAAAAATAAGCTTCTGGTTTCATTAATTTTCTCATTTGTTTTCTATTTCACTGATCTCCATTTTGATCTTTATTAATTTCTTTTTTTTTCTGCTTACTTTAATTTGCTCTTCTTTTTCTAAATTCTTAAGTTAGAAGTTGAGGTCTTTTAAGACCATTCACGTTTTTAAATATGAACTTTTAGCACTATAAATTGGCTACCCCAAATCTCTGAAACAGTTTGTTTTTATTTTTATTCAATCCAAAGTATTTTCTGATATCCCTTTTGATATTTGCTCTGACCCAGTTTATTTAAAAGTGTGTTTTTGTTCCTAAGTATTTTGAGTTTATCTGAATTTATCTCCAAATATTTCTGTTATTTGGATAGTATTTGTATAACTTGAATACTTTTAAATTGACTGAGGATCATTTTTAGGTCCAATATGTACCCTCTCTTGGCACATATTTCATGTGCACTTGGAAAAAAACTGAATTTTCCTGTTGCAGAGAGCATTTCCTAAAGGCTGTTAGTTGCTATCTGTTTTCAATTGTTTTATAACTTTACTGATTCTCCTTCCACGTATTCTACAAATTGAGAGAGCTGTATTGTGATCTTTGACTGCAAGTATAGTTTTGTCTATTTGTCTTTGTTGTTCTATTAATTTTTGCTTCACATGAACTTCTCTTTTTAGGTACATAAAATTTATCATAGTTACATCTTCTTAATGAATTGACACTTTATCATTATCGGGGAAAAAACAATTTTATCACTGAAAATATTCTTAACCTGTAATAAAATTTGTTTTATATTAAACAGCTACTCCAATTGTCTTTTGAGTAGTGCTGGCATTATACATCTTTTGTCATTCTTTTACTTTACATATGTACCTTTATAGTTATTTCTTTGTATTTTAAGTGTCTTTTTCATATACATCTTCTGGTGGAGTATTGCTTTTGTTTTTATCTACTCTTATAATCTCATCCTTTTTGGGAGGATATTCAGAACATTTACATTTAGGGTGATTCATGATCTAGTAAGGTTTAAGTCTATCATCAATCTGTCTACTCTGTATGTGTCCCATCTGTTCTTTTTGCCTAGTATTATTTTTTTTCCTGCCAATATTGGACCAATTGAATATATTTTATAATTCAAATTTATCTCCTTTTTTTGGTATATTAACTAAAACTCATTGTTTTGTTATTTTAGCAATTTAGGGTATATAATTTATGTTTTGACTTATCACAGTTTACCAATAATTTTTATTTTCTGTCTAAAGAACTTCCTGTAATAGTTTTTGTAGGGCATATCTGGTAATAAAGAATTCTTTCAGCTTTTGTGTGTCTGAAAATGTCTTTACTTCACCTTTGTTTTTGAAAGAAAGTTTCACCAGATATAGATTTTTAAATTATATCTTTCCCCATTCCCTTACCCCTAGGATTTTTAAAATGTTGCACCACTATTGTTTGGGGTACAGGTTTTTTTCTAACCAGAAATCTTCAGTCATCATTATATTTATTCCTCTGTAATTAGATTGTCTTCAGAATTTCTTTTTATTACTGGTTTGAACAATTTGATTATAACGTGTATTGCTGGAGTTTCTCCATCTCTTGTGTTTGAAGTTCATTGTGATTTTTAGAACTGAAGCTTTATAGTTTTCAATAAATTTGGAGAAATTTGGTCATTATTTTTCAAACTTTCTTTTCTCTCTTATTCTCTTTTACATTTATTAGGTCACTTGCAGTTGCCTCACAGTTCTCTCTCTAGTTGTTTTTGTTGTTTGCTTGTTTCTTGTTTTGTTTCTGCTATCATTGATTTTTGCTTCTTTCAGTGTTTAATTTTAGATTATTTCATCACTGTGTCTTTAAGTTTTTCTGCGTGTGTGTGTGTGTGTGTCTACTCTGTCATTAAGCCCATCCAGGCTACTTTAAAATCTTATACACTGGAGTTTTTACCTTTAGGATTTAAATTTCTTGATATCTCCTATGTTTGTAACCAATTTTTGAATATATGGAAGATAATTTAAATGACTACTTTAATAACTTTTTCTATAGATTGCAATATCTGTGTCTGTTCTGGTTTAGTTTAATTAATTAGTTTAATTCATGGGCCGTATTTTTTCTTTGTACTTTTGTTCTTTTTTAGTAATTTATATTTGGATGTCAGACACAGTGAACTCTATTTTGTTGGGCGTTAGCTTTTATTTGTTTGTTTGTTTCACTATAAATATTATTTAGTTTTATTCTGGGATGTAGTTCAGTTACTTGGAAATATTTTGGTTTTCAAGTGTCATAGTTTTAAGATTCTTTAGTTGGACCAGAGCAATGCTCAGCCTTGGGGTAATTATTCTACACTACTGCAGAAAGATCATTCTATTTGCTCTACTCAGTGCCCCACAAATCGTGGAAAAAGCACTACTCCCAGCCCTGTGTGACGATTCCTTTTGGGCCATTCCTTCTCCATCCTCAGGTAGCTTCTTCTCATGCATTCACTGATCAGCACTTAGCTAAATACTCAGAAGGAACTCTACAGATTTCTGGAGTTTTCTTTGTGTTGACCTCTGTTACTCTCATCTGTGAATTTGAGTCACCACCTTGCATCTGCTACAATCTTAAACTCTATCTCTCCAACCAAAGAGTCCCTCCTCTGGACATTGCCTGGATTCCCTCTCCTTGTTCTGCATCCCAGAAATTGTCTCAGTAAGGTTGGGTAGTTGCTGTGGTCTGAATATTTATATCCTCTAAAATTCATATATTAAGATCTAAATGCCCAAAGTGATAGTAATAGGAGGTGGGCCTTTGAGAGGTAATAGGATATGAGGACAGAGCCCTCATGAATGAATTAGTGACTCATAAAAGAACCCCAAGAATGCTTCCTTGTCACTTTCACTGTGTGAAGGTATAATGAAAAGTCTACTGTCTCTTATAGGGTCCTCACCTGACATGGCTGGCATCCTGATATTGTATTTCCAGGCTCCAAAACTGTAAAAATAAATATCTTTTGTTTCTAAGCTACCCAGTCTGTAATATTTTGTTATAGAAGCCATAAAAGTTAAGATATTAGCCACAAGTCTCAGCTCATATGTTTCTCATCTCTCAAGGATTACTCACCAAGCCTGATATCTAGTATCTTAAAATTTTCTTCTTCACATATTTTGTCAGTTTTAGGTTGTTTCAGTAGAGATTGTAAATACATTCCTTATTATTCCATCTTGGTCAGAGGTGAAAGTCCTATTTATTTGTACTTACATGAGAAATTTTTGTAAAAAGTAAAACAGTATGGATTAATACAGTAAAAGTCTCCATTTAGTACTCTGAAATGTCAGTCCCCTTCTCAGAAATAACCACTGTTTTGTATCTTTAAAGACTATTCCCAATATATATATATATATACATGTATATATACATACACACACATATATATATATGCACACACACATATATATATACACACACACATACATATATATACACACATGTATATATATATACATACACACATCTATATATATAGATGATATAAATGTAGATATAGATATATCTTCACATACAATAATGTATTTGATGTGGGTATTTTCAAAACAAATAATCCCATACCTTTCATATCACTCAAAAACCTCCGTTTTTATCCAATGATGTGAAACATTTCCATTCCAATACATAGAAGTCTACCTCATTCTTTTGAATTACTTCAGTAATAGCAAAATAGTCTGTTTAATAATTTCTACATTGATTAAGACTTGTTTTTTGGTTTTGTTTATGTTTTTGTCTTTCATTTTTTCCTCTACTGAAGTGATAGGTGCAATGAGTGGACTTTTATATTCCTCTTTGTGCAGTTGTACAAATATTTCTGTAAGACAATGCAAATAGAGTTTCTAAGTTAAGAGGTAAGCGTGCTTTAAAATTTGATAGATAGTATCAACTCGCCCTCTAGAATGCTTCACAACAAAATTGTGTATATCAAAGAACCTCTTCCTTATTTTCTTCTCAGCTCTTGTTAATATATAATATTTAAAAATGTAATCAATCATATAAGTGTAAAATGTTTTATTTTAATTTCTGTAGTTACTGGAAAGGTCAAGCATATTTTCATATGTTAACTATTTATATTTTCTTTCCTGTGAACTACTTCTTCTTATCCTTTGACTATTTTTACAAAGATATCTGTTTTAGTGATTTGTGAGTGATTTGTGTGTGGGGGGGATGTGGGTGTGTTTATAAACTTTTCTTAAAGATTATATTTATTTATTTGTCAGAGAGAGAGAGAGCACAAGCGGGGGATTGGCAGACAGAGGGAGAAGCAGGCTCTCAGCTGAGCAAGGAGCCCAATGCAGGGTCGACCCTAGGGCACTGGAATCACGACCTGAGCTGAAGGCAGATCCTTAACCAACTGAGCCCACTCAGGTGTCCCTGTTTATAATCAACAAAGTGTCTCATTTTGGAGAGGAAAATACCTGAAGCATATATATATATAAAATAAGGCCATTTCCCATTTCCTATCCCACATCTGCACCTTCCATAAACTACCCTATCTCTCACCTTAGCCAAGTCCAGGGAACTGGCCCTTTTTTTGTTCCATTCTCATTGGTCTTTTAGTCTATATATTGTGTAATAAAGATTACTTTTATCTTTCACACACTAAACTTTAATAACAACCTTATTCTGTTTTTTTTTTAATTTCTGCATGTGTATATGGATAGAAATTAGATATTGTGGTTAATCTGGAAATTTGGACCAGCTTAAGGCTGTTTTATGACCACTTAGTCTGAATTGGAAATGTGGTAAGTAAGACAGGCTCTGGAATCCAGATTATATTTTATATTTTTTCTTTTGTAAATGGCAGAACCATGGATATTGACCAGTTTATACAACTTGAATAGAATGATGTAGGAATTATTATCTGATACCCTACTTCTGAGAATATAGGCCAGACTGGGTCAATTTATCAAGGAAGAAATAGAAATTATTACTTTTTAATTTTAATTATAACCATCAAGATAGTTACAATTAGTACAAGGTAGTTACAATGCCTCAGGAAGATTGAGGCAAATTCATAATACAAGTGAAAACCCTTAACTGGTTAGGTCTGACTGGTTATATGAACATAAAATAATTGGCTTCAATTTCTGTGACTTGACAAGGTACATAATAGAAGATTCTTGCAGTGACTATTTTTTCACTCACTATAACTGCTGGTCTTTTCATGTGGGTTTTCCTGGTGAGCTCCTTGAGAATGGAAGACTGCTTCATCACTCTTTGAATCCCTCTCAGCCTTTGGCACAGTGCCTTCCATGTCTCTAGGCGCACTACGCTCTGGAAACTGTTGACAGTTATTAAAGAACAGTATTTGGGATGTGGCTGATATTGACAATAAAAATAATAGTAATAATAATAACTAGAATTGAGTTCATGTTATGTATTAGGCAGTGGCCTAACTGCTATTTCACTGCTTTTTTATATTTTATTTATTTTTATACATATTTTGTTTTTTTAAAGATTTATTTATTTATTTATTTGAGAGAGAGAGAGAGAGAATAAGCAGGGGGAGGAGTAGAGGGAAAGTGAGTGAGAGAATCTCAAGCAGACTCCCTGCTGAGCATGGAGCCTGATGCAGGGCTAGATCCCATGACCCTGAAATCATTACCTGAGCTGAAATCAAGAATTGGATGCTTAAACCAACTGAACCACCCAGGCACCCTAATTCATTGCTTTTAAAAGGGGGTAAACTGTGGCACATAAAGGTAAGGCAGAGGTTGGGCCTAGATTCTGACCCAAGCATGCTGACACAGTATGCTGGGCTCTAGTTGCTGTGCTATGTACAATTCCAAGTCCAATGTGTATAATTTTATAAATTACTGCTTCGTTTGCAAGTTTCTTGCCTTCTACTAGTCCACTAGCTCATTGATGTTGGGTGTCCATCTTATTTATTTTTGTTCTTCCAGGCTGCTGCACAGTGTTTCTGGCACAGAAGAAGCTCTTAATAAATGATATTAAAGTAGTAATTGAATGAATGTCATGCCCTTCTACCAGAACCTTGCAGAACGAAGTCTAAAATTTCTGTATCTTTTATGGCTGTCAGAATGCATATTTCTATACATATTGAGTACCACATGACTGTTAGTTAATGATATGACTGAAGTTAATAATATTTTTTCTGCCCATCGTCACAGAAGTGGGTGGTTGCATTAGTCGGTCATTACTGCATAAGAAGTGTTCCCAAATCTCAGTGATTTAAAACAACCACCATTTGTTGCTTATTTCTTACATGTGGGCAGGCACAAAGTTGGCTTTCTAAGCTGGAGCGAGCCCCAGGCTGGTAGTTGAATCCAAATATGTTTCAGTATCTCTCATCTTACTTGGGCCAAGATATTTAATGGGGCAGGGTCTTTTTACAAAAATGGCAGAGGTACAGGAGAACAAGCACATCCCAAGCCTTATTGGCTAAAACAAACCACATGACAAAGCCCAAAGTCAAAGTGGAAGCTGTACACTCCATCTCCAGTGGGAATAACTGAAAAATTCTATGAGAAAGGGCATGGATTCTGACAGTGGTAAATAATAGAGTCAGTAATTCAGTTTATCACTTTTGTACTGACCAAGCAAGTGGTAGAGAAAAACATTTAGAAACACCAACAGCAAATTTTCATTAAGCCCTTAAGCAAATGTAGAAGTTTGAGGCAAAACCCAAGCCAGTTTTTATTTAATCACAGTTTTCTTCCACCCTTCCAACAAATGTAGAAAATATTACAGTCATTTCTAGAGTAATCAACTGTGGTATCCCAAACAGAAGATTATAACATCAGCTGGAAACTGAGCAGCAGGACAGTTGAAGGCTTAAAAAAAATATTACTTAGATTCAAATGATACTTTGCAATAAGGAAAGAGGGTAGGGGCAGGGAAATTAAGAAATTAGCAATACAAACAGAATTATATCCCAAAAGAAGACTGGGTTTGCCATTACAGGAAGCATCAGAGAGAATATGAATATCAGAAAATGAAACATGAAGTAAATGTGACTGGCCTTGAACAGTAAACACTGAAAGATATTTATTTAACAAATAGGAAAGTAGTTAAGTCCAGGAAATTAAAACAGAGAAAACAAAGATTTCCTTTGGTGTTTGTTTCTCTTAAAACTTCTCAAGCTTATGACATGAGGGGTACAGAACAATATAGGGTGATTATTCCAGTGTTTCCGTCTTTGAGAATCCGAAATAGGCTCGTCACATCCAGGCTCTGTACTCCTTTGTAGGTTCACAGTTGGGTATGCTGTATCCTGTCTTAAGACGGACCCCAGAGCAGCTGTAAAGCTGTGTCAATGGCTGGGTCCAAATGAGGATCAGAGAGCAAAGCTGAGACATAAACTTGTACATAAACAAAACACTTCCTATTCTACTTAAAGATAAAAATAAGGGGAAATGCCTCATGAAGTAGCAATCCTTCTACAATAGCTGAACATTTCCCTGTAACTTTTTTGTGTTTTTCAAGCAATTTTCTTTATTTTCCCTTACATGAAATGACATAGACCTGCAATTTCTCACCCCTTGGTCCAAATTGTGTGTCATTTTCTAGTCTCTCAGGCATTTACTGTTTTATGTCTGTATAAATGTGTGTATACTTATGTATACACACAGACAGGGCAAAAATGTGAACATTATCTTGACAAAATGTTTTTTATACCTAGTTTAACAGAAGGGACAATTGGTATGATCTTAAAAATGCAATTTGATAAGTATAAAAACAAGATACAATAACTGTTTCACAAGAGAAAGTGTTCCTTGGTTCCCCATCCTTACCCCATCAAAGGTAAAGTTGCTATAGAATGGGATTAAATTTATCAAAATGTGACAAATGTAAGACCACAATCTCTCATCACTTTCCCTCCTTCTCAGGTCAAGAATATATTAGATCTGTTCTTGTATTCCTAATGGAATAGTAGATACGTGTTTAAGTACTTGAAGTCATAGGGTCATAACAACAACAACAAAACAGCTGTGGTATTTTTTTCTGAAAAATCTGATTACGGTGGTAGAAATCCATGGTGTTTCAGGACATAGAATGAATCCCTTGACTTGACTACTTTTCCAGTATTGCACAGAAATAATTCACACACTTTCTGTCGCTTTCTCTTTGCATACATAAACCATGGGAATTTTAGCATATATATATATATATATATATATATATATATATATATATATATCAAGTATAGACTGGCCCATGAGATAATAAGCTCAAGTGGAAGTTACTACCTCCTACCCAAATCATTCACATAACAAAGGGAAGAAGTTTGGCCTTAACTGTGGGAAATGCATACTGCCTTTTACATCCTACTTTCTTACACTCATTCAAATCTGTGCTTATTATTGAGTATTTTGCAAGCCAGATATTCTGATAAATACCAAGGATTAGAAGATTAATGAGGCAAGGGCACCACTGTTAAGAAACTCATAGTCTAAAGTAGAAAATAGCCATATAAACAGTTATAAAATGATGAGAAAATATCAGAGTTATAAACAGAGCACTGTGGAAGCAGGAAGAAAGCAATTAGCTTTGTCAACAGTAATCTAGAAAGGCTGCACAGAGAGGGTCCACATGTTCTGGATCTTGAAGGATGAGCAGAAATCAGCCTAGTACAGATAAAAGTGGAGGACGTACCAATGGAAAAGGGCCTTTGCAAATTCACTGAGGCATTCTCCACCCATTGCCTACTGATGAGTAACCTACAGTTGAGATGTGATTTAGAAAACCGAATGGGAACTCATCAGAGGGAGAAAAACCCATATGAAAGACTCTTAACTTTAGGAAACAAACTGAGGGTTGCTGAGGGGAGGTGGATAGAGTGGATGGGATAAATGAGTGATGGGCATTAAAAAGGGCACATGATATGAGAACTGGGTGTTATATGCAACTGGTAAATTATTGAGCACTACGTCAGAAACTATCGATGGACCATAAGTTAGCTAATTGAATTTAAATTTTAAAAAAGAAGACAAAAAAAATCCACAGCCACAGTGAGTTATTTTCATAGAAATCATCTCTTCCTCTCTGTGCTCTAAATAAGGCTAAGAAATAACTCAAGTAAAATAGAGCAGAACCTGAACTCAATTTAATGTTTTGTTTTTGTTGTTGTTGTTTTCTGGGATGCCTCGATGGTTCAGTCAGTTAAGTGTCGAACTCTTGGTTTGGCTCGGGTCCTGATCTCAAGGGTTGTGAGATCCAGCCCTGTGATGGGCTTCATGTTCAGTAAGGAGTCTGCTTGAACATTCTCTCCTTCTGTCCTTTCCCCCACTGTCCTGTGCTTTCTCTCTCTCTCAAATAAATCTTTAATTTATTTTCCCTTCTGCTAAAAAACATTTCTTTTAGAAAAGTGATTATTCTTATCTTGGTTCAGTTCAGTGTGTAACCATGTGAAAATTTCTTCTAATTAATACAGGCAATGATATTCTGAGGCACATATAAGGAGATGATATTTGCAAATTTACCAGTTTAGCTTTGAATTGTATCTCTTGTCATTGTATCGTCTGTGGGCTGTTAAAAAGGAGCAAGTTCTTTCCTGCTATTAAACAAAGCACTGATTTCATTGGAGAGCGTGGCAGTGGGGGCTTCTTAAGCAGTCTTCCCAGAACATGAGTTCTCATTTATAGCAACAGATCCCCTTAAAATTCTCCATATTTTCTATTTGTCTTATTGTTATATTTCCATTAAAAAACAGAAATAGAGGGGCGCCTGGGTGGCTCAGTGGGTTAAAGCCTCTGCCTTTAGCTCAGGTCATGATCCCAGGGTCCTGGGATCGAGCCCCGCATGAGGCTCTCTGCTCAGCAGGGAGCCTGCTTCCTCCTCTCTCTCTGCCTGCCTCTCTGCCTCCTTGTGATCTCTGTCTGTCAAATAAATAAATAAATAAAATCATTAAAAAAAAAACCAGAAATAGAATTATAGCCATAATTTTGTCTGTTATCTTGGCCGATTCCCAGAAGAAGGATGAGAGTCACTTGTGTATCTCCCTTCACCTACTGGCAGTTGTCATCTTCTCTGGCCAAAGAACAAAGGTATTAGGCTGTATATTTTTAAAAGGCAGAAAGAAATGACCCTAGACTTGATTGTACTTTTTTTGCTAGTTACTTTTGCCTTCCTGATTAAATACTATCCCCTTACCTGATTACAATAAGCATATTTCCTTCCTTTTTAACCTTATCTTCCTGCACCCCATCTATTATATTTATCCAAGTCTACATTTTTCCCTGTCATTTTAATACATAACATTTTGCCTGCTTGAACTATGAGACCACTCTTTTAACCAGATTTCCAAATCTAGCCTTACATGTCAATGCTTTGACACTGGGGACCAAGCAGGTCAATTCAAGAGCATTGCAATTTCAACTCTCTACCAATTCTTCATAGTCTTAATTTGATGGCTTAATTGACAGTCATATGTATGATTGCACTAATTGCCACCTATATGACCTTGATCAAGATCATCATGGCAGGAGTCCATCATGGAAATCTCCTATTTATACCTTGCCTTCTAATCAATCTTTTCCCACTACAATACTTACCTTTCTTACCTTCACCCTTGGAGATACTGCTTTTTTCACGTGAGCATGGTTCATTCCGATAGTCTTCTCACAAATTTAGTCCTCCAGTCCCCAAATCAATCTTTCTCACTCTTTCCACCTCTCTCTCTCGTTTCATCTGTCTGTCCCCCTCCTTCCCTCTCTCCATTTCTATTTTATTTTTTTTACACACAGATTTTAAATTGTAGTGTTTGTTCATATTTAATAATTGATTATGTACACACACAGATTTGGGTTAGTTTTCTATTTTTTTCTTGATTTTTTTTTCCTAAAAGGGCTTTATTTTTTCAAGTTTGATACAATTCCTACTAGTCACTATTTTCTCCTAACACCTAGATGCTATTTATCAGCTTACTTATGCCATTGTTTTCCCTTTTGTCTGTTCATCAGCATTCACTGATGCTGCCTGTTTGATCTCTGTAGAGATTTGTGTTTATGACCCCTTGTTTAGATTTATTTATAGCCACAAGCAAGGTAGGATTTATTTCTAGAAAATTGAGGCCAAATAGTTAAGTAATTTCCCTAAAGTCATGTTACTCAAACCCTAGTCTTTTAATTCAATTCAATATCTTACTCTTATACTAGTGTTTCTCATTCTTGAGTATACCTCAGAGATACCTGGAGATCTTGGTAAACAGATCATTAGGCCCTATCCAGAGTTTTTGATTTAGTAGGTCTGGATTAGGGGCCAACACATTTGTGTTTCTAGCAAGTATCTAGTTGATGCTGGTTGGGGGACCACACCTTGAGAATCATTGTGTTTTGCCATCATGGGTTTTTTTTTTTTTTTTATGATTTTTAGTTATTTATTTGACAGAGGGAGATCACAAGTAGGCAGAGAAGCAGGCAGAGAGAGAGGAGGAAGCAGGCTTCCTGCTGAGCAGAGAGCCTGATATGGGCCTTGATCCCAGGACTCTCGATCCCAGGACTCTGGGATCATGACATGAGCCAAAGGCAGGCTTTAACCCACTCAGCCACCCAGGCACCCCTGCTATTATGTCTTTTTAATAACTTTCTAAAGTCCTTCTAGCTTACCTTTATAATTAGATGAAGAATATTTACATTGTCTTCCTTTCAAGATTGCTATGAGTTTCAAATCATTGTAAACTGAAAAAAAAAATCTACAAAGTAAATATAAAGCTTGTCTCCTTCTCTAGGGCACAAGATCCATGAAAGTCTTGTTCATTTCAATATTTTTAGTTTTTGATAAATAGTAAGCACTGTATAATTTTTTGAATAAATTAGTGAACAAATAAAATCCAGGGGTTGGTTAAAATTAAATGAAAAGAAGATAGAAGTAGAGACCTGGCCCCTACCAATCAATGACTATTTAAATTCAAGAAGATAATTCCTGAGGAATGTCTACGCATCTCTGATTTATTTGGTAGCTTAGTCATGGTTGTGTTAAGAATGCAAAAGGAAGCAGTGTATCATTTGCTGATAGTGCTTGTTGTAATAGTTTCTCTTCTGGGTAGGAAGAGTTTCTACATAAACATTCAAAGGATTGTAATCACTATCCAGAGACCGAATCCTCTGCCCTGACAGTTGGAAAATGACTCTATGCACTGACAGCCCCACAGGATGGGAAATGCAATAGCTCTGCTACTACTGTGTAATGTTGCTAAGCTTAATTGACTGCACCCATAAATAGTGGAAGAAAGTGAGAGCGTGTAATCTATACTAGCCTTAAATTATTGTGTGGTACCAACCTGGAGAATCTCTTGTAGGATAAGCCACGAGATGTTTGGAGTTTAGATTTTCTTGTTGTCTATACTCAGTTTTATTCACTTGTTCTTTGTTTTTCTTAAGTCTTATGTTCTTAACTTTCTCAAATATACTTTCCTTTTGTTTTCTCTTCCTTTGTATCTTTACAGAAAATCATTCTTATTCCTCTTTTCTCGCCTCTCCTTCTCACTGGGTTCTCTGATCAGCCTTCAAACATTAATAATTAAGACACTACTCTTTTCGTTCCTTTCCGGATACAGCACAGTTAACTCTAATTTGCCCTGAAGCTTTCCAAAAATGCTGTCTATAAAGGCTGTCACTTTCACCATCATAACCATGTTGCTATTCTTCTCTTATTTCTGCACTCATGACTCAAAAACAGCTTTGTTAGGACGTCAATAATATCCGTGTTAGAAATCCAAAAGACACTTCTCAGTTCCCACCTTATTGAACTTCTCACCACATCTCACACAGTCAGTGTGCCTCCTTCTTGAAAACCTTCTCTTGGCTTCCATACTACCAAAATTCTGGGCTTTGTTCCTTCCACTCTGACCACTCCTTGTAATGTCCTTTACAGGGTACTCTCTTCGCCTCACTCCCAACACGAGAGTTCTGCTCTTCTTTTGCTATCTTTCCCTAAGTCATCTTCCACACTCATGATCCAAATGCTAACATTCACCACTTCCTGTCCTTCCACTCCTCCACGCCTTTCATCTAACAGATGGGTTTATGGGTTCATTGTCTTCTGAGGAGCTCTCCTTGACTGTCTCTCAGGTATCTCCAGCTTGAATGTCCAAAGTTCTACTCTTGAATTCCCATCTTCTCACTTCACTAACCCTCGAGGTTTTCTCTCTCCCCTGATATAACGAACTCACAAATTCACGCCAACATCTATCCCCACCCTATCCATTCATCCCCAGCTACACTGTTCAGTTCCTCGTCTGATTCATTATCATTGCTGTCTCTGAAATTTGCCCCCTCTTAGTCATCCGCCTGAAATGCCCCAAGATACACAATTCTGTCTTAAAATTACCCCTCTTTATACGGGTAATTCCTATTGATCTGCAACTCTTAATGTAAATATCGTTTCCCCAGAGACCTTCCCAGGTCCTTCAGTCCCACTGGTACACTCTCAGAGCATTGTTATCAGTTCTTTGGAGCACTTACCTTGATTCATAATTCTAATTTTATATGAAAGTTATTTTATATTATCTCTTTAATACATTATACTTTTTTAAAAATCTCTTTTCAGCGTAACAGTATTCATTGTTTTTGCACCACACCCAGTGCTCCATGCAATCTGTGCCCTCTCTAATACCCACCACCTGGTTCCCCCAACCTCCCACGCACTGCCCCTTCAAAACCCTCAGATTGTTTTTCAGAGTCCATAGTCTTAATACATTGTACTTTTATTTGGATTTCTAACATGCATTATGAGTGCGGTATCCTTGATTGTTTTTCTTTATTTTTTAAATTATTGTTTCACCAGTGTGTAGCTAAGAACCTAATACATGTTAGGCCCTGAGTAAATATCTGTTCGATAAAAGGTTTCCCTTATAATTTTTCTTTTCACTATTTTTTTTTCCCTAGCTCCCATATCCTTATGCTGCTTCTCTCGGATTGATTCCTAATTCCCTCCCTTTCCCCCTTCTTCTTGTCTTCTTACCTTTGTTTGTGCTTTCTTCGTTCCTTCATGGAAAACATGAATTTGCCAGTTAAAACTAAATGCTCCTACCTACTTATCTAAAGTTCATTCTTGGGGCACCTGGGTGGCTCAGTGGGATAGGCCTCTGCCTTCCACTCATGTCATGATCTTAGGGTCCTGGGATTGAGCCCCACATCAGGCTCTCTGCATGGTGGGGAGCCTGCTTCCCCCCGCCTGCCTCTCTGCCTATTTGTGATCTCTTTCTGTCAAATAAATAAATAAAACCTTTAAAAAAATAAAGCTCATTCTTATTTAAGATAAGACAACTAGTTTAATTCAGATAAAGAAATATATGCCCAATAGCCAATTTTCATTTCCTTTTATTCTCTCTCATTCTCACTCACTCACTCACTCTCAAATTCGACTTTGTAAAGGTAGACATTTTGGAAGAGAGATATCTTCTCGATAACCAAGATACACAATTCTGTCTTAAAATACCCAGGACTCTTTATATTGATTCATTCATTTAATCATTTATTCATTTAACTAACCAATTATATAAATCCTACTGTGTATTATGGAGGTTTTGTTTACTTATTTGTTTGTTTTTTGAGAGAGAACATGTTTGAGTGGAGCACGGAGGAGCAGAAGGAGAGAGAGAGAGAGAAAATCTGAAGCAGGCTCCATGTCCAGTGCAAAACCCAATGCAGGGCTTGATCTTGTGACCTAAGCCAAAATCAAGTCAGAAACCTAACCAACTGAGCCACCCAGGAACCCCTATTATGCCCTTTTGTAGCCTAATCTCAGATCCCCCATTTACTTGCTGAGTTGTTGCTGTGGCAAATAAATTATTCATTCCCTGGTTTCTTTATCTCTTAAAATGGATAAAAATAGTAACTACCCTATAGGCCTATTATGAGTTATTACATGCAGAAGTGTCAAGCACATACTAAACTCTGTATGATATTAGCCAGTGTTATTTTAAACATCACCATTAACTTTTTCAAGGACTATGTTATAATGTTGAACAAAATAAATTTTATACCTTCACATAGTTTACATTCTAGTGCAGGATAAATTGTGGCCTTATGACCAAATGTGACCCACTAACCACTTTGTAAATAAAGTTTTATTAGAATACAGCTAGGTCATTTCTTTATAATTTGTCTAAAGCTACTTCATGCTACAACAGAGACTTTGAACAGTTTTGTGCACAGCAGAAAATTTTTACTGGTTTTCTCTTCACAGAAAGTTTGCAGACCTCTGTTCTGATACAGATAGACACTCTTTCTTTAGGAGGTAGCCTAAGTTATGGGTAAATCTACTGGAGTCAGGGAAAGCTAGAGGAATATCCCAATTTTTCTACTCTACCACTGTTTTCTTCCATGGTATTAGCATGCAATTTATCTTCCCTAAGCATCAGGTTTTTAGTTTTTTGGTTTGTTTGTTTATTCTGAAATGGACCCAGTGCCTATCCTGATGTGTTCCTACAAGATTAAATAATAAAATGCATATATAGTATCTGGAATTATTGGTCCTCAATAAAAATTTTCTCCTTTCCTTTTGGGAATAAACTATTATTTTATTTTGGTATTATACATATTAACACTTACTAAGCTTTACAACAACATGAAATCATTTTACATCAGAAGTCAAAATAATCATGGTCTATAATAAAATAAAGTTCAGTAGAAGAAAAATAGATTTTAACTGAAATAAATGCAAACAAAAGACGTGTTAAACTCCACTTTCCATTGTAGTGCTATTTCCATTTTCCACTTTACCATTTTGTTTTGGTTTAAATTTGTCATATTTAAGTTATAGGTTTAAACCCTTTAGATGCTAATGATTTTCCACATCTAATTAGGTTTCCAAGGTGCTTCTTATGCAAAAACCAAGTGAAAATACTGTATAAACGAAATTAGTTAGAAAGGAGAGCAATCATGTCTGTAAGAGGGAAATAATCTGTTTTATTTTTTTAAGGTGCCTCTTTAGTAATAGCTTAAAACAATAAATCTATGAGGGTTTGTTTTTTTCATAGTAGTTAACCAGTCAGTAATGTTGCCTACAAAATTCCAATTTAAAAAATGACCTTTTAAAGATGGCATATAAAATTAAATTTTAATGAGTGATAATAAATGGTGATACTTTTCACAGGAGGAAACACAATGCTTGCCTGGAGCCTTTGCTACATGTTGTACACTTTAGTGCTCTATTATTGTTTCTTCCCTTTCATTATTTTCAAGGGAAGATGATGGGACAGCACACTTTGAAGAACTGAAAACAGGTTTAATATTGTGCTTACCAAAGGCGATCTTCATCGCTGGCTAATTAGGCAGATGGCCCTCCATTGCTTTAGTGATGATTCTTTTGTAGAATGCTGTTCTGTCCCTCCATAATGACAGTCTAAGGTGTTTAAGCATTCCTTTGATTATGGGGCCTGATTGAAAAATAAATCTTCATGATTGGGCTTAAAGAAAAAAGGCATTTTCACTTTACCAGATGGGAACTCCACTGTAGTTCTGTAGCAAGAACAGAAAGGTCTTCGCAGTGGTCAGCTTTCCAGTGGAAAACACGTTTGGCAACCAATCAAATTGAATCTACGAAGAGAAAAGCTTAAGGACAAGGGGTTCCTGCAAAAGGCTTGATGGCTTTCTTAATAAAACAGGAATGATCACCAGTGCCTCTTAGGCCAATATAAGCAGTCTTTTATTAATCCTCTGGGCCACTAGAGTTCATTGTCCCATTTACTAAATGAGAACAATTTATCATTAATGTACAATAATCATAGCAAACATAATTATTAATTTATCATTTCTGGCTTAAATTTCAAAATATTGTGAAGCTTTCTGCTTTTTCTGATGATGCTTCCTCTACCCTTTTTTGCCCTGAGGATCCTATTAGCAGAGAACTGAGCAATTCGGTTTCATCCCAAATAAATTATGCCTTCATTCTTAAAATATAAGTACTGAAGGACTGTAAAGATTAGAAATCTGTTTGAAGCTTCCATCACTTGAAGTTTTTTTCCTTGATGTATAGAGCTTCTGGTGTAAACGTAAAACAACACATCTTTCTAAAAGTTCAGAGCCAAGTCACCTTAAAAGAGCCCTGACCAGGACGGCGGGGGAAGTACAAAATGAAATACATTACCACGGAGGGCGGAGATGCTCAGTTCCTCAGAACCTGTTTCCAAGATGGGCTGCTTGTGTATGACAGAGTGGGGAGGTGACTATGCTAGTCACCCTCCATTTCAAAATGATTAAAAAACTGCAATTCCCAAGAAGCAGGAGGTGAATTCTCACTTTCCTCACAAAGGATCTGGGAATGAAATGACACCTTTAATTACAAAGGACTGTTGGTACCACTCAGGTAACAGTCTGCTATAAATGAAACCTTAATTGCCTCAGAATCAAGTATTTCATGTAAATGCATTTTCATCTTAAGTACAGTTGTTGGTGCGGATTTCATTATTTTTCCCGTCACCATATGATAGAAGGAAGTGGTTGTGCCAACTTCTTATTCTACTGCTGTTTTATTGTCAGTTGGGCCCAGTGGCTCAAGAGCTAGTGTGTCTTTGCCAGCCCTAAGTTGTTATTCCACCAGCAGTGGGACCCCATGGGGGTGCTCAATTTTGACTTAAATAAAATTGCAATTAGAAAAAGAGGTGACTCTCCAGTTTTTAACAAACCTTAATCTTCCCTTATTTCTCAGAATTACATATCAAATTGCACTAGGTATCAACCATTCTTTTTTTTTCTGATTTATTATTTTTAAAGTATTTAAAATTAATACAAGCCAGTAATCAGATACACATGCTTAAATTTTTAAAATTAACTCTTCATGATCCGAGCATTTACTTCGCTATTTCTCTTTTGTACCCACCTCACCCCTTAGTTCTGAAAGATGAGAATATATAATTTGTGAAATTCCCACGATCTCATTTTTCTTATTTCATATTGAATCTGGCTGCCTGATTGTTTCTTCTAAATTAATGTAGACTTATTCAAAGATGAGATAATTACAGAACTAAGAGTAAATGGAAAAGGAGTGTTGACCTAAGTAAATAACAGGAAAAGAAAAATTTGTTCATGTATTCTCTTTCCAATTCAGTTAAAGAATTTTTTTAATTCCAAAGTGAAGTATAGATCAAAGAGCTACATTCAACTAAAAGTTTAAAGACAGATGGATTCTGAAGAAAAAGGGAGCAGTCTCGGTTTCCGAACAGATGTGTGCTGATCTACTTTGGTTTATAACAAGTAAAGTGGGTAGTTAATGATAGCAAACATTAAAACAATTTTCAGAAGAAACTTTGTAAGTGAGGGATATGCTTATAGTACAGATTGTGGTGATGGTTTCACAGGTACATATTTATCTTCAGACTCATCAAGTTATACACTTTAAATATGTAAAGCTTTTTATATGTCAATCATACCTCAATGAAGTGTTTTTTTTTTTTAACAGTTTTCAACAACTTGTCAAAGATAAAAAAGTGAAACTGCCTTTCCAGCAGTTAATTTTTGAATTATATTCTGGGTTAAATTATATAAATACTAAGAACACTAACTGTAAGTGTTTCGTGCTTTTTCCTTCTTTAGAAATGAGGAGTGAATGAAGGAAGAAATTACTGGAAGAGAGGTCAGGGTAAGTCATATCATATTTATTTCTTACTTTTGAAGTGTACAGAATACATTGTGTAAAACTTGTTCAGGAACTCTCAGGGGCTCGTGTCTCAGATAAATTAAACAAATAGAGTTTTTCAGAGGAAATGAAATGCTTGCTATAGCTATGTGACACAGAAATAAACCACTTGTCCCTGACATTTTGAGACCCTGTTTTGTGCATGCCAGCCACCTTACTGTTCCGTATTGTTAAGTGTTATCATGGCCAAAGTGGCAAAAGAAATTCTGGATGAATTCCCATTTAAGAACTGTGAATCCCATCTCTTTGTGCATTTTGTTGTTGTTGTTGTTGTTTTCCTTTAATCTGGTTTTGCAAATGTAGAGCTTAAAATCATAGGGCAGTACTAAGATAGGCTTCGGAATGTGACCGATGTTCAAGTCTAGATGCAAAAGGTCAAAGGCTAGAGTTGATTATAATCATATTTCTGTATTTAGCATCATTTAGTTATTGCTTTTCTATAAAGTTCCGATGTGTTTGACTTTATGAAAGGATAAAGCATTTGCTATATTATGAATCATCATGTAAAATCAGAAGCGGTGGTACTCTTACTGATGACTTAGTTTACTTCATTTCTGAGTGTGTAATAGGTAGGATAGATATGCAAAAACAATCATTTTCTTCGAGTAGAGAATTAGGACAAAATGTCTTGAGAAATTTCCTGAAGTTACTATGAACATAGACGAATAACAAACTCAGAGCAAATAACAGTTTCATGTGTAATAAATAAAAATAAAACCAAGAGCTCCTTTAAAAGAAAGAGGATGAGAGGGGGAAAAAAGTAAGAAAGAAGGAAAAAAAGGAAGAAAGAGAAGGGAGGGGGAATGGAAAGAGGGAAGGGGGGAAATTTGAGAAAAGTATGGGTGTAGACTCATTTTTCCTACTTGTATAATCAGAAGTCTAAATTCTGATAAGAGTACTCATTTGTTGCTGATTGTCAATGCCTTATTAAATCTTACCAACTCAATATTCAGCAGAACACTGAGGGTAGTGGGTGTTGTACAAAGGGTAGAATTCTGAGCCTTCCTTCATTTTCAGGTAATTCAGCTCTATATGGGCTTTGCATATTGGGATTTTCTCTAAATATTTGTTTTAAGAAAGAAAGAGCTTACGTGGAAATTTGCTGATATTAGTTAAATCTAGCTGGTGGGAACATGGATGTCTGTAACATTGTTTTTCTGCTTTTCTCTATTTTTAAAGTAAACATTAACAATTGGAAAAAATAATTTTTGGAATATCTTCATGTTTAAAAACGTTTTTGAACTCTGTTGCTGTGGTGTGTCACAACAGGTTAACTGGGAATGGATGAAATTATCAGCACTATGATCTACTAGTTCACTTTCCTTCTAATGAGAATTCTTAGTAGATATAACAGAGATGGGAAAGTGTTGATATTATAGTTTCCCTCTTGCACCAGCCATATAGATAATGACTGTCCATTTGTCCTGGACATCCCCCAATTTATGCTCTATTCTTATATCAAAATAATAGTATTTTTAGATGGACAAGCGAACAACAAAAAAGGACTCTATTTCTAAGACTCTTTTATAGCAATTTATAACCATGGGACTAAATGTAAACCAGTGGTATATATATTTCCAATATCAGGTGATGGCTTACAGAAAACCTTCCTCAAGAGACAGCTGCTTTGCTATTTTGCCCTTGGTGAGAAGAAAGTTCAATCTACAGTGTAGAGAATACCCCACTGTCTCTGACATTGTCAAGTTTCTCCCTACTGCTTCCTAAAATGTGGAGGTGGTACTTGGCATTCAATCTTGGACTATTAAATGTGACCCATACCTCAGGGAAGGGAAAGATGAATATTCTGGGTTTGTACAACCTGAAAAAGAACTTACATCACCATTTAATTGTTTTTTTTTTTTTTTTTAAAGAGTGAGATTTCAGCTAATATGTATGTCAGGTTTACAAACAGGTAACCCTCATATCAATGTGACTCACAGACATTATTTTTTTTTTAAGAGGCAATATTTTACCTAAATATTTAGATGTGGATTTTCTCTTGGAAAAAAAAAAAAGAAAAAGTAACTCTAGGAACAGTGGGCACATGTTCTCATATGGCCCACATGCTGTGAAACTGAAGAGCAGCAGGTCCACTTGGAAATGGCAGGGTTTCCATAGTTGCCATCATCTCCTAATATCTCCTCCCTACCTCATTTCACGCAATTCCTCCACCTGAACTGTGCAAGTAAGGATTGTGCAGGTCGGTCAGATGCCAGATGGACCTCTTTCAAATGCAAGTTATCTGCTGCATTCCAGGAGGAAGTGATATGACCCTCACTGTAATTCCACATCCTACAAAATTCCAAAGTTCTCAGAGTAATCTCTGTACGTCTCTAACAAGATAAAGGTGTTCGTGGTGTATCTTCATTTGGTCTGTGTTCTTAACCTGTTGGTACAGACATGAAACTCATCCCCACAAATCAGCCCCCTCATACAAGCATACTCATCTTTAGAGTAGTGTTGCTAATAAAGAAGAAGTATCACATAAGGACCTACATAACAAAATATTACCTTTTTGTGTTAGACTTTAAAGTTCTCCAAAAACTTTCTCATTGCCCTAAGCACACACACACGCACACGCACACACACACACACACGCACTTCTCTTTGGGCCCTTTGCCCATAGAGGATAGTTTTCCCCGGCCCTCGCCGTCAGCCCTGGGGTTCTCAGAGTTTCATCTTCTATTTCCAAATATCACGTTTTCTGTGTTTGTTATCGTTCTGTGCATTTATTTATGTTCCTTCAGCAAAATGAGCCCCATTCTATGACAAATGCTGGAAGCAGCTTTTAAGATGATACCTATATTTTTTTTCTCTTTACCTCATAAAACAGAAAGCCAGAGATTGTTTTTACTATGGGACAGTTTTACTTGTAGATTATGTATGTCAATAGCCACCATCATGTGTGACAACATTTGGAGAAAGTTTCAAATCCCTGCTAAAGTAACCCACACAGGGAAAACCTCAACTTACTCACTAAGAAAAGTCAGACAGGGCATGACCACATACAGGGAGCCACATGTGGCTATTTTCTTATCCCTGTGGTGTTTGTTTAAAGGAAAATCATGAAAAATCTGAAGAAGATGGAGATCCTAAAAGTGTATTAGTATAAGAGAATTTGAAACCTGAAAAATACAGAAATGAAAGTTAGACCTGAATATTTTAACTTGTGACATTTTAAAGATAGAATTTTTTATTCTGTCTTTGCAGCAATGATAGTGACTTCTTAATTTGCATTGCTAAAAAAATGTTCATTTTTTGCCAGCAATGCAGGAAGCCTTTGTATATGATGATACCTATGTGTAACCCAGGAATTTTATATTGGTGAATTTTGGCAAGACCGTTTGTCTGATTTAGCTAAAAGCAACTGGACTCTGTCATTCTGAAACCTAGCATAATGTGAGGAATGCCAATTTAAGCCCATTTCATTCTCTACAGTGTTCTTCTAGGAGCTAAGATAATGAAATATGTTCCATTTGAGCCTCCCTACACAACAAAACAATCTAGCCAGATTGTAAATTAAGTAATGTATTATAAATTATGTAGCATGGAATGCCAAAATGCAGCATGGCCACCACACATAATTAACCTGGAGTAAACACTAAGTGCATCTACATTCTCAGTTCAGAAACTTCAGGGGCCAGAGAGGAAAGGAAGAGTGTTTTTATAGCTAAAATTAATGTGTTAAACCTGAAAGTTCTAAAGTCTGAAGTCTAAAGACAATAGTTTACTAGAATATAAATGTCCTGGTGGTTTAACCCAACCTCTGAATTTAATATCAGTTTTATAAAATATCTAATCAGTATATATATAATGTTGTTGTTGTTGATATGCCTCCCAAATTAGCAACTGAAGATAGAGGACATCCTATGAACCTATTGATCTCACAGCAAATTTGAGAAGGTAACTAAACCTTCAGAACTTTTGGTGTATCTTATAGCTTGCATTAATGTTCTCTCTTCTTTTTTGTCTCCTACATTTCTTATTTTCCTTCTTCCTTCCTTTCAAAATTCCATGATGAATGCTCACTCTATCTTTGAAAACAAAAACAAAAAACCTGCTGATATGTAATGGGATTTTTCTATTCTTTCACCCTAAGATAATTTTTCATCTCCTATAGACATTTTTGCTTTGCCAAATGACTTTCTGTTAGGATGTGGGCACAAGTGGTGTGCTGTTGTTTTACGCTTAGCTGAAGTGGATATATTTCTGACTTTTGGTAAAATTAGAAATCATTTTCAAATGTCAAAATACCTGGGAGTGCCTAGGCAGCTCAGTGAGTTAAGCATCAGCTCTTGATTTCTGCTCAGGTCATGATCTCAGGATTTGGGGATAGAGCCCTGCGATGGGCTCTGTGCTCAACAGGGAGTCAGCTTGAAGACTCTCTCTGTGCATGCATGCATTCTCTCTCTCTCTCAAATAAATAAATAAGTACTTAAAATTTAAAAAAAAAATTATATATCACAATGCCTGGTACAGCTTCTAGCACCTTGCAATAATTTGTTTGCCTGTTCTGACTTTCTTGTAACAGAATGTTTGTAAACTAGTGTCTGAGAGGTTCCTTAATAATTGATGTGTTTGATTAGTACATCTGGATTCATTGCCCCATCTTTTGGATTTCTATTACCATAAGGATAACTCTCACATGTTTCATTAAAGGAAATATATAATTATGTTGGCCCCAGATTCTAAAAACTCTATGTCAATGACAACTATTTTGCTTGATGCTGCTACATTTTCTTTGTATTATTCTAGAAGTAGTTCAGTAGACTTTCCCCACATTGTTGACTTGCATGTTGTTTTTAAATTTGTTTTCTATACATTGAATAAAGACTGGTAGGAGTTACAGATTCTAATTTCTGGTCAAACTTTTTTCAAGTTCTACCTCCAGGATCTAATAAATTAAAAAGATAAGGAATAAATATTTAATTCCAAACTAATATTTAACTTTGCTAAATATATTTCGCAGCATTAGGTATTTCTTTTCTCCTTAATTTTTTGGATAAATGGGAAATAATGTCCAAACCTTTGCTATAACCAAAGGTTGATTCTGAGAAATTTGAAAAAGAATAAGGGTAAGAATTTATTAAAATTCTATCTTGCAACTGATCCAATTAAAAAAATAATAAAATAAAATAAAATTCTATCTTGCAAGGTTATTGTATTAATACACTATCAGGAGACAAATATAGCTCATATGCTGGAGCTTTGCTATTCCACTATGCTCAAGATGCACACTACTAAGACTGAGACATTTATAGTAACCTCCTTCCTGTATCTTGGGTAATAGATCCTATAGATGTAGTCAACAGAGATGCACCTTCTCTTGAATTCTCAATTTAAAAGATTTTGAAATGCTAGTGCTCTTGTGCAGCTTGAACACATTGTTCCTCTTTGAAAAAATATCTGCTTTTTCCCAGACAGCTATTAGTCATTAAGTCAAGCTGGTGTAATAGATATAGGAAATACATTTTGACATGCTCTATCCTATTAGAATCCACCAATTAACAGAATTTTTAATCAAGTGTGATTATAAAAGGAAGAACGTCAACTCTTCACCAGCGTTTTTAAGCCACACTGTTCATAATAACTTGTAGGTACCCTAAAATAGAAAACAGTTCAAAATTATGATGTATAAAATGATTAGGTACCTTGTATATCTTCCTAAGCCAAGTGATGAAAAACTGCCCTCAAATTCCACACCCCTCTGAGTTAGAATTATTTAGACATAGGAGGCCTTTTAATTTGCAAGGTCTGATACACTTAAAAAAAGTAAGGCTTGCATCCTTTTTCACGAAAGTCTGGTATTACTAAATACGTTCATGAAATATCCTATCCCAGGAGTTAAGAATTTCACTAATAACAATGAATATATCCTGAAATGCAATTATAAATCATAATAATAGTTGCATTAAAAAATTAAGAGAACATTGTCTGGAAATGGCACACTCTACAGGAATGCTTCCCCACTCAGTTTCCGAGAAGAGAATCTCCATTAGTTACTGCAGAATTACAAGACATTAAAAACTCAACAAATATGATGCTGCTTTATGATATTATAGAATATGAATGACCAGGTTATCTATGCCTCGATTTGGAAAATAAACTGCAACACTATAGAATTCAGGCCAAAATAAGATAGCTATTTGCGGTACTTCTATCATCTTAGCTATAAGTTGTTCATTTTTTAAGGAAGATCAGCACTGAAAGATAAAATAACAGTAACAAAAGATAAATCCATGATTGAATAACTATTTTTTAAAGAAAATATAAAGGAATATGAGTAAAAAAGTAAATTAGAATTTGTTGGATTGCCAGAAACTTTTTAACATAACTTCAACTATTAATCCTGTTTTATTAACAAAGGAAAAATGAGGAGGAAGAGAGTATCTATGTGGCTACTAAATCTAGAATGTTTGTACTTGTTTCCTTTTCTTTTACACAATGAAAATAAAACATAGAAGACAGCGTTAAGCCTAGACATAACTAAGCATCATATGAGAAGTTATAGCTTAATGCTGTAATACCTTATCTCTGTAGCCATAGAACAGTCATCAGCACAGTTGTCCATTGTGGTTTATTGCCCTTTCATGTGATGCTTTGTAGTTTTGATCTAAACTTTCAAATGCATAGAAAAGGACTAACATATCTACCACCAAATTGTGAGTGCCTGACAATCAAAAACATCTCTGGATAGTTGAAATCAATAAACCATTTTATTTTTGAACTCACGAAAATATGTCTACTTTTCAGAGCTCTAAAATTATAAATGTAATAGACATCATATCACTTTTCTCATGAATTGATATCAAATTCACAATAGGTGAAAAACGATCCAAAATTTAAAAGGATCAGAATAGAATGAGTCAAATCCAGGCAATTTTTAAAAAATTAATTTGTGAGGCTTACTATAAAATTAACCTTTTTAATCAAACCTGACTTAAATGTGTATATAAAACAAAAGCTACTTAAATTTCTTTTACTCCCATATTTTTATTCTTTCATAAATACTGACCTGGGATATATTTTAATTCACTGATAAAGTGATGGCCTTAATAAAAGCTCTCATTTTTTCAATTTTAAAGATAATCATCTATGAATGTCATATACTGAGGTTTATGATCACATAGGTGACACCAGCAAAAGAACCAATTTTAGAAGTAAATGTAGGGACAAATGTTGTATCTTAGTAAAATGAGAACCAAGTTGCTCTTCTCAAGAACATTCTTTTAATTATTGTGATAGAAAATAAGAAATGGGAGTATCAACATCTTCATGAGGTTTTATTTTTTCCGTTAATGAATACAATTATGTGCATAAAAAATGGGCAAAGGCTTAAGTGGCCAAGGTCCATGCCTCTAAGGGTGACAAGAAAGAGACAGACTTATTGGTCCAACTAGAGAGCACTTGTGAAAATATCTATGTCTCCCTACTTATTATGATCCCATTTAAGGGGGAAGGGAAGCTAAGCATTGATGGGTTAGAATGTGAATGCCTGCCAGGAGGCACATGGTGTAAAGAATGATGCTAATAAATTAATCAGAAGTCAAGATGGATAGAGAACTATGAAGTGGCCTTGAGAAACATGGTATGGAATGTCTTTAGGAGGGGGGAGAAAAGTACTTGGTGAAAGGGAATAGCATAGGCAGCATGTTTTCCAAACATCTAGCAAAATCTCAATTCCTATTTCACCATTTTGGGATTGGTCTAATGTGACATAAAATTGAATTTAAAATTCCATTGTTATCTCAATATTGTGCTCATTTATTATGTATAGACCGACAGGCCACATCAGTTTTTAAAACAACAGTATATTGATACTGATAGATTTTAAATTCTAAAAGACATTTTCGGTGATGGGGAAATTATTTCAATCTGCTGTCCAAAGTCAAGACACAAAATTTCAAATTAGACATGGCAAGCCTAATATTGAGGACATGTACTTCCCCCTTGAACTTAAATATATTTTCAGAGCTATCTGTGCAGATGATAGGAACAGTATTTATTTGAAAAAGAAAAAGAGAGAGCAAAAATATGTTGAAATAATCAATGGCTGTACAGTAATATAAAGAAATTGGATAGATTTGTCAGCATGTCAGTCAGAAATGAATTACAATTGTGGTAAAGAAATCAAGGTAAAAGGAATTTCTCTGGGGAAAAGTGGCATGCAAAATAAAAGCATTAGTGTGACATACAGTTTACAGAAACTCTCTTTGTGGAGATTAAAGTTTATGTTTGTTGACAGTACAACAGGAACATGTCACACAATATAGAAATGATCATGCCATATCCACTTCTTAGTTGATGGCTTGATTTTACATGCAGTGTTCAACATTAGATAGAATTCAACATGCATTTCCATCTACTGACATTAGCTGGAATAAGTGCTTACATGACTCGATGCAATTATTTGAGACCAAAACATTTTCTGCCATGAGGTATTTTATGCCATGAAACCATAAAGACCAGTTCTTTTGCTCATACCCTGGAATGACTTTAGGAAAAGTGAGCAGAAATTGAATTATTTATATTTTATTTTACAGACATCATTTATATCTAGCTATGGAGCCTGACATAGGCTTCCTGGAGTCCCAGAAAATTGAGACCTTCTGGAAAAATTAATAATTATATTAGTAATAGTAGAATTAGTGGGAGTGATGATTAAAATGTACATTTATTTGGTGCTTATTTTGTTAAGAGCATTTTTTTGTGTTTTCCTTCCTTTAATTCTCATAATATTTACAATGCAGTAGTATGTCAATAATCCTTAAGGAGGAAATGAAACTTTGAAAGGCTAATTATACAAATGAATCAATACCCAGTGAACAGTAGATAAGAAAGAGGATCCAGTTTCAAGAGCTAGCTGACCTGAAGAAGAGAGGTCCAAGTCATTGTGTACCAAAGATGTCACAAGTTAAGGTATGATTCAGATAGTCAATGCAACTTTAAGTCATTTCTCTTGCATAGTGTTCTGTGTTTTACAAAAATTTGCAGAAAGAGACTATAAACAAGCTAATAGGAATCCTAATTTTAATCATTAAGGCAATGAGGATTTATTCTTTCATGTATCTTTCTCTTGGGCTCTAGTTTCTTGATTATGTACATAAGTAATAATGGAACTATGAGGGGCACAGTTCAGACTAATCTTAGGAAATAATAAAATTTATTACTACTCTACTCTCTTTGTGTATTCTGAGTTACATCAACATGCTATCACAGCTTACATTTCTGACATATCTACTCCCATTTGCAGAAATATTTACCAACCTCGGGTGTTTATAAACCTCAGGTGGTATATTGGCAAAAGTTTGACAACAGGCTCTCCAGAAAAAAAGTATGCATCTATATGCACACATAAGTTTATTATAAGTTTTATAACGTGTAGGATCCAGTTTACAAAAAAAAAAAATTATAAATTCCACGTGGCCAATTGGTTCTTGAAAAATTTTCCCTTGATTTTTGCCAAACTCCTAACTAACTAATGGTGGCAGTTAATTGATTAATGTAGTAGTTCTGACTTGAATATTGGTTTTTATTCTTACTTATGTTAATGAGTAAGATAGAAAACATGTATTTTGGAACTTCACTCCGTCATCATTGACGTGAGCAATTTCTTTGCAGATCTGAATATTAGTTTTCAAATACCAACGGAATATTTACTCAGATTTTTGTGCTGTTGACAATGTAATAGCTATAGATGTGACACTCTGTGATATTTGTCCACATTATTAACATTCTGTAATTACTTTCTTAAGTCTAGTCTAGGGGTCAGTCAACTATCACCCCCAGGGTAAATCTGGCCTACTTAAATAAAGTTAGATTGGAACACTACCAAACCTATTTTTTTTATATACTGCTTATATCTGCTTTCACAGGGTAACAGCAGAGTTAAGTAATTGCTACAATGTTATAGTGTACAAAGCCTAAAATATTTACTGTCTAGCCCTGAAGAGAAAACATTTGCAGACAAAAAATGGTAAATTGAGCCCTGATTTATAGTGTTTGCCAATTTATTACAGTGTTTGCTATGGAGTAAATTTATAAACTTAAGCTGAATAACATAACAGTAAAAGGTAGCAATTAAGAATTTGTGGGTTGAATTGTGTCCCCAAAGAAAGATAATGTTGAAGTTTTAAAATCCCTGGTACCTATAAATGTAACCTTATTTGGAAATAGTGTTTTTGCAATTTAAGATGAGGCTATACTAAATTAAGGTGGGCCCTAAAATCCAATGACTGATATTTATATAAGGAGTGACAAATATGAAGACATAGAGGTGACACAGGGAGGAAGGCCATGTGAAGATGGAGGCAAAGAGTAATTATGCTACCACAAACCAAGGAACACAGACGGTTACAGATGACCACCAGAAGTTAGAAAAATCAAAGAAGGCTTCTTCCCTTGAACCTTCAGAGTAAGCATGAGAAGAACTTGACTTTAGACTTCTACCCTCTAGAAATTATAACTTTGTGGTAATTTGTTAGAAATTAATATAGAAGTTTGAGTTTTTAGCATTTACTCTGTTTTTCATTGAATCAATTTTATTGTGGGCTTGTGGAATTTAATTTTTATTGATGGCTTTGTTTAACATAAATTTCACAATGTTTCTGAGAAATGAATAAAACCAAGAGAGAGCTTAGGCCTGTTTCAGTACATCACTCTTTTTTTTTTTTTTCTTATTTAAAAAAACATATAGTAATGACAGGGCGCTTGTGTGGCTCAGTCGGTTAAGTATCTGCCTGGGGCTCAAGTCATCATCCCAGCGTCCTGGGATGGAGTCCTGCGTCAGACTCCCTGCTCAGCGGGAAGCTTCTCTTTTTCTCTGCCGCTCCATCTGCTTGTGCTCTCTCCCTCTCTCTGTCAAAGAAATAAATGAAATTTTAAAACAAAGCAAACAAAAATCCATATATTAATGACAAGGCTATATCCTCCTGTGGCGGAGAGAATAAATTTAGAGCCCAGGTTTGATTCCAGCCTTCCATGTTTCCAGAAAGCCACGTTTATAAAAGTGGGACACAGCAGCGAGAGATTTCAGGACACCAAAGTGTTGAATCTTGCTGTTGAAACTTTAAACTATGGATTTGATTTGCATGAAAGGAACTTAAGAGAGAGCTGGTGTCCTGGGCCCAATGGATGAAATTTGATTTTAAAATCCACCTGATAATGTTGCCTCAGGTTCTGATGTATGCCCTGTTTCAGTCAAAACCGGCTCAGGTACTAGTACAGGATAGAACCACAGGTATGAATGTCAGCTGGCTCAGTCCTGAACTACAAAATGGAGAAGCAAAAGAAATGAGGTGGGGTCTATTATCAGCCTTCATTTAGAAAAAAAGTTTAGAAATTCCTAATCTGGATTATCCATTGCCTCATTATCTTATGTATTTCCAAAGCATATATTCCCCAAATTGTGGCTATCTCAGTAGCATGTATCTTAAAGACATATATCTCATATATCCATATGTAAACATTTAACTTTAGTAATACTGTGTGTTGTAACTGTCCCCTCTTCTTCCAAAGGAATGCACTTTTTTTTTAATTTTTATTTTTTATAAACATATATTTTTATCCCCAGGGGTACAGGTCTGTGAATCACCAGGTTTACACACTTCACAGCACTCACCAAAGCACATACCCTCCCCAATGTCCATAATCCCACCCCCTTCTCCCAACCTCCCTCCCCCCAGCAACCCTCAGTTTGTTTTGTGAGATTAAGAGTCACTTATGGTTTGTCTCCCTCCCAATCCCATCTTGTTTCATTGATTCTTCTCCTACCCACTTAACCCCCCATGTTGCATCTCCACTTCCTCATATCAGGGAGATCATATGATAGTTGTCTTTCTCCGCTTGACTTATTTCGCTAAGTATGATACGCTCTAGTTCCATCCATGTTGTCGCAAATGGCAAGATTTCATTTCTTTTGATGGCTGCATAGTATTCCATTGTGTATATATACCACATCTTCTTGATCCATTCATCTGTTGATGGACATCTAGGTTCTTTCCATAGTTTGGCTATTGTGGACATTGCTGCTATAAACATTCGGGTGCACGTGCCCCTTTGGATCACTACGTTTGTATCTTTAGGGTAAATACCCAGTAGTGCTATTGCTGGGTCATAGGGCAGTTCTATTTTCAACATTTTGAGGAACCTCCATGCTGTTTTCCAGAGTGGCTGCACCAGCTTGCATTCCCACCAACAGTGTAGGAGGGTTCCCCTATCTCCGCATCCTTGCCAGCATCTGTCATAGGAATGCACTTTTATGTCTCATTATATTAAGCCTGAAGAGTGAACTGCTAAACATTTAGTGATAGAAAGACATGTTTATATAATAGAATCACATTAACCATAAAAATGCATTAGATATGAAGGTCAGTTGAGCAAAAATTAAAGTTCCTTATTATTAATTAAATAAAGGATGCAGACCTTCCTCTCACCTTTGCACCCCCTTCCATGCAGTGAGAGAAGTTGGTATTTGCTGACACTGTACATTTGCCTGACAGATTTCTGGTTTTCTTCTTACTCTATAAGGTCAAGAGCACTATTTCCTATTCTGCCAGTAACCATGGAGGATTCTAATCTATAGGTTATCTCTTTGTAGGGAAGTCCTTTGGTATACTAAGGAATTGGACACTTGTCCTTTCTCTCTATACCTGTGTTTAACCAGTAATATTATAGGTTCATTATCATTACTTCCCAGGTTGTTCTCCCAGCTTAGTTTGGACATTTATTAAAATGCAATCCTCAGCTGCATAAACGTTGCCTGTACCAGAGTCTGTAAGTGTCTTCACAATGAGAGACCCTGTCTTGTACTACATGTTGTATATTGCTCTTCTTGTTGCTCACTAATAGCGATATTATAGCCCTAGATCCCAGGCCCGAGTTATTCAGAAACATTTGATATCACCTGTAGATATCGTAATGCACAGAATGAAAATGCTCTATCTCATGGGGTAAATAAAAGTATATACCTAGCACTTAACATTTGACTTTTTGTTGTTAACTTGAATTAATAAGAAACTAATAAGAAAAGTGTTAATTGGAGAAACAAAAATAATGTACTCTGCTTCTGAGTTGCACAGCCAAATCCCTGACATGGAAAATGAAGCTGGGAAAGGCTTTCTTTTTCAGAATTGTTAATTTGGTAATGCCACAGACTGTTTCAAAAGTTGATGAATGAAGTGATTAGAGAAAAGTCCGATTGAGTGCTTTTTTCCCTATTCTTTAACCAAAGTAGAAATAAAAGTGATGGTACTTTTATATCAATGATAATTTATGGTATTATGTTTTTTATAGACTGAAATTTAATATTGGTTAGTTTCCATAGTTTCCATAGTTTAATTTCCATTAGTTTTAGGACCTGTAGGAGTAAATAAATGGAAAATTGTATACAGACACATACACATAAACCCATACCCATTTTCACCCTTCTATGAAGATATATTTTAATCAACTCTCTCAAGTCTATCTTCTGCTCAGGTTTAGAATGTATTATCCATTCATTGTGCTGGTCATGACTTGTAGGCCCTTTCCCATTGCCTTCTTCCATGTAGAAGGAGCTCAGAGGAAGGAAAGTTGCTACTTATTGAAGTTTATTCTCATGTCCTTTGGCATGATATATTCTTCTTTGGTAGAAGAGAATAACATTTAAATTTTTCTAAGTTGGGTATTAAAATACCCATGACTCTTTGGGTTTATGTTCAAATTACATGCTTGTAAAGTAGTGTGGTACTCCTAGAAGCGTATCCAAGAGAAATGAAGACACATGTCACAGAAGTCTTGTACAAGGATATTCATAGCAGTTTTCCTCATGAAAGCTGAAACTTGGAAACAATCCTATCTATTGTCTAACTAGGTTATTTTTATATGATGAAATACTACTTGGAAATAAAAAAGGAACAAACTACATGGGTTAGTTTCAGAAACATTATATGAAAGAATTTAGACCTAATAGCTATGTATTACATGTTTCCATTACTATGAAGTTATAAAATAGGCAAAGCAAATATGTAGTGATAGAAATCAGAAGAGTGGTTGCTTTGACTGAATTATTTGTTTTTTTTTTTAATATTGAACTATAGGAATTTCTTATATATTTTTCATATTAAAATTTCAACTATAAGGGTGCTTGGGTGGATCAGTCGTTAAGTGTCTACCTTCAGCTCAAGACATGATCACAGGGTCCTGGGATTGAGCCCTGCATCAGGCTCCCTGTTCAGCAGGGAGTCTGTTTCTACCTCTCCCACTTCCCCTGCTTGTGTTTCCTCTCTCACCGTATCTCTGTCAAATAAATAAAATCTTAAAAAAAATTTCAACTATATATCTTAGCAGATATATGGTTTGCAAATATTGTCTCCCATTCCACAGGTTGCCTTTTTATTCTGTTGATTGTTCACTCTCCTATGCAAGAACTGTTTATTTGATTTGTCCTACCTGTTTATGTTGCCTGTGCTTTTGGTGACATATCCAAGAAATCATTAAAAAAACTAATGCCAAGAAGATTTCCCCCTATGCATCCTTTGAGGAATTTTGCAGTTTCAGGTCATACATTTAGATCTTTCGTCCATTTTGAGTTGATATGTGCAGTTTCTTTTTTTTTTTTTTTTTGTAAGTAGGTATCCAGTTTTCCCAACCATTTGTTAAAAAGACTACCATTTCTCCATTCTGTGTTCTTGACACCTTTGTCACTGATCAGTTGATCATATATACATGTTGGCTTGTGTATGGGCTCTCTATTCTGTTCCTTTGATCTATAATTCTATGTAGACAGAATTGGATAATTTATGCCATTACCATACTATTTTAATTACTGTAGCTTTGTCGTATATTTTGAAATCAGCAAGTGTGATGCTTTGTTCTTCTTAAGATAACTTTGGTTATTCTGAATCTTTTGTGGTTACACATAAATTTTAAGATTTTTAAAATTTATCTAAATTATGCCATTGGGATTTTGATGGACATCGCACTGAATCTGTAGATTGCTTCAGATAGTATGGACATTTTAATAGTATTAATTTTGCCAATCTAAGCACATGGGATGTCTTCCCATTTATTTATGTCTTCTTTCTTTCATTTTCTTATAGTTTCCCTGTATAAGTGTTTCACCTCCTTGGTTAAGTTTATTATTAAGTATTTTATTCTGTTTTTTTTTTATGCTATCATAAGAGATTATTTTCTTTTCAGATTTTTTTTTATTATTTTATTTATTTATTAAGAGAGAGACACAGAGAGAGGAGGAACATAGGAATGGGGAGTGTGAGAGGGAGAAGCAGGCTTCCCGCTGAGCAGGGAGCTTGATGTGGGGCTCAGTCCCAGGATCCTGGGATCATGCCCTGAGCCAAAGGTAGATGCCTAATGACTGAGCCCCCCACGTGCCCCTCGGATGGTTTATTGTTAATGTTAGAAATGAAGTTGAATTTTGCATGGTGATTTTATATCCTATAACTTTACTGAATTTATTCTAAGCATTTTTTGGTGTGGAATTTTTAAGTTTTTCTACACATAGGATTATGTCATCTTAAAACAAAGATAATTTTACTTCTTCCTTTTTTCTTGCTTAACTGCCCTGGATAGGCAAAGGATTTCAATAGACATTTCTCCAAAGAAGACATTCAAATGACCAAGAGGTATATAAAAAGATGCTCAGTATCATTAATAATCAGGGAAATGCAAATCTAAATTATAATGAGTTATCACTTGACAACAGTTAGTATGGCTATTATAAAAAATAGTAATAGTTGGAAAAACGTGGAAAGGTACCTGTGTGGCTCAGTTGTTGAGCATCTGCCTTCAGTTCAGGGCATGATCCCAGTGTCCTGGGATGGAGCCTCACATCGGGCTCCCTGCTTGGCAGGAAGCCTGCTTCTCCATCTCTCACTTCTCCTGCTTGTGTTCCTTCTTTCGCATATCTCTCTCTGTCAAATAAATAAAATCTAAAAAAAAAAAAAATGAAAAATGTGGAGACCTGTACATTCTGTACACTTGTATATTCTTGGTGGGAATATAAAATAGTGCAACACCCATGAAAAACAATATGAAGATGCATCAGAAAATTAAAGATAAAACTTTGTCACTTGGTCTGGAAATCTCACTTCTGGATATGTATCCAAAAAAATTAAAATCAGAACCTTGAAGAGATATCTTTACCACCATGTACATTGCAATTTTAGGTACAATAGCTGAGATATAAAAATAACTGAGGTGTTCATCTGTAGATGAATGGATAAAGGAAGTATAACACATAAAATGGAATGTTAGCCTTATAAAAGAAGGAAATCCTGCCACTTTTGACAATATGGATGGACCTAGATGACATTATACCATGTAAATAAGCCTGTGGCAGAAGGACAAAGACTATGTGATTCCACATGTGTATAGTACCTAAAACAACCAAGCCCACTGAAGCAGAGAATACAGTGGTGGTTTCTAGGGACTAGACAGCAGGAGAAGGGAGCACTTGTTCAATAGCTATAACATTTCAGTTATACTAGATGAATCAGTTCTAGAGATCTGCTATACAACATAGTGCCTATAGCTAACAATATGGTATTTTGCAGTTCAAAATTTGTTGAGAGAGTAGGTATTGTGTTAAATGTTTTTACTACAAAACAAAACAGAGGGACATAAGGAAACTTTGGGGAATGTGGATATGTCTATTACTTTGTGGTGATGGTATAATAGGGGATTGTATTAAGTTCAAACTCATCAAATTGTGCACATTAAGTACATGCAGTTCTTTGTAGATCAGTTTCACCTTCAGTAAAATATAAAAACATAAAATAAAATTTTTAAAAAGAGGGTTGCAAAAAAATAAAAATAAAAAAGAGGGTTGCTTTGAGGAAGTAGAGAGGAGACTGCCTGGGAAGGGACAAGAGAGATTTTACTAGGATGATAGGAGTGCTGTATATCTTGAGAGGCATGTAGGTTACTGAGAGTATATATTTGTTACAACTGAGCTGTATTCTTAAAATTTATGCCCTTACTCCATGTAAATTATACTTCACTAAAACATAACCAGGCACTTGGGATAAAATAATGACTTATTAACAGCTACTTTCTATTCATCATAATTTGTCTTCTTCTAATTCTTTGAATTCATGTTATCCTGTGGTTAAAAAATCATGGATGTTATCTCTATATTTATGAAAGGAACTATCTTTGAGGAGCCAGATATTGTTGCTTATATCATAAATTTTTAGCAAAAGTAGAGAATAAATTATAATTCCTAGGTCTCTGATTTGTACTTTATTCCAGATTGAATCTACTAATATATATATAACTCAGGTATAAGTACATTGTAGGCATATACAGAAGTGTTCTTTCTGTCTGACTCAACCTATAGCTCTTCTTAGTTAAAACCTTGAGAACAAATGCAGCAGTGTCAAAAAAAGGTTAATTTAATTTATATTCTGCTCAAGGTGTGTACATTAATTTAATGACTGAAGAAATTTTATTGAGTAAAAAGTATGAAAAATCCCTAAGCTAAGCTATTGAATGATCTTAGCAACAAAGTTCAGTGGATTAGTGGTGACTAACAATTTATTTCCTGCCTTTTGGGGAGAATAACATTCTTTTTTAATTACTTGAATCAAAATTCCATATATGTATAATTTTTATGTGTTTCTTTTTTTAGTTCGTTTTTCTATTTAAAATCTAAATGGGGTGTTCTCCCTGAGTTGAAACGCAACTCTAAGAAATATATACAGGAACTGTCCAAGGTAACGATTCTTAAATAAAAAATTTTTTTTAAAGATTTTATTTATTTATTTGACAGACAGAGATCACAAGTGGGCAGAGAGGCAAACAGAGAGAGAGGAGGAAGCAGGCTCCCCGCTAAGCAGAGAGCCTGATGTGAGGCTTGATCCCAGGACCCTGAGATCATGACCTGAGCTGAAGGCAGAGGCTTAACCCATTGAGCCACCCAGGCCCCCCCAAAATCTTGAATACATATTCTGAAGCATAGCAGAGGAAGCTGCAACATAATAAATATAATACTTCTAATACTTCTACACAAAGATGAAGATATACAAATGTTGTGGGCTTTTTTTTTTTTTTCATACAAAAAGTAAACTCTAGTAATGTTGATCAAAGCCATTAGGTTAAAAATCTTAAGGAAAAACATATACTTACATTTCACTAGCTATTTGTTCTAGATACCATAATTTAAGTTGAATCTTAAAGAGCCATTTACTATTTGAGAGATGTTGACTACAAACCATTTAACTGATTGTCTTGTTTCCATTTGTCATTTTTTTATTTTTACAAAATATTCCATGTGAGTTAGGAAGTCTGATAAGTACTTTACATATTCTATCTCATTTTCTTCTTAGAACTGCCCAATTAGTTTAGTATAGTCATTATTCCAATGTTTCACATAAAAATAGTGAGTCTTTAAAAAGTTGCCATGGTAAGCTGAAGGACCAGGATTTATAGCTAAAGCAATTGAATCTCAGAGCCTTTATCCTGAAGTACTATTTTATACTATTCCGGGCAGAATTGTTACACATATATAGAAAAACAGGAGGTATTTCCTGGGAGAATGTCTTTACATCACTTTTCTGTTTTCTAAAAGGAGAAGAAGGCGCCAGTTATCATACTTCATTCTGACTCCCAAAACACCATAAACCCTGATATTTTCCTGGTCAGGATTTGTTTTAATAATGTTGATAATAAGAGACACAAACTTAAATGCTGACCTGGGCTTGATAAGTAACTAATAGGAGTAAAGCAGGCCAGGGCAGATATATGAAGAGATATTGCTGTTAAGATGGAGACATGCATATGTTGGGTATACTGCCTTAGTCACTTTTGTCAATTCAGAGACTGATGACAACCATTCAAAATGGATGATATGATAAGTGATACTGAACATCTTTTCATGTCTGTTGACTGTCTATATGTCTTTTTTGGTAAAAAAAAAAAAGTCTATTCAGGATCCCCAACCATTTAAAATTGGATAGTTTGTTTTTGGTGTTGAATTGTATAAATTCTTTGTATATTTGAACATTAATCTCATGCTATATCAAATATATTTGATGACAATAATATGACATGCTATATTATATATTAACCCATGAAGTATCAAATACATCATTTGCAAATAATCTTCTTCCATTCAATAGGCTGACTTGTCATTTTGTTCATGGATTCTTTCACTGTGCAGAAGCTTTTTATTTTGATGCAGCCACAATAGTTTATTTCTGCTTTCATTTCCCTTGCCTTAGGAAACACATCTAGACAAATGTTTCCATGGCTGATGTCAGAGAAATTACTGCCTATGTTTTCTTCTAGGAGTTTTATGGTTTCAGATCTGACATTTGGGCCTATAATCTATTTTGAGTTTATTTTTGTGTATGGTATAAGAAAGTGGCTCAATTTCATCTTTTACATGTCCAGTTTTCCCAGCACGATTGGTTGAAGAGATTTCTTTTCATCTTTGAATATTCTGCCCTTCTTTGTTAAAGATTAATTGACTCTATAAGTGTAGGTTTATTTCTGTGTTCTCTTTTCTGTTCCATTAGTCTGTTTTTGTACACATACTAAACTGTTTTTATTAGTACAACTTTGTAGTATATCTTGAAATTGGGGGTTGTGACACTTCTAGCCTTTTGTTCTTTCTCAAGACTGCTTTGGCTATTCAGGGTCTTTCTTGGTTCCATACAAATTTTAGTATTATTTGTACTAGTTCTGTGAAAAATCCTATTGATATTTTGATAGAAACTGCATTAAATATGTGAATTGCTTTGCGTAGTATGGACATTTTAATAATATTTCTTCCAATTCACGAGCATGGGATGTCTTTCCATTTGTTTGTATTGTCTTCAATGTCTTTCACTTTGTTTTATAGTTTTATAGTGTTTTATAGTTTTAGAGTTTTCAGAGTGTAGGTCTTTCACTTCCCTGGTTACAATTACTCGTGGTATTACTTTTGGTCTAAATGGAAGTGGGATTGTTTACTTAATTTCTCACTACTTCATTATTAGTGTATAGAAATGCAACATATTTCTGTATATTAATTTTGTATCCTGTGACTTCACTGAATCAATTTGTCAGTTATACTAGGTTTTTCTATGGAGTCTTTACTACCTTTTATACCTGTCAGAATTGTGGGAACTAAAAAGACAAGTTATAAAGAATCTTAACAAGGATGTATAGGACAGGGCACTCTTTTCACTGATGGTCAGAATGTAAGTTGGTGCACCCACTGCAGAAAACAGTATGTAGATCCTCAAACAGTGAAAAATAGAAATGCAATATGATCCAGCAATACTACAGGGTATTTAACCCAAGGAAAACAAACAAAAAAAAAGTGTTTAAAGAAGATATATACACCCCTGCATTTATTACAGCATTATTTACAATAGTAAAGATATGGAAATAACTCAAGTGTTCATTGATAGATGAATGGATAAAAATGATGTGATATCTATCTCTCCATATTTATATGTATATAAAGTATATATTACATATGTGTGTGTGTGTGTGTGTGTGTGATTATTCAGCCATAATAAAGGAATGAGATCTTGCCATTTGCAACCACATGGATGGACTGAGAGGGCATAATGCTAAGTGAAATAAGTCAGAAAAAAACAAATACCATATGATTTCACTTATATTTGGAATTTAAGAAACAAAACACAAATAGAGAGGCAAAAACAGACAACAAACTGGCTGTTGCAGAGGGGAGGTGCGTGAAATAGATAAAAGGGATTGAGAGATACAAATTTCAAGTTATAAAATAAATAAGTCATGGAGATGAAAAGTATAGGATAGGATATATAGTCAATAAGATTGTAACAGTGTTATTTGGTGAAAGACGGGAACTACATTTAATCCTGTTGAGCACTGAGTAATGTGTAGAATTGTTGAATCATTATGTTGTACACCTGAAACTAATTTAACAGTGTATGCTAATTATACTTTAATTTTTTTTTTAAATGGGAGAGGTAAAACAACTATTAGCTTACATAGAGTAAATCCAGAGCTAATATGGGGTTTTGAATAGATTTATTTTCATGACTCTTTGTCTCCCTGCAGTTCCCAGGGCTCTGTTTTCCTCTGTATGGGACTTTATCTGTAAGATGACAGTGAACTGGCTTCAGCCATTCTGAGCCTCATAGTCATGAATAAATAGTATCAAAATAAAGGAGAACAATTGTTTGGGAAGCTTCTCAGAAAATTTAGAAAGAATTAACTTTTCCAGAAGCCCAGAGAAATACCTCCTAAGATATCATTAGCCCATATTTGGTCACATATCCTTGAAGAAACACATCCCTGGCAAAAACGAAAATTCACAGATTGTGAGGGATTCACTTTTTCTGGAGTCATAAAGTTATGTGCAGTTTTATATCTGAACCAATATAGTTCTATCAGGAAAGAGAGAGAAGGGACTGGATGCTGATCCAACAGTGTCTCCTACACCCTTGCTTAGGTCCAGACAATTATTATTCTTAGGGACTCAGGGGTCAGATCTTTTGGTTTTCTTTTTCAGGATAAACTGGAAATTTTAGTATTTATGATTTTTAGTATTTATGATTTGACTCCTGTGTTTAAAAGTAACTGTGCAAAGAAAGAAATGGCATCTTCAGATCAGTACCCCCTAAAGGTCACAGTGACACGTGCTTTAGGTTGTGTTCTAAAATTGGGTGGTATTGACCCCAGGTTGCTGAGAACCAGAAAGCTATGAAGAGGCCTTGTTTGGTAAGGTATATTTGATCCATGGTATTGCCAAGGGAGGGACTCTCAGAAAGGCCAGGAATAGAACTGAGCTAATATCCTGGTGGAAATGACTAGAAAGACTGGAAAGAATGAGGTAACTTGGGGAAAACTGACAATATCAACAATGATTTTTTTTCTAAGATGCTTTTAAATAAACTGCTCCCCCCACTTACTAGCATCATTCTGATTTTAACATAAATCCGTAAAATTTCTGTAGGAACCGAAATCAATTCTAACATCATTAGTCATTATCCCCAAGTCAGTTTAACCATCCACAGTTCCAATGACCCATATGATTACCACTGGTCTTACTACCCTCCTTCTATCATTTACTGAACTCTTACTATCTGCCAAGCACTGTCCTAAGTTTAACACATATTAACTCATAAATCTTGTGAGAAGATCATTTTTCTCATTTTACAGATGACAGCACATAAGTTCAGAGAAGTCAAATGACTTTCTAAGGTCAGAGGCCTGGGAAGTAATAGGGCCAGAATTTAGTTCCAAATCTGCTAGACTTCAAAACATGGACACTTTATTACAAAGCTATTTTGCCTTCCCTGCACTTATCCCTACAACAACCAGCATGTAGCAAATGAGCATGATCATACTGTACTATTTGAAATGAATTCATGTTAGCAACATAACCATAAAGCCCACCTTCTGGGGAAATTTTTATAGCTAGATAAACTACATTATTTTATTTCTACTTAGACACATATACCATGCACACATAGCTGCTTTATACCTTATCTGTCTTTTTTCTCCAGACTTATCTTTGCCTTGATTAATCTGCTATAGGATTAGCATGTTAACTAAATGGTTTGACCAGATTTCTGTTAAGGGTCCAGTACTTTCTAAGAATTATGATTTTTTTTAAAGATTTTATTTATTTGACAAAGATCACAAGTAGGCAAAGAGGCAGGCAGAGAGAGAGGAGGGGGAAGCAGGCTCCCTGCAGAGAAGAGAGCCTGATGCAGGGCTTGATCCCAGCACCCTGGGATCATGACCTGAGCCGAAGGCAACGGCTTTAACCCACTGAGCCACCCAGGTACCCCAAGAATTATGATTTTTCTATTCTCATTTAAATACTTCTAATATCCTTCCTTGTTGCCCAGAAATAAAAGACATCTTTATACCTGTTTTTCCCCCCTTTCTACCTTTAAATTAAGATCTAAATGGAAATATTAAGAGGTTAGAATATTTTCTTAGTTCCAGAGGATTTGGGGCTAATGGTGAAATGTAGGTAAAATACCTAGAGTTGGTGTGTGTGTGTGTTTATTTTTATACTGACTCCCATTTGGGGTTTTGCTAATATGTGAAACAGTCTGCTTTCTTCTTCATTTTCTGTGTGTTTGGTGTATATGTGGGAAAGGATCTCATTCTAGTTAGTTCTTGAAATTAAAACATATTTCTCTCATCTCTATATCTTTCTGGCACACAGCAAAGAATCTGTAGATTTTGAACAAACATTTGCAGGACGGTTGGATTTGTTGTTCTTCAAAATATGTGAATTTATTATTAAAAATTAAAAATAATATCATTCCTAACCACATGTTTTCTGAAATCTATTCCAAAAACATACAAATTCTTTTTTTCTTTAGTGTTTTTGGGGTAAAATAGTGGAAACAAAGAGTCATGTTTGATGTGGAAAAGAAAGCCTTACCCTGCAAGGAGGCCATCCAGAGACTCTTTAATGAAAACAAACTAAGCCACCCCATCCTGAGTTCTCAGCATCATGACGCTTGGTGACTTAAGATTCCTTTACAATCAAGTACAAATAAGTCTGTGTCTTTAAAAATAATGTTCATCTTTTCTATAAGACAGTTGATAGTTTATCCAAAAAGCTACATTTAAGTTTTTAATAAATCATGCTACACATGACCCAGAGACAAGAAAGCACAACTGTATAAATATATGTATACGGAATGTAAGAAAACCGTATATTCTTAGTATGACACTCAGCATCCTTATAAATTAATCAGAAAATATTTATTAAATGTCTATCATGTTTAAAGCAGTGGCAGAATAAAAGAAAATATATAGTCTTTTCTCAGTGAATACACAGGGCCTGGGTGCTAGGAAATTAATTGCAAATCTTAGTATTTAACCAGTTTTAATTTTTTTTTGTTATGACTTTGTAAGAAACACATCAACATTACAAAACCAAATGTATTTGTGTTAAGGGAAAGGATAGTCCTTGTAGGGGAAGTATTATAGAATTAACAGAAATGAATCCCAGCTTGGGTTCCACTTCTACCGTTCTGGTTGTGTCATCTCCTACATCATCTTGATCAGACTTCCAAAAGAGAGACCTAAAAAGTATTTCAGGGAATTCCAATGGTAAGGTGACCAAGGGAGTCGTATTCCTGACCTAATGACTCTCGTTGATTCATGGAGTAAGTCAGACAGAGAGTTTCATGGAACTAGAAGGCTGTCCCTCAAACGATCCCTTGGCTCCTTACGTGGCCTAGAAGAATCTGGTCCTGTTTTACAGTCACTCCTCCAACTGCATGCAAGAAGGAGATGAAGAAGTCAGCATTTGGTGAATTTCAGTCAGCAGTGAAAGAAATTTCTGGTACTGACTGCTTCATTTAGAACATTGTTCAGTGTCACAGAGGGCAGGGGGACAAGGGAGTAAAGGTTACCAGGGGATAGGAAAACTTAGCAGAACAACACTTTTCTATTTTTCTTTTGCTGAGAGAACACCTCTTTAGTCTCTTTAGACAGAGAAACAATGACTTTTTTTAATTCAGGAGGCATTTAGAATGTCAGCTGCCAGGTCCTTGTGTTTATGTGTGCGCGCGTGCGCATTAAGCATTTGAAGTGGGCCTTTGGGACTCCAGGGAGCAAGAGCGGGATGGAAGAATTTGTTTTGGCTTTGCAGGTACAGACAGCCCCTGCTTATCCACTTATTATCTCTGTGATTTGAGAAAAGTCATCACAAAGAATATTGGTTTCCCAAGTGTATAAAATGGGAATAATAACTTCTGTGTCTCAGGATTGTTGCCCCAGTATCTGACCTAGAAAGTAGAAGCTCAGTCAATAGTGGTTCCCTTTCTTCCCTTCAAAACCTTCTAATCATGCAGTGCCCTGCCCTGTGGAGATAGGACTTAAACCTATGGGTTTAGCTTGCGGCAAACTCTGGGCAAACTCCGGGACTTAACCTGTTTCAGAACAGATACAAGGAGCCACAGACAAGTTTTTGTCAGTTCATCAAATCAACAATGCTACTGATTCTATTCTAACTTTGTAATAGATACTTAAGTTTTTTCTTCTTCTTTATGATCATGGAACTGCCGGGTACCTTACCTGTCTTCTCTCTCCATTACTATCTTTGTCTCGATTCTCTTCTCCAGGGCTGATATTTTAACTAAGAAGTTGAACGGGCATTTGTGAGAGTCTACTACTCCCTAAGACTAAAATATAATTCCCCAACCCTCGTTTCTGTATTTTCCATATCCCTGCATCTTGTTGCACTGAAGTCTTAGGCATTTTACTAGTTTCTTCTTACCTGCTCTTAAGAACCATTCCATTGTTCCATTGTTATCTCCCTTTATCAGCTATCTCTAGGTCCTGCCTACCTCCAGTTTGATTCACCCTAGATTTAAACAAGAACCTTCTAAAAATAGAAACTATTTGAGAAGATAGATGATCTACATAGTGTTTTGTCTTTACAGACATAATCCAATCCATGACAAGAACACATAATCAAACTTCAGCATCATCTTTAACTCTGCACTGTCTCTCACTGCGTACATCCTTTTCCTTATTAAGTCATGCATTTTTTACATAGGAATCTTATACATTCACTGTCCATTTTCCATTCTATATCCTATTTCATTTGTGGCTCCCCCACCACCACCTCCCTTACCCCTAGACTATCACAAAACCTATTTCCTGGGATGTCTTCAGTCATTCCTCTTAATTTCCACCAGATTTGCCTTTCTAAAATCCAGATTACCTCTCTTACCATCTCTTGTAGAAAAAAAAAAAAAAAAACTCCTCACCATGGGATCGAAGGCCCTTTAAAATCTACCCTAATGAATCTTTTGATTGCAGTCCTGTCTTTCCCACTTTGTATTACTCATTTTTCCTTAAATACACCAGGTGATGCTTTTCTGTTAGGCCTTCTCCTTGCTCTGCTACTTAGAAAAAGCCTACTCGTTCTTTGCACTCTGCCCTGTTTTGAAATCACACGTCTAGCTACTTTACTCTCCTGGGTTAATTTTTCCATGGCTCCACATCCCTAATAGGATAAAATTTTACAGTCCTTAGTGGAAAAGACTACTAAGGGTAGCATGTTGTCTTCTTACCTAAAGGCTATGTTGATCATGGTCCAGCCCAACTAGACCCAGGAGACTCTTCCATTTCCACTATGGTCCCAGCTTCAACATACCTGTATATGCAATGATATTTTAAGCCTCCTTGCCTTTTTACATGCTGAGCCACAAATGAACTTCACTCTGGCCATCTGGCAATTCCGTCTTATTCTTCAGGTCTCAGTAAGACTTGTCTTTTCCTTGTGAAGCCATTCCTCACCTACCCAAGCAGGTGCCTGGCTCCCTGTTGCTCACATTCCATATGTCTATTGCTGCCCTTATCTCCCTATTAATCATTTTTTGAGGCTGTCTTCTCTACTAGACTGTGAACTTTTTAAGGGGAGACATTTTCTCTTTTTTGTGTAGAGCTTCTAGCATTTAGCATAGTAGCAATCTAATATTAGATATCTGATGGATATTATAAAATAAATAGAAAGAAAATTCTTTCTATAAAGTCTTTTTCCTCATCTTCTTCATAATTAATTTGTCCTTTGCCTAAGTTCCATGAGCATCTAAGTACCAAGAATTTTAGAGTGATATTTCTGTCCTCAAATTACTGGTCTTTTATTTACTAAAAAATAGCTTTCTGAATTCTTAATCCTCAGTTTCCTCATCTCTAAGTAATGAATCTATGATTTAGGTTATTTGTTAAGCAGGATAATGCCACACAGCAATCATTTAGCAGCTGTTAGATGTTGTTATACATTTTGCTATTGGAAATGGTGGAAGTACTAGTTATTGTGTTATTAACTCATAATTAATTCCATGTACCTTGTCCTGCCAGGTCATAACTACTTGAGGTCTGCCACTATTTATTTTTACCTTTCTATTCACAGAATCTAGAACGCTGCCTGTTAACAGGCTCTCTCTCATGCTCGTGTACATGCACTCTCTCTCTCTCTCTCTATATATATATAGGGAATTTTAATATTGGCATAAAATGCAAGAATGAAATTAATTCTAAGTATATTAAAAATACATGCCACCTATTAAAACTGCATACTGAAGACCATAGAAAACAAAATAATTTGACTCATGTAAATATTGACACTTTTTATAAATATACATAGAACAGAGGTGTAATGAGGGGATATGAGAAGTATAAAGAGAAATCAAACTACTTGAAGTTCAGATACTTAAAATTGTGCTGACCAGGGGAAGGGTTTAATTGTGTCCAATTATGATCAGGTAGATAGTCATAAAAATATGTTGACTAGCTTTGGAATTATAGAAAATGTCACTTGCTTGAAACTGAGCTCTTAGATCAAAATGCAAAGTTTATTTGTGTGTAGCTTCGACTGCAACAGTGAATCAAAAAGAGTCTGCATACCTCTGCCCCTTGGCTTAAAAGCATACTTCTAAGCCCTTGGGATGAATTTGTACATCTTAGTCAGAAGACCTGTATCATCTGCCAAAACAAGATTTCCTAGGTTTATTTCTAAATATAGCTTTAGTTTGGGTAATTTGCTATAATCAATTTTGAAGAACATTTAAACTCAATTTAATGTTTATTTTCTTTGCCAATTCTTGGTGCCTGCATATATGATGACTCTCATTCAAACTAGAAGATTACACACCTATTAAATATGTACATGCAAGTGAAATCACTGTACATCATAGAAGCACAAATTTAACTCTGGAAGATGTATTGCTTTCACTGATGCATTTATTCATTTGCTGAGGGGTTTTTTTAAGTACGCATGTATTAAATATAACATTTAGAGAGCTTCACTTTGAAAATTCCTTAATTTCCTAACAAAATAGCACAATTATGAAAATTTCACTAATCTTATATTACCATTGCCAGTACATTTTATATGCAGCTTTGAGATCAGTGGTAACTTTATGAGGGCCTTATTTATTTATGAAATTGTTTACCAGTTTTGTGTTTACTGATATAAGACTATAATTATTTTGTTTGCCAATAGTCTTACAGTTAGTAAATTTGACAAAGGTAACTTTCTTCCAGAAAATAGAAATGCTAGTTGTAAAAGACTTCTTTCCTAAGCACCTGTCATTGATAATGAGATGTTAGGACCAGGCTGCAAAGGTGAGGCTGAGGGTGTCTCATTTGGAATGGGCAGGGGTAAGACTTTCCCCAAGCAGGGGCCCAGCAGTGAGTTGCCAAAGTAGAACTGAGAAATAGTGGAAGCATTTCAGCCCCCAAAGGTGGGACTTAAGATATGAAATGGTTATAAGTCATGTTCATATGTCCCAGAGTCAAATTAGGGCATCAAAACAAATGAGGGACAAAGAAACCAAAGATACACACTTGGAGACAGAACAGGTATAATATACAGCCATGTAGAAATCTGCAGAGGGCAGGATCTGGCTGTCATATCTGGCTGGGTGGTAGATTTGTTTTTTGTTTTAAGTAGGAAATAAAAAATAAATTATCAATCAGTGTTTAAAGTTAGGAGGTATATCACAAATACCCATTTCTGTCTTCTCTTCATGAATCACGAGTTTTTGAAGATCCTATGTGACCATTGCTGAAATCTGAGCATTTATTACCTCTTAGAGATGACCATATATTCAAGTTTGTCCCATTTTATACCTATTAATCTAGTGTAATTATTAATAACACTCTTTTTCATTTTCATAGTGTTCTGGTTTGAAAGATAAATTTATCAGTCTCCTTGAAGGAGAGTTACATGAAATTGCATGCCCCACAGTCTCTATCTCTTGCTAGACTTTTATGTCTAATTCACTTGAAATATTAGCTTTAAATGCCTTGTTTCTGGAAGTGTTGCATTTGTGAGTCCTGTTCTTGGCCAATAATTAGGAGTTATAGTTGGAAAGTTATTGAAAGACACAACTATTTTGTTAGCCAAAAAATTACAGGTCAAGAGGTACAGCTTGAGCTTTAAAAATCAAAAGAGAAGTGAAAAGATAGATACTCTACTATTCGTGTAGTTCCCAGAGGTCAGATGGAGGAAACTAGATGCCCTGCACACTTTTGTTATTTGACTTATATAGCCTATTGCCTTATTAATTTATTTAAATGGGGAATGTTTCACGTGTAAAATCTGAACTCTGGCTTGTCCTGAAAAATTGGAAGATCTAGCAATTGAGGCTGATCCCACAGTCTCAAAATGACAACAGATCTTGCTGAAGCAATGCACCTTTAGATGGCATACACATTCTCACAATTACCAGAGTATAAACAGGATGATTCATTCATTTACTCTACCTGCTTTTCTGAGTTTTTGTCTTCTGATGGGAGGCAAGCATTAATCCCTGTGTATCACACTCAGATCCAAAAGAATTATTTAAAACCTGATTCAGATAGATGAGTGGGGGGTCATAGGTCATAGTGGGGGTCATAGGTCATGACATAGTAACCAGAAAGAGGGAGTCCCAACAATAAAATTAATTAATTAATTAGTGAATTAATTTTTTAAAGATTTATTTATTTGTTTGGCAGACAGAGATCACAAGTAGGCAGAGAAGCAGGCAGAGAGAGGTGGGGAAACATGCTCCCTGCCAAGCAAAGAGCCTGATGCTGGGCTCGATCCCAGGACCCTGGGATCATGACTTGAACCGAAGGCAGAGGCTTTAACTCACTGAGCCACCCAGGCGCCCTATAAAATTAATTTAAAGTTGTTACTGATTTTCTTTATTTGATCTGATAACATGCTACAACATGAGCATTACCTAGTCTCTCTCAACAATAATTAGGTATAAATTCTGTTAGTATACAGTTTGGGGGTTCAGTTGTTGTTGTGAGAGCCAACTCCAAAACTCAAGCCCTTAACCATCACGCTGAGGAGTTTATATCTTATAAAAATACTGGAGTGATCCATACAGGCTGGAATTTCTTTCTTAAGGATTCTTACTTTTCCTTAAGTAGAACATAGGTACAATATTCTCTCCAATCCTCTGAGCAGCTCCATGGAAATGTAGCACTATAGGGTAGTATAGATGGCCACAAGGATATAAAACCCTGGATTTGTCTGCCTTCTTACACCTTACACTTCCTCTCGCAGAAGCCAAAGGCAATGAAGTGAAATTCGTGGATTGTTCCTGACATATTGCTCTTCAACTTACAGTAGGCACCTCTGTGCGGTTTGTCAGCACACTGCCTCTAGCTTTGATCTCATCATTCTTTCATTTAAATTAGCATCACATCCTGTGCTATTATGTGGACCTTTGCTAGCTAAACACTTTCCTGTATTCCCCTTGCATACTTTTACAAAATTAATAATGTTAGCTATACTCTCCATTTTAAGACAAGTAGACTATGATCATGTATTGCTCTCTAGGTAAATGTAATTTACTACCCACTTGCCCTACCACTTTGTGATACTTCTAGTGAAATTAAATGGCCCACAGCTTTTAAGATAACAGAAAAATTGGAATATCGTATTTATTTTTCCTAAGTTCATGATAATTTTTTTTGATTCAAATTTGAAGAAAAATTGTATAACAGAAAGAATGGACACATCTTGGCAAAATTTAGAGTTGAGATTTCATCATGCTTCAGGGAAATGATTTAAATTTCTACCTTATACCATATCCTTCAGCATTGGACATTGAGGTTGTGTTCCCAGACTCCATTCTACAACTGCTGTATGGTGTACAACATTAGTTTGTAGTATGCTGGACCACAACTCTGGCTACAGATGGACTCTGATTGGTCTATTTATTAGTACAGCCCCATCTCTCTTTCTTAGACATTGGTTTTACAATGGGCATATCCTCTACATCGGTTTGATGAGAGTGAAATGCAGAAATTTTAGTCAATTTGGAAGATAAAAGTATGCCCTTTTCTGTGTGATATAGTTTAAAAATATACCACATGAAACCAGTACAGCTATTGCTGACGGAATTGAAAATCAATCTGAACATAAAGTTAGCACCTGGAGGAAGGCAGAGTTAAGAGGTAATATAAACTTCTCGACTGAAGCATACCTAAAGCCAATATTATTACCATATTACTTCTCAAGCATATGAACAAATAAATTCTTTTTCTGAAAACATCACTGATATACTTTCTAAAAGCTGTAGGCTTTTAGTCAAATATTTTCTGTCATCCTCTTTATTAATTTATTAATTTATATATCAAGCTTACTATTTACATGATACAGTGGCCTTCTTACTATTTCTGGGCTTAAAAAAAACAAGAAATAAGATTAAAAATTGCATTTTGGACTGCTGGTTCTCAAACTGTTGTACATAAAGATTACCTAGAGGGCTTGTTTGGGGAGGGTATATTTGTATTGAGCACTGGATATTATATTAGACTGATGAATTACCTACCTGTATCCCTGAGATAATACATTATAGATTAATTAACTGAACAAAAGAAAGTATAAATGTCCAAGATATGTCCCAGAGCTATCTTAATCAGAAACTCTGGATTAGAGGTTCAGGTATCTATATTTCTTATCACTAGGTGATCTAAGATATATAAAAGTTTGGGCAACCTAAGCTTACTATAGAACATCAGGATTTTTTAGAAGGTATTGAATTGTGTTTCATCAGAAGTTTGGAATGCTGATTGCTACTTGTGGTACATTCCTAAAACTCCATGAGTAAGGAATTATGCTTATATTTCTCTATGGTATTCATATAGAGATCTAGCAAAATAGGTATTCAGTAAATATATGTTAATTAAATTAATATTTTTGTCAAGAGCAGATATTCCAGTTTTCACAAAGAACATATATGGAATATATGGAATCCAGTTGGCATGGAAGAGTTTTGATGACTTTGCATGATGTCCAGTTTCAGTGATTGTATTTTCTTTCTTTTTAAGATTTTATTTATTTATTTGAGTGGGTGAGGGACCAGGGGATAGGGAATCTCAAGCAGACTCAATGTTCAGTGCAGAGTCTGACACGATGCTAGATCTCAAGACCCCAAGATCAGGACTTAAGCCAAAATCAAGAGTCAGATATTTAACTGATGGAGCCACCCAGGAGCCCCGATTATATTTTCTTTTTTTGAAAACAAATTTGAGCTAGTCAAAACCTCCTGGCGAGGAAATGTAACAGTGGAGCTGTACATAGAATGAATATGGTGAGTGCTTAACTCTTGTCAAAGTGACTTATGAATTGTTCCTTATAATTTTTGTTACATTTAGCTGAAGCTTAAACCAGTTAACCCCAAAATGAGTGAATTTCTTGACTAAAGAGTTTAAATTTGATAATTCAGAGGATATGTAGGAAAAACTGTTCTATGAACCTGACCTCAGCAATGTATTGATGTTGTCCAGGTAGCTTGAAACAAGTGTAACATTGCCCGCATTTCATATATATTTAAAATATTTGATATTTAAGATAGCTGGCAAAGTTTTTTATACACATAGGAGAAAAATAAATAAGTATCATGCAAATATATATACTATTGTATAGGTAAATTCTCTCTTTAGATGCCAGGGAGTAACAAGGAGTGACTATTTTAGAGATGTCCCTCTCCTTAAAATTCAGAAATTTTTGAACATGTTTTTACACTCTAGGTACATTTTGAAACATTGATAACTTTCTGGAAATGATAACATTAGAACCTTCAAAAATAATCCCCCTTAGTGAATTTGATGTATAATACAACATCAGCAAGTTTAAATTATGTGCAACCACAAGATACATATAATGTTATATGTGTATATGTGTATATGTGTATGAGCACATACATAACATTTTATATAAAGCAAGAGAGTTGAACCTGCCCTAGTATCTAGGGAAATCTCTAAAAATTGAAACCATAGCTCCTGAGACAGGTCTAACTACAAAGTTAGAAACCTTTTATCTTTCTGTAGGAATTTGGCCCTAGAACCAAAGGATTCCTTTGTAAACATCCTCCCAGGTAAGCTAGTAATACCAGATGAAACTTGAATACTCCTAGCAGTACCACAGGAGCGAAAGTGGTGATTTGTCTCCCCTTCTTTCTGCTGCAAAAGAACTTAAGTAAATCCACTCAAGCGTAAGAGGAGGGGAAAATTTAGTTTCACAACTAAAGCAATCAGATTATTATGCTGTATCTCATGGCAGTATGCCACAAAAAAACAAATTTCTTCTTCTGTTTTCAGACTGAAATATGGGAAAAGTGAAATTCTCCCCCTGCCTACTCTATCCCTACACAACACACACACACACACACACACACACACACACAATGATTGCTCATGAAAGTTCCATTGCAGTTACCTACAGATTCACTTTCCAGCATAATTTTGAAAGCACATGAACCCAGACAATTGTCAGAAGCTTAAATCTGGATCATAACCATGTTTCACATTTCAGGGGCCCAAGAATCTAAGACTTCTCCCTTGCATTTATGGTGAACTTGAAATACAACTGAGTTGAAATAGTGTTTTTCTAGGCATCTTATAAAATACATTCCAAGTGGGAAAGATGGAATAGGTCATTATTCAGAACAATTTGCTCCTAGATGATGGATCAAAGGAATCACTTGCTGAGCAATCACTCATTCTCAGCCAAGATGGGCAGCATTTAGAATACGGGTTGACAAGAAAGTCTGAAGTGACATTTGTGCCATGCCAATGCCGCCATCATCATGCGGTGCTTCTTTCTCATTTTCTTATAGCAGTCATAGAGACTGAGCACAAAGAATAAATGACTTGAGAGAAATGGAAAAAAAAATGTTGTCAGAGCACCAAAGCTGGAACAGAATGCGTAATACAAATATTAATATATTCATTCCATTGGAGCAATGAAAAAAGGGACTGATTCTAAAAACTTGGGATGTCTTCACAATATTAGGTAAAAGACAGCAAGATCAAAGCCAAAATTGCTGAGACACACATCAAGAAAAAGTAGATACTTTTGTAAAAGAAAAGACCTCATCCAAGCTAAACTTCAGTCCCCATTCTACATGAAGAACAACTTTGGATCAGCAATCAGCTAAAACCAGGGGTTCAAATCCCAACAGGGTTGATGCTGCACTCTCTTCCTGCCAAGTTATATAAATTGAGTTTGGCATGGAACACAGGCCTTTTGGGAAAGACCTTAAAACCCCATCTGTTCTATTTATTCTAAAGATCTCAGTGCAGTTTTTAAGAGTAGGCATTTATTCTAAGGCAAAATTGGGGTAACATGTGAGAATTCAAGGCTGATAGCCATAGCCCTTTACACTCACTTTATAACACTCACTTTATAACAATGTTGATACCATTCACCGTTACCACCATCACCACCCCTATCTTAGCATGCTTAAAAATTAAAAAGAGAGAATTATCAAAATCAAGTAGGAGGAAAGAAGAGAATAAGCCCTCTTAGATAAGATATTATAAGACATGCCTGAAAATAAAATCAAACATAAAATTATTCATATAACTTTGTGTATCATTTTATTATCTTTAAAAAAAATTCAGCACGTTAACCAGGCTGCACTTAAGGAAAGAAAAGGAAACTTTAATAAAAGATAAAATGTGCCCACTGCTTGTGTGCTTTCCATCATCCGCTTACTTCATCTGCTGAGGTAGATAGTAGTGAATGCATGTTTTAACCCAAACGGAGCTTTGAGGTGCAGTGGCACTTACAGGACACAGCTAATAATGGCTATGGCTTTTCATGACATCTCTTTGGTACGCTTCAGCATGACCTTGTCAAAGTTAAAAGCTCATAAAATTCCTATTTACTTTTTATGGCATTACGATTCTGCATAACAGTGCTTAAAACAAAAACACAGTATAATTATACTGTCAATCAAGCAGCTAAGAAAGGCATTTTCCACCAGCCTCATACTTAGCAAACTGTAAATAATTTATAAAACCAGAAGTCATGACTAAGTGGCAGTGTTTGGGGGCTAGTTAAGCACTTGTCATAGTGCCGTGGTTTAAGAGAGCTGGGCACAAAACACTGCTTGTTTACTTTTATCCTGTGAGTGTAAAAAATTGTTGTTTGTGCTTGTCGCCTTTCCATGCGGGCTCTAATAAAAATATCAAATTGTCAATAGAAATTTGAACAGGTGTACAGTGAGAGTAATAATGATGTTTTATTCATATGTATTTCCAGCCCATTTAACTTCATCCAACAAACAACAAAAAATATTTTCTTCATTACCTCCAATTAATGTAAATGTCAAATGTGTTGAATATATTATCACACTGATAATTTGTTGTGTTGATTGATTTGTGGAATGTTTTGGATTAAAGTAACAATTTTTCTTACTTGACTCACAATTGCATGTTGTTATCCATCACCTCTGGATTATGTAAATAGCAAATTTGTTTTCATTAGATCTAGTGCTAATTCTGGTAAACAAGATTTTCAAAGTGTCAAAGATTTCTGAGATTTCCAGCTCCTTCATTATTTTCAGTTATTTATTAATTATTAACAAGATTTTATCAGTTTTGGAGAAAATATATATCTCCTTCATGCTAATGACCGGACAGCCCTTTGCAAATCCTTTATATGTGTAAAGCAGTAGCAAAATAAACTCAAAAGAATTAAATTCTAGGTTCCATATCCCTCTTTGTGTCTTAAATTCTATTTGTCTCTTATAACACTCCTTCATAATAATCAAGATGTATATAGAGAAATATTTTTTTTGTAATTGATTTTGTGCTACTTTTTTTTTAAACTGTTCTAGCCATTACTTAAACTGCTTAAGCAGATTAAGTAATATGATAATGGAGAAATATTTTTTAAATTTAATATCAATATATTTTATGTTCATATTTAAAGTTAAGTGAGAAATTTAGGTTATTTTCTTCATGACTCGGGAGAAAACTGGTGTTCTTTTTTTTCCATTGTATTACTACTATCTTCTATTATCTATTTATATAAATGAACCCTTCTTTGTTAAGTGGGAAAAATAAAGATGGCTTGAGTATATATAAGTGTAAAACTAAATTCTACCTTGATCATTTTTTAATGACTCTGAGAAGTGATTTGACCTCACTATGCCTTGGTTTTCTATTCTGTGAAATGGGGATAATATTTATCTTACGGGGTTCATGAAAACACTAAATTATTTGTGAAACACCTTGCTTACACATGGCAGGTACGAAACAATTTTCTTTTTTTTATTTCTTATGTGTGAATATCATCTAAATAAGGCCCTGCATTCTAGAGAAATGTGATATTTAAAAAAAATACTTTCGGGTGCCTGGGTGGCTCAGTTGGTTGAACAACTGCCTTCGGCTCAGGTCACGGTCCTGGAGTCCCGGGATCGAGTCCCACATCGGGCTCCCAGCTCCATGGGGAGCCTGCTTCTCCCTCTGACCTTCTTGCCTCTCATGTTCTCTCTCACTGTCTCTCTCTCAAATAAATAAATAAAATCTTTTACAATAAATAAATAAATAAAAATAAAAAATAAAAAATAAATTAAAAAAATACTTTCTTATATATATGTAGCTTTAAGGATTGCAACCTAACTCTTCAGATAGGTAACAAATAATATTATTTAATTTTTGAAAGCTAGTTTAATTTTTTTTAAAGATTCTATTTATTTATTTATTTATTTATTTATTTGACAGAGCTCACAAGTGGGCAGAGAGGCAGGCATGGGGGTGGGAACAGGCTCCCCGCTGAACAGAGAGCCTGATGGGCTCAATCCCAGATTCCAGAGAACATGACCCTAGCTGAAGGAAGAGGCTTAACCCACTGAGTCACCCAGGTACCCCTGAAAACTAGCTTAATTTATGATATGAGCTCTTTCAAGTTTTTTAACTGAATTGACTCTTGATTTTCTTCTACTTCCCCCATGGATTGGGTATAAATACCTTGAAGTTTATGGAGGCATGTGGGTTGACAGGAGTTGGTGTGTTGGTGGAGGGATGTTTTTCCCTGCTATGGGCAAGGGCTTTTCTCTCTAAGTTTTGCCCTATGTCTGTCATTTGTCCAGCTTGCACATCAGTTGTCCATGCTGAGTCAGCATTTAGTTCTTTCTTTGCAGATTTTTCTGGTTAAGGTCCTTTGTAACCATATTAATGCTAATTTTTTACCTGCACTGGCACAGAGAAAGTCACTGAAGCTCTTTCATACCCCTTTTATCTCAACACCCTATCCTGCCTTATGGTTTCTGAACATCTCATTAGCTCTCCGAGGTTCTACCCAGGAATGAAAGCACAGATTCCCTCTAGTAGCAGATCCTACAGACTTCTTAGGTATATACCTCTCATCTCTCCTCAACTTGGAGCTTGGTCTATAAATCAGGGAACAATCTCCCTTTCTCAGGGACCCATATCCATCTACTCTTAGCATCCTCTGCTTCTTTCCTTTTCCTCTGACCTTTGAGAAATACAGGTCACTCTTTCATGTCAGGTAGCACCTTGAATGTATTACTCATGCTCTGCCTTTCATTCCAATCTTCTAAGGCCTAGGACGGGAACTCAAAGACCAAGAATTGCCTCTTAGCTTTCTTCTCCCTTGCTGAGGTGGAAAGGGCCTTCCTGAGGCAGTTCTGTCAGTTAAAGAGGTGATATAAAATACTGAGCTGATGACATGTGAAAATGGCCACATGTTATAAGGGAAAATATATATATCAAATATTATCTTGCTATATAAAGTTTGAAAAAAAATCCTACCACTAGAAAGGTATCAAAAAGAATTGCAAAGGTGAATAATGAAGTAGCATTCATCCTTTGGATGTCATTTATTCTAGCATCCTTTTCTCATCCTACCTTATCTGAGCCTGAAAACCATGGAGTAGCAACCAGAGTGGGGTCAAGATTGAGAGGCGTAAGTGAAGAGGTAAAGAGACTGAGAGGAGGAAGGAACTGGAACAGTGTAGGCAAATAAAAAGTATGGGATTAAAAGAGGAATCTATCTCTGTACAGCATTCAGAAAAAAGCCACACTAAGGAAGCAGACACTGATGTCTTGCCTAGGACATCCTAACACATCACACTATCACAGGGACAGATATGGCAAAAGTCACCCATTATTTTCCATAGATACACCCATTTGAAAAGTAGATGCTAAATTTGTAAGAATGCTTATAAGCTCCATTAAATAAAAATAAACATACTTAGAATTATTTAAGTGCCTAGTAGCCTTACATTTCATGTTAGCACACATATTCCAAGGCATATCTATTGTATTCCCTTTATTCCAAGATACATTGTGCCTCTAAGGCTTAGTTAGGTTTAAGAGAAGGACCATAAAAATGGCAAACCCAACAGCTATGCTAGCAGAAAAGTCTGGCAGTGCACAGAGTGGCTTTGACTGGTTGCAGCATTAGGATTTCAGTCGAAATGCCTTTTTATAATCAGTGTAACTTATTGAAGTCTGGCCAAATTTTATGTGTCACTGACTTAGTCAATCAGGAAGGCATTCTAAACACTTAGAACCCCCTAGGAACAGTATTCTCAAAGCAATATTTCTTCAAGGAATTCCAGAAACAGAGGCCAGTTATAACCACTGGTCAATCACGTAATACTTATAAGAGCATCATGTAATGAGAATGTTTGTCTCTGGTCCGTATCCTGAGATTAGGGATGAACTGAGAAATTCAAATCAAATGTTAAGAAAAAAACTACACTCACATACATATGTGCATGTATACATACATACAAACACACTTACTTAATGATAAACACACAGCTAAGGCAGTTAATATTTTTGCTTCTTAAAATAGCACCGATGTAGTACTTAAGATTGTATTTTTTCTACATTGCACACCATCATCTTGTTACTCATTATTCTAGGTCCACATATGGATGCATGCAAGTAAATGGATGGGCTGCCATGTATCATGTTCGTCTTATATATTCAGAAAATTTTTTTGTTCACAAGAACTCGCCTACCGCAAGAAGTCTCAAAATACTCTTGAGATTCTGGAAAAACAAGTAGTTCCTTGTCACCCTGAAAGAGAAATGGTGTGAATAATCAGTATAGGTTCAAAACAACAACTGAAAGCAATTTGCCATTGTCAATAAATAGAATAAAGACTGTACAGCAAATGAATAAGAAACAAATGACTTTTAATTATTGCCTAAGTTGGGGAAAAACCAAGGTTTATCTGGAAATTGACTGTTATGGTAGGTTTTCTAATATAGCCAATCAAGTGGAAATATTCAAATGCTCAAGCTGTGATATCCGTAAGCTGGCCTGCAGTTGAGACTGAGCATTATATAGTATTAGAGTTGAACTGCAGTTAGAAATCACTCTGTGGTAGTAAATATTATGTACTGAGCTGTAAGCCAGTACTTCAACAGGCTCTTGAGACCCACTGCAAGACTGACAGGCCCAGGTGGCTCTTCACTGGAGGGCTTTCCTGAAGACTCCAGAAATGTTTAGATCAAATCAGGAACTTACCTTTATTTTACCTTTAACGTCCAGATTAAAAACAGTCTCAGAGACTTGGAATAAGACAAAATTGCATTTAGAAGCTGGTATTAAGTCACAACTTATTCATTAGGCCTGAATTTATATATTCTCTGAGTGTTTATTATGAGTGTTATAGTAATCAAAATTTGCACTAAAGAAAATCAGATTAATTAGGAAGTTTCCAGCATGACAACTAAAATAAAATGTATTTAAAGCTGATCAGAAATTGGATCTAATAAGAAATATGATGATAATGGCCAAAGCTAGCTTTCTGAAAATTACATTTATTCATGGAGAAATTTGGAAATTATTTTTCCTGACTTGCATACCATGTGAAGTACTTTAAGAAATCACATGTAAGTCTGAAAAGTCAACCATGTAATAAAGAGGTTCTGTAGTTTCTTAATAGCATATCACTTTGCTTAATAAAGATGAAAATGTTTAACTGATCATTTGAATTATTTTTCTGTTCCTTAATATAGTAATATAAAGATATTAATTGTACAGTGTCCTTAACACTCTGCTAGAGCTTGTGGTGAGGCCCACATAAATAAAAGGGTCACTTCTTTTGTTTGAATTACAATAAGGTTTAAAAGGCAAGTCAATTCATTGGGTAAAAGCATTAATATGTAACATATAACAAAATAGTAGATTACATGGTATTTTAGATAAGAAAATACCATAGATAAGAAAGTATTTTAAATAAGTATTTTAGATAAGAAAATACCATTTTAGATAAGAAAATACCATATTTAGAGAAAATACCAAAATTTAGAGGGATAAAGTTTATAATGAGCTAAAGGTGATCAAGAAAATATTCAGGAAAATTCTATTAAAGGAAATTAAAGACTTAAACTTTCAAAGAAGTAGATGGGAATAGCTCAGGTCAAAGCATTTTTAAAAATCACGCTGTATGGCAAATATGATAATGAGAACCTTAGGCCTGATTAGGCTACTGGTATACTTCTCCACCATTTCTTGTCATTAGGAGAAGGGAGACCAATATGAAGTGGTGAAAATCTGTAATTTCACATGATTTCACATATAAGAAGAGAATAAATGAAAATGAATAGAATAAATGAAAATAAATGAAAAAAAATAAAAGAAAAAGTGAAAAGCTAAAGAAATATTTTTCTTTTTATAAAATGCTTTAAAATGTATTTATTTGTCAGAGAGAGAAAGAGAGAGCACAAGCAGGGGGAGTGGCAGACAGAAGGAGAAGCAGACTCCCCACTGAGTAGGGAGCCTCTGTCCCAGGACCCTGGAATCATGACCTGACCTGAAAGCAGATGCTTAACTGTCTGAGCCATGAAGCCATCCCAAGAAATATTTTCTGGTATAGCTTTCAATAAGACTTAGTATTGGCTTGTGATAAACAAGAAAACAAGTATAGAAATCAATGCATGGTCCCAAGTTTAGGTAATTAGGTGAAATGTTGACCCATAGACAAAAATGGAATGATGATGAATTACTACTGTTAGATATGAGTCATTATGAGAAATCTTTCCAAGAACCTTGTCTGGGCGGAGTTGAGTACTAGTAGAAGCCTTTCTGGGCAACAGGAGTATGATCAAAATTCACATTATTTGAACATTTTATATCTAAATATGCTTTAATAATAAAAAGTTAACAGTTATGCAGTGCTTATTTAGTGCTTAACCCCAAACTAAACATTATACCCATAATATCCTATTTAATCTAATCATATAGTTAGTTCTGGGGATTTATAGTGAAGTAGTCGAAATAATTTTCTGGTTAAGCCTGATCTTCGTTTTAGAATAGTCAGCAATCACCTAGACCTCAGAGTATACTATCTGATTTGCATATGGTGGGGATCAGGAGGCCATAGGACAAGGAGCTTATGAGCAAAAGTTTTTACGTCAGGAGCCTAGAGTCTTAGATGAAAAAAGAAAGGGAAATAAATAGAATGGAGTGAAGTTTGTTTCCCAACTTGAGCCCAAGGATTAAAATCCCTTTAAAAGAGAGGTTTTATGTAGAAATAGAAAGAATTGTTGATACCTTGATGTTCAAGAAACAGAACAATATAATTTCACTTACGTGTTGTTAGGTATTGACCCAGAATGGGAAGAGATGAGCCTTGGATTCACTTCAGCTGGGAACATAGAGCTTTCTGGCACAATAATAGTTCTAGAACACCTCTGCCATTGCCTAATTATGGAAAAATCTTGGCAGAGCACTGGTTGTAGATGAGATGCTAGTATGATGGGACAGATGCCTGTGGTTAGGGGAGAGAAGGGAGATTATCCATTTGGTGTCTGACAAAATATTGCGAATGCCTAGTGGGAATAGGCTTTTTCGTTTTCCATGATAAATACACTCTTACGACCCCCAGAAGTGCCTGAATGGGGATGAAAGGAAGAGGATATTGCAAGAGGATAGAAATCCTTGTTATTCAGTTGAGGGCAAGAACAGGTAAAATTTTGTCTCTTCATTTATTTGGCAATTAATTTCTATATATCTGAAATGCTTCTGAAATTATTCTGGGAATTAGCGCAAACACAGTGAGCAAGCCAGACAATGTTCATGGTCAGTATAATGTAGATACACATCAATTGATAAATAAATGGTGATGTAAAGAATTTATACAAATCAAGAGCAAAGTAAACAAACAAGCAATCCTATTAAAACATGAACAGAGAAAGTGAGAAGACATTTTTCCAAAGGGGACATACAGTTGATCAACAGAAACATGAAAAAGGTGCTCAACACACACTAATCACCATGAAAAGGCAAATCTAAAGATATTCCCTCCAACGTGTTAGAATGGCTATGTTCAAAAACACAAGAGATAACATGAGGATGTGGAGAAAAGGGAACCCTTGTATACTTTTGGTGGGAATGTAAATTGGGACAGCCACTATGAAAAACAATGTGCAGAGTCCTTAAAAAACTAAAAATAGAAATACCATCTGATCCAGAAATTCCACTCCTGGGTATGTACCCAAAGGGAATGAAAACAGCATCTGAGATAGATATCTGTGCTACATGACCACTGCAGCATTTTTCATCAAGATATAAAACCTAAGTGACCATCAATAGATGAATGAATAAAGAAGATTACTATATGTATATATCATGTTATATGTATATACATTATATATATATATATGGTGTATATATATACATACAAACACACAATGGAATATTATTCAGCTATAAGAAAGAATGAAATTCTGCCATTTAGCAGCAATGTGTATGGACCATGAGAACATTATGCTATGTGAAATATCCCAGGCAGAAAAAGACAAATTCCCTGGTTCACTTGTGGAATTCATAACAACAAAACTAATCAAACCCGTAGAAACAGAGTAAAAAAATTGTTCTTGCGACAGGTGTGGAGGAAATAAGGAGAGTCTGATAAAATAGTATAAACTTTCAGCTATAAGATATATATGGTCTAAGAACCTAATTAATGTAAAACATGGTGACCATAGTTGATCTGTATTTCGTAATTGAAATTTGCTTAGAGAGTAGAACTTAAATGCACTCTTGGAAAAAAAAGATAAATATGTGGGCTGATAGATGTGTTAATTAGCTAGATAGGGGTAATCCTTTTACAATATATACATAAAACAAATCACCATGATATATATTGTAAATATCTTACAATTTTATAGGTCAGTTATACCTGTAAAAGAAAGAAAGCAAAGAAAAGGAAGGAAGATCAGAGTTGTCATTGCTGAAGACACAAGTCTAGAAGAGAGTCAAAAAAAAAAAAACCCAGATGAGGACTGCCAGGAATGGATTTCTGAGGAAAATAATATTTAAACTGAGATTTAAAATATGGGTAGAAATAAGCCAAATTAAAAGATGGGAAGAGGAGAGTTCCATATATGGGAACAATTTGCATAGATTATCAAGAACAGAGCTGATGCTTTGAAGGAATCAAAAGCTGGATTAAATGGCTAGAGTCTATGAGATCAGTAAAAGGAGACATGAGGCTGGAGAGTATAGATTGTGAAGGACCTTGACTTTCGACTGGAACTTGAAGGCAATGGAAAGTGACTGACTTCCCATTGATTATATTACATTTTAAAAAGATTATTATGATTGACACATGAAAAGATGCTCAAAATTACTCACCATCAAGGAAATATAAATCAAAACTACAATGAGATTTCACCTCACATCTGTCAGAATGGCTAAAATTAGCAACACAGAAACAACAGATGTTGGTGAGGATGGAAAGAAAGGGGAACCCTCTTATACTGTTGGTGGGAATGTAAACTAGTGCAGCCACTCTGGAAAACAGTATGGAAGATCCTCAAAAAGTTACAAATAGAACTATCCAGCAATTGCACTACTAGGTAGAATAAGAAAGAATAAAATCTTGCCATTTGCAATGATATGGATGGAGCTAGGGAGTATTATGCTAAGCAAAATAAGTCAGTGAGAGGAAGACAAATACCATATGATTTCACTCATATGTATAATCTAAGAAACAAAACATAAACATAGGGTGGAAAAGAAAGGGAAAGGCAAACCATAAAACAGACTCTTAACTAACTTAACTACAAAGAAGAAACTGAGAGATGCTGGAGGGGAATGGAGTGAGATGGGTTAAATGGGTGATGGATATTAAGAAGGGCATTTGTGATCACTACTGTGTATTGTATGTAAGTGATGAATAACTGAATTCTAGTCCTGAAATGACTACTACATGATATATTGACTAACTGGAATTTAAATAAAAACTTGATGGGAAAAAAAAAGATTTTTGTGATTGTCATATGGAGAGTGGATCTAAGGGATGAAAGATGTAGAGATACAGGCACTGATAAGACTGGGAGGTTCTTTCATTATTCTGGACCTAGATGATTGTGGCCTGAACTAGGATAATGGCAGGAAAACGAATAAAAGGAACATATTTGAGACACATTTAAGCAGTCAAACAGAAGGGAGATGGTAATTGATAGAAAGTAGGCAATTAAGAAGAGTTCAAAGGGAGGACTCGGACTGTTGAGATGGGTAGCCAGGAGCAAGGTGGTGCTGGTCCCTGAGCTTAGCCCCACTGGGGAATGAGGGACAAAGGAGGGTTGAATTAGAGTTAGAAACCAAACCAAACCAAAGGTTGTCTCCTTATAGATTCCATTGCACTACACTTCCCTGGTTTTTCTCTTAGCATTTCTCATAGTTCCTTGTCAGTTTCATTGTAGGTTTCTTTTCATCTCTCTCACCTCCACATTTTGGAGAACTCAATCTCTGGGCCTTTATTCTTTCTGCCTATACTCACTACAAAGATAATCCATTCACTTTCATGGCTTCAAATACCGCTTATAAACTGATAATTCCCAACATCATATTTCCTGCAAAAACTTGAGTACTGAACTCAAGACACATATACCCAAATGCGGACTGGTATCTCTACCTGGATGTCTGATTGGCATCTCAGATAGTTATCTGAGCTTTATCCAAAGCTGAATTTTGTCTTCCATCTCCACCTGTCGCTTTGTATCCTATCAAGTGGCTTCCCCATGTTCTAGGTCCTGTCTCTCTACTTCTACACTTGTCTTTTGCAAGCAAAGGGATCTCAGCACTGAGTAAGTAAGGAAACCAGGTTGGGAGATTTGCAGTAAGCCAGGAGACTGAGGTTAGTGGCTGAACCGAGGTGGTAGAAAAATGGGTGGTGAGCTGTAGTTGGATTTTGGATATACTTTGAACTTACGAAACATATTTTGGAGCCTTTGTGTGGTCCCTTTGATTTAAGGCACTCCTAGCAGATACTCCAAGGGCAAACTCCCTCACCTTCTAAAGCCTCTAAAGGCCTCCTGATCTTACATTTTACCTTTCCCCACATTTTATATTCCTTTTTGCTAATGTATTTCTTTCTCTTATCATGGGTCACTCTTCAACATTTCATATATTTTATCTACCTATAATGTGATGTTGGTTGTACTCCAGGAACACAGTAAAAGTTCAATAAATATTTGTAGACTGAAAGGTTAAATAATTAATTTCAAAGCATCTAAGAAGGTATAGCATTTAAAAGTAATATATAGACTATCACTACCACGTACTCATTTCTCAGATCTCAAGGGACCATTTTGAGAGATCTACTAAGACGTTTTCATACCAAGAAACCCTTTAGTGGTTCAACAAATCTAACAACCATTAATAATATTTGCCATGTTAAAAATTCTGGAATAAAAATATCCAAATTTAAGTAGAAGCTTTCTAGATAATACAGTTACATATTTTCCCCCAAATACAAGAGAATGGTTTATATATCTTTAGAAATAGAATGTCAAAACTCCTGATCCTAAAGCAAAGTAACTGCTAAGAGAAATAAAATATTTCAGCAATGATGCTTTATTTTCCTTCCATGAGACACCATTTCTCTCTCTAGCAATTCAGTAGAGTGAAACAATGAAAGTACTGCCCTCAACCTATTGTATAGAGATATGTTGTATTCTAAGGACTTTGTTTAATGAAGCAAATGTTTTACTGCTTACAAATGTTAAGAACTTACACTTGGTCCAGAAACAATAAAACCATTGACGTGATACTTCATTGAATGACATGTCAAGGAATAATCAAGATTTTTGTGTTCATTTCTTTTTACCAAGGTTTCCTTTGCTTTCAAATAAATGTAAAAAGAGAAGAAAGTGTAGAAAGTGTTTTTATAATTTTAAAATCATAAAATATATGACTACAAAAAACTAATTGTAAATTAAATATACTGGGCTTACAAGAAAAATATATCTGGGTGCTACTCAGGTAGTATCTCTTTTCTATGTAGAGCACAGATAATGAGTCTCAGTTGTTTTCTGTTATACTCTATCATTTTCCAGGGATTCATAAATTATACAATACTCTGCTTAATCTTCTACACCTTCTTTTGCTTCTCTGTTCTGTTTACACATTCTGAGTATATGTCAGCCAATATCAGCATTTTGATTATAAACAGAATGAAACTTCTTCCAAAGCCTGTTAGCATATAGAACAACATATTTTGTAATATTTTCTGTCTTTTTTTTTCCTCTCCACAAATCCATAAGTGGTATAACATTTCTTTTGCCATTGCATGAACTTGGCATTTTTAACTAGCCTGGGATTAGCTTTTCTGTGTGTTCATGGAGCATTAAAGCTTTGCTGAACAGAACAGTTCCTTCTGACCTCTGCTAGAAAAATGGAATATCTTTAAGCATGCTCTTTTTATTAATGGATTTTTCCATTTGTAATTCTTTCTCCAAACCTCTTCCCCATGGCTCGTGCTGTTGGCCCTGCTTGTGTGGCAATGTCTAGAAAAATCATTATTTGTGTCCAGGAAAAATTTTCACACCAATAAAATCTGGGGTTGCAATTAAATAATACTATATTTGGCTAATTAGTTAAATAGTTTCATTAGACAATTATTAATGCAATATCATCAGGGTCTGGCCAACTTAGAAATAAAATGGGATCCAGATAAATGTTTCACATTCCTCTCCAAGAACATGGAAATATTAAGATTGTCATTAAGATATGAAACACTTTAAATAGAACCAACAAAGTAGTCCCTTAGATATTATGAATGAAATCAAAAAAGGATAGCTACTTAAACTGGTAAGTAAACAAAATATGTGTATCTATATGGTAAGAGAGAATAAAATATTAATACATGATACAAAATGAATGAGTGTCAAAAACACTATTCTGAGTGGAAGAAGACATGAGAGATCACATATACTATGAATTCATATATATGAAATCTTAAGAAAAGGCAACTGTGTGATACGTAAAGTAGATCAGTGCTTGCCTTAGCTGGGCATGAGTATAGGGATTAAGTATGAAGAAGTTCAAGAATCCTCCAATCCTCCCCAGTTTGCCAAACATCTTTGAATTGTACAGTTTAATGCATAATTTTATACTATATAATTTATGCCTCGATAAAATTGTCAAGTATATAAATAAATAAATGCTTAAGTCTATGTACTATTAAACACTCATATGCTATCTTTCAAGGTCATCACTCTTTACCATGACAATGATATCCCCAAATGTCAACCAAAAACTGCCACCAAAACAGATAAGGCCTTTAAAATATGTGAAAATAGGGGCACCTGGGTGGCTCAGTTGGTTAAGGGTCTGCCTTTAGCTCAGGTCATGATCTCAGGGTCCTCGGATTACTCCCCATGTCAGACTGTCTCCCTCCCTCTCTCTCTTTCTCTTTCAAATAAATAAATAAAATCTTTAAAATAAAATAAAATATATGAAAACAATTGGAAGAAGTAGATAATTTATCTACTCTAAAGAAAGCAAAAAACAAATAAGAATAGTGGCAGTTCTTCCTGAACATTGAATTTCAGAAACCTGTTACTTTGCTGCCTAAATGCATAAATATCCTCACTTATTCTCTACCAACAAATACTAGAAATAGTCCCATTAACACTTTTTTCGTATTAGTTTTTTCTCCAAAACCTGAGTTGAATAAACATGTATTATTCCTTCAGAAATCAAACTAGTAGTTGTATCTCTTCTAAAATACCAAATAAATAAATAAATGCATTTTGTACACTCGAATAAATAACACCAGTAAAGTTTCTCTTCTGGTTGCAAATATCTTAGTGGAATTTGATGATTTCATAAAAATGAACTACTTTGGGGAATTGTATTCAAGATTATGGATAAAGTTACATTAATATTTGAAAGACTTTTTTTCCTTTCTGCAAATATGTTTCAGTGCTTAGTATATAGAACTATCTTTTAACAAAGCTATCTTTGTCCTATCTGTAACTATTTGGAGTCTCTTTCTACACCCATTCTTAAGTATGAGTTTTATTCAAGGGTTATCTGTATGTTTTCTGCATAGAAATTTGAATATTAATATACATAATAAGCAGTTGGCTTACCTAAATATTTCATTTTCAAATTTTTGTATTTTTTAATTTTAAATGATAATTTAATGATAATAATAGCCATGGATCAAGTAAGCCAACTTGTTCCAAGGAGATTTAACTTGTGACTTTAACCTTTTAGATAGTAGCCAATAATCGACAGAAGTCCTCACATCTTACTTCACCCAAAATAAGTAGTATTTGGAAAATCTGTCACTTTGCTATATCATCCACTGGCCAAGAATTTCAGGTTCTAAGCAGCACAGTGCTGTTCAAAGTTAAAAGTAGAAAAGATATATAATATATGAGCTGCCTTGGTTATAGATTTCAAAGGCCTAAAAGATTCATGTATACATCAATAAGAATTTGAGTCTGAAAAACAGTGAAGCCATTTAAAACGGACACCCATCACCTTTTTCTAATTAAGCTTGGCTACATGGAGGTGGATACCTAGAATGAGAAGTTCTTCTGAATTTGAAAGGGTAGTTGAAAAGTTGAATGTTCGTGTGAGAATTCCATGTGTTAAATGTTGACAACTAACTCACAAATTGTAAAACATCTTAGATGGCAATATTTACCAAAGGACGAGGTCTCCATGGTGAACTCAATCCTTGGACTTCGAGATGCAAACCCATCTATTTTTGTATCTTGTAAGACCCTTCACAGTTGAGTACCACATGCATACCCAGCTCCTGCTGCTGTTGCAGCCAGTCTGTTGCCTTTGCTCATGTTGGTCCTTTGGCTTAAAATAGCTTCCTCTCTCATACTTCATTAGCAAACTCTGGATTTTTTAAAATAATTTTTATGAAAGCTGCCATTTATATTTCTGATATTCCTTCATTATAGCAACTATTCCTTCGTTAAAACAATATTTCTTAAAATGGCTGTCTAGTGGGAAACAGTTTCTCGATGTTCCTTGAAAGCAGGGTGCTGTAAGTTCTCATCTTGTGTTCAGAATAGAAACTACTTATAGTTAACCCTCAAATGTTTGAAGGAATGAATAGGTGAATGAATACATTTCTTATATTAAAAAAGTTAAACTTCCTACCTCCGTTTGGCTACTAATTTGTTATATAATCTTGATCAAGTCATTTCCATTGCTGCTTCAGTTTCCTCACCTATATAATGAATACGCTCATCTGGATTTCCACTGTGGTCTTCAGTAGTCTATTTTGACGTTAGTGAGATAGTGATGATAGTATCAATAGTGAATGAGTAATGCCGATTATTAAATCTTGTGCGCAAGGAACTGTGACAAGTGCGTTCAACACAGTATTTCATATAATCTTCACATGATATTATAAGCTAGGTATTTTTGTTCCCAGTATACAGAAAATAAAAAAAATATGTTTGGAGAAATGCATTTGGTTGTCATTCATCAAACTGGAAATGCAAAGTTTACCATCCAGTTTTCTATCACTCCTTTCTTATCAAGGGTTTCTGAATCATAATTGAAGTTCCTACGGTTTAAGACCTTAATTACACTGACTGGCAAGGCTAGTGATTATCTGCCCAGCCCTGTATCACAACACTGCATTTTTCCTACTCCAAATCACACAAAGCCATCCTACTCAAAGTGTGGTCCATGAACAAGCAGCGTCGGCATTACCTGGGCACTTGTTAGCAATATAGAGTCGTTATTTCCAGCCCAGACCTGGTGAATCAGAAGCTGCATTTTAACAAATTACTCAAGAGATTCCCATGCACATTAAAGTTTCAGAAGCACTGACATTTCTGGTTGATCACTAATCCTATCAATATGGAGGCAGATAAATAGGAAATGTCCTCAAAAAGGAGATCTTCAAAGGTAGAGAATAAGAAAATGTAAAAAGAAGTATCAGTGATGTGATCCTGAAGTCATGAGACTGTATCTATATAGCAGTTAAATTCACATCATATAGAGGACAGAATATCCAGATGTATCCATTTCTACTTTACATAACAATGTCTCTTGATAAAACAATTCATCTGCCAAGTTTAGCATCCAGTTATTGGTCATTTATTTTCTTTGAGAGTTGGTACTCCTATTTTTCTGAAGTTTTTATTTATTGTGATTTTATCCTATAGATGGTTGGGACTCACGGTAATTGAAGTTGTATTCTCTTCAGACACTTTAATTACAGATTTTACAAAGAATCAAGCTATCTGTTTTGAAACCAAATCTGGAAGTTGTTTTGTTCTTTTTTCTGTAGACACTTGTATATCCTACATCCGTTTTCAACCATGATAACAAAAGGTCTTCAGTTGAAATCATTACTAATAGTTGCCATTGTGAAGCCTGAACAGATGACTTTTATCAGGACAAGAAGAGGTTAGTTGCCTCACTGTATTCAGTAACTTAGAGCAACAGGTGTATGTGAACTTGAAAAAAAAATATCTTTCTTTTCAGTAAGTTGAATTTTTTCTGTTTCTTTTTCGTTTGAAAAAAAATGTCTAGCTAACTCAGAAAGAACAATAAGGTCTATATCACTTCAGTATCATGTATTTCTGAAAAGAAATGATTCTTCCTTTATTCTTTGTCTCTTCTGGGCTAATTGGGTATATGGGAAAAAATTCTACAGTCTTTAAAAATGTTCTCAGAGTTATGTTAAGAACCTATTTACTTTGGGCATCATACCTTATATTTATCATTGAATTCTTCCTGGAAACAATAGAAAGGAAGATATTTATTCAAGGGATGTCACAGTCTTAGAGTAAGGTTGTTCCATTTATAAATTATACATTTCTATTCTTTCTTCTTTATCAATAAGAAATATTGTATATGTTTTTGTAAAGGATAAATCAAAGCCATATTAAACTGAAATTGCCAATCAGCTAGACAAAATCTGAAATAACAGTAGTTATAATTTTTGTGGATTCTAATCCTAGAGCTGATCATTGGAAGAACATTAGTTATTTCTTGAGTATTGTTATGAGTGTGTAGTCTCAGGATGAGGGAAGTTTTTAATTGTACATGTGACAAATGGTCAGGGAGCGTCTGAGACTGGATATTGCAGTTAAAACACCAGCAAAGGTTCAGAGCCGAGTTTATCTATCTCAAACATTTTCATTATCATTTAGTTTACCTATTTCTGAGAGTATTTGTGTGGTAAATTCTGGGAGAGTAAGTTTTCTATTCTGACTCCTTTTTCTTTAGTGATTCCCTGTTCTTCCAATCCAATAATACTTTTTATTGCTAAGCTTTAGATGAGACTCTAATCATTTATCTGTTTGCTTTATAGCTAGGTTTCTATTTTTCTTCCTTGGCAATGTAACTATTTAAGACCCATGAATTTACAAAAATGATATTTTAAAAATAAGCACTTGTTATATGCAAAAGCCTTCCTAGTCAGCAAGTTCGGCTGACTTTTCTGAAACATTCTTCAGCAAATCTTGATATTTACATATTTACTCTGTCTTATGGTGATTATATCCAGCTGATTTTTCCTGAAGAATAGTATCATTCTTGTCTGAGTCAAAAACAGCAACCATAACAACAAACAAAACAGTTCTTATTCCTGATACACCAGTTCCTAAGTTTTTTGAAAAGTTAATGCCCTTACCAACACCTTTCCTTGGCTCAGAAGAATATAGGTGTGTGGAATCTGAGAGTCCGTCATACAGTCAGAAGTTTCCTTTCCTCACCATTCATCTCATTATATACGTAATATATATACATACATATATATGCACACGCATATAGATATAACTGTATGCATTGATAAATATCATCATTGCTGATGGTGTCGATCTGGCACTGTCCACTTTCCCCATATATTCTACCTTCCTCTTTAAAGTTGTGTTTATAATGGAAACCAACTATTTAAACTTGGAGTCTCTCATCCCAAACACTTTTGCCTTAAAATAGGATGTTTGTTTCTTAATTTTCAACTTTCATGACACTCTGTTGACATTCTATGCATTAAATTTATTTTTTAACACACAGTATAAAGGAAAAGGAATTCCAAATTTTAAGACAATTTACAAGAATCTGGTGGCTGTTTAAAGAGTAGCTGCATCTAAGCAAATGAGTCAGCTTAGCTCTCCACAGATTTGCCAGTAAAAGCCCATGATTCATGAATTTAATAGCCATAAATGTGTTTGGAATGTTGATGTTGATGTCCTACTTCAAATAAGAAAGACTATAAAATCAGAAAGGAACACAACCACAACCTTTTAAATCATGAGTCAAACATTTCCTGTGGCAATCATATTACTCTTAGTTCTCAAAAATGATGCACCTGTGCATGTACGCATACCTGTGGTGGAGGTCAAGGCAAGGAATTCTTCATCCCTTTCTGCTTTACTTCCCACTAGAATAAGAATTACTCGTTCATTTTTTATTAGTATTTTTGCTTCCTGCTATGTATGATCCACTGTGCTAAGCTTAAAAAATATACTTGGAAACTAGGCATGAAGATAACAAGGAAATTTGTTTCAGTTCAGTATATCAAGTTGGAGGTACACATACTGGTTTCCAAACTATGTGCTAGCCCTGAAGTAAGATAGAGGAATAAAATAGAAGATCTTTGTCAGAGAAATCACAATATCTCAGGAAAAACAAGACAAGAATCAAATGCCAGCTGGCACCTATAGTTCTCTGCTGGTGATAACAATTAAATGCACACTTAAAAAGGAGTCCTAAATTTTTTTCTGGACATAAAAGATATGCAAGGAACAAAGTGAGTGGGGATTTTGTGGAGATGATAATTTAGCTGGGACTTGAAGAAGATAGAAGATCAAACAAATTTGGGGTAGTGACATTTGAGATGTGGCGGTTTGTGGAAAGGCATTCAGCCATAGAAATGCTCGAATTATTTCTAATAGTCCATTAAGGGTACAAAAAAGGGGGCAGAGTTAAGTGGTTAAGTTTGAAAAAAGGGAGAAGGATATGAGCAAAAAATCTCAAATACCCTGGTAAAGAATTCGTCAACTATTCTGTAGAAACCAGTAATAATCACAAATCATGTTGCCTTGTGATCTAACAGTGATATATCACTTAAAGCAGCAGTAGGCAGTTCTGTTTAAGACAGCTCTAGGAAATGGGGCACCAGCGTGGTTCAGTTGGTTAAGCATCTATTTCAGCTCAGGTCATGATCCCAGAATCCTGAGATGGAGGCTTGCTTCAAGCTGACAGCTGGCTCCCTACACAGCAGGGAGTTTTCTTCTCCCTCTTCCACTGTCCCTCTTGTGCTCTCTCTCTATCTCAAATAAATAAATAAAATCTTAAAAAAAAAAAGATAACTCTAGGAAATAATTAGAAGAAACTCTAAGTGTCTTTAAATGTAGAAAGGCCAAAGAAAAGCTGTTGGTACTTTAAGTAACATTGGCAGAAATGAGCATTGAAAATCAAATCTATATAGCCAGGTCTATAAACAAATCCCTAACCACATCACTATTGTAATATACAATTAAAAATTTACATTTGCCTTGGAAATCATGAATTTTATCTTGAAGGACAAAACAATGCTATTTTGACATGTCTGTAGACATGTTTATTTGCTCCCTATGGTATTTAGAAATTAGATTTAAGTGTGAAGATCATAATAATTTTTTCCCTAATATTTCCAATAACTATTTACTCTGTGAAACCAAATTATGTTGGGTTGGTACATTTTATTATTAAGTGATGCATTGTAGAAAAGTCTCTGTGATAGAGATATATAGCTTATGTTTCACAGAGGGGATTCCAAAAGTGTTCACCTTATTGTTGTTCACAGGTAACTATCAATGGCACTTCCTCAAAATGCTGAGATATAATTCTAAGCTTTATTTACCACTGTGCTATAGATATGATACCGTTTTCTCTTCCTTTTTTTCCTATTTTGGGAGTAGTAGTAGATAATATTATAACATGGTAATGACAATAAGAATAACCATTAATTGTATAGCTGATAATACTGAGGTTTTATTTTATGATGGGCCCTGTGTTAAGTACTGACCATTATATGCAGAAATCCACTTAGCCTTTAAATCAACCCAGAGGAAAGTTCTATTTCCTTCATTTCACAGATAGTGGCTCAAGGATGTTTATAACAGGTTGAAATTATAGAGCGAGTAAATGTGAGAGCAAGGATAAAAACCCAAGTCAGCCTGTTTGAGTCCACCAGAATTAATTTCATGTTAAGAGAAGGGTCTCTCCCTATCCTAGATAGTTCTTTTATCATCTAAGTCATCCCTCATCTCCCATATAATAATACATCTAAGAATTACAGCCTATTTCAACCTTTCTGGTATATTTTTCAAAAGGATCTTGTTTTACATTTTTGTTGTTTGTTTTCAACCAACATGTTTGTTGTGGTTATTTGACACTTCCTTCAACCCAATTTAAACAAGTTATAAAACTATAGATTACTTTATTGTTAACTGAAAGTATTGCCATGATATGGAATAAAAGAATCTCTATATGCAATGTTATATTTTACAAAAATTTTAGATTAAATGTTTTTCATCTTAACACCAGTACTTAATTCTTAAATTCACAAATCTGTAAGTCTAACTCACTTTAATTTTGTTGATGTGTCTTTACATATCAAAATTTAATATTTGGTGACTTGGTCAACTAAATGTTAATAGGAACTTTTATGGACATCTGTGTCTTATATTCTTTTTTTTTTTTTTTTTTTTTAGGGAGAAATTATTTTATTTTATTTTATTTTTTTTTTAATTTTTTATTTTTTATATTCTAATCATCAGTACTATTCAGTAAGAACACCAAAGTTGGAGAAAACATGACATATTTTAGAAACACTAGGAAATTCTTATCCCTTTTGTTTCTTGAATATATCTAAGATGACTTTGCTATCTATTAAATAAAGTCAGGCCCCGTAAATATTAAACAATACCAAATCACTTAAAGACCAATTTGAAACAGATGTTTGAATGAAATTCATAACATATCTGTGACTTATCTATTATATTCTTTTTATAGTCATTTTCATAACCTAAATATACTACCAATAATAGCAATAATAAAATACTTAATCTATTTTTTAAAAAACTGAACTCATGGATTAGATATACTCTTGAATTTGTTAATAACTTATTCAGCAAGTGTTTACTGAGCTCTTACTAAGTATGAGACTCTATGATAGATACAATGAAAAAGAGAAGGATAAGACCTCCCCTTAATTTTAAATTTTACTGTGAACAAATAGAAAACTAAATTACTTTGTAATCTGGTAAGATATCCAGCAAATTTTTGAATAGAGAATAAAGGTGGCGTAATCTACCTCACCTCGGGTGATAAAAGGAAGCCTCTTTGAGGAGGTGACTTTGATGCTGAGAGTGAAGAAAAGGGGAAAACAAAGACCAAGAGAAGAATACCTTAGGGGGCACATTAGTTATCCATTGCTGCCTAATAAATTACTTCAAAACTTATTGGCTTAAAACAGTGTACATGTATTACTCATGGTTTCTGCAGGTCATGAATCTAGGCACAGCTTTGCTGGGTACCCCTGATGCAGTGTCTCTTAGGAGTTTGTGGTTATGTTGTTGGTATATGCTGTGGTTGCTGAAGGCTCTACTGTAGGAGGATGTGCTTCTAAGCTCACTCACGGGGATATAGTCAGAATTAGTTCCTCACCAGCTATTGGACTGAAGACTTCAGTTCTTTGATGACTTTTGGTCAAAGCCCTCCCTTAGTGCCCTGCTACATGGCCCTCTCCATAGGGCAGCTCACAGCACTGCAGCTGGCTTCTCTTCCAGGAAATAAGAAAGAGCATTCACTCTTTTATACCTAATCACTGAAGCTGGCATTCCATTACTATACTATATTTTATTTATTGGAAGCTGATTACTCGATCCAGTCCTTAGTCAGGAGAAAGAACTAAACAAGGATGTGAATATCAGGATTTTAGGGATCATTGGAGACCATCTTAGAATCTTCCCACTATAGGTAGAAAAAGCAGTGTGTTACCCAAAATCTTGAGTGAGAAAATAGCTTGGGATATTCTAGAAATTGTCAAGAGACCCGTGTGGCTTAACAGTGGAGGAGGGAGTCAAGAATGTGTAATGAGATTGGGACAAAACCAGATAATTTAGGGCTGTGTGGGTCATGGTTGGAAGTCCTGAGTATAAAAGTGAGAATACCTTTCCAAAAACATCTTCCTTTTAATAAAAGATATAGGATTTTAAAAATGGCAAAAGAATGTTCAATATATTCAAATTTATACTTTCAATGAACTAGGGTAGCAGTGTAACCCTCAATCCTCACATGCACGCATGCAGTGATGAGGGAACTATGAATTATGCATGTAACATTTCTCAGCTTCTCACAGTTTTCACTGGAGCCTGCATTTCAACACTGATTGCAAACGGCCCATGAATCCACCCAAAGCCAGATATGCTGAACAAAAGCTGCTGTTGCCTGGGACAACCCTAGCCTTTAAGCATGTTAGGACATAAATTGTGTTTCTAGGAATTTTACACAGGATTTTTTTTTTTTAAACTTGTCCTTGCAAACCAAATGCTTAACATAATTTGAAGTTTCTTGTGAATTTTTCCAAGAATGTTGTTTGTAACACTGCTACAGAGATGAATTTTAATGTACAATTGGAGCACATATTCACTGAGATATTTGAGCTTATAATTTATGATATTGTTCTTTGTATAGTAGACTCTTTCTGCCATGAACACGGCTTTTTTTCTTTTTTTGGAAATTTTTCTACTTCCATAAGGTGGGTAATGGAACTTAAGTACTTACCACATATAATAGAGTCTAGAGATTTATTAGATATAACCTGGAGAGAAAAAATGTCAAAAAGTTGAACAGAATATTCATCTGTAAGGAAATGAATTGGAAAAGAGCAATAACTCCCTGTAATAAGTATTTCAAAAAATATCCTACCTAAAATCATTCTATTGGAAAAGCCAGTCTTTTTATCCTATCATCTAAGATATAATACTATTTTATTAAGTAAAATCAACTGATATTATTTTCCTTAGCTATCTGTCTGTATATCCATGCATCCATCCATGAAGAAGATAGAGGTCATATTTTAACTTTATCATGTGCACAAATAAAGTTATACCATAGTTATAACTAGAAATATCATTTCATTCTAGGTCATGGATCTTTATTTTGTTCAACATTAATGTTTCATATATTAATTATTTTATATTTCTTAGCAACCATTAAGAAAGAGCTAATTGAAGAACACAAAATTCATATGAATTTATTCCCCTAAACCTCCTTTCTTAATAATTGTTTCTCCTTTTTAAAGAACATTATCTTTCTCACAGATGGTTGAAGTGATGTATTATGGGAAATTAAACACACTTGGCTTTTTTCCCGAATTTTCTCACCCCAAAAGTATTATTAAACCTTCCCCAGATACCTTCTTAATAAACAGCAGTAGGATTCACTGTTGGAAAAATTTTTTTTTTTTTATGGTCCCCAAACACTGTTTTACTTTCTTTTTATTCCTGTTTTAAGTATTTGTAACATTTTAGGATAGCAGGCCATAAAGAATATTTATTTTTAATCCAAAGATAGGATTTAGACCAGACTCACTCATAATCATTTAAAAATTTAATACTGTTGGGATGCCTGGGTGGCTCAGTGGGTTAAAGCCTCTATCTTCAGCTCAGGTCATGATTCCAGGGTCCTGGGATCAAGCTCTGCTTCAGCTTCTTTTCTCGGCGGGGAGCCTGCTTCCCTTCCTCTTTCTCTGCCTGCCTCTCTGCCTGTTGGTGATCACTGTCAAATAAATAAATAAAATCTTTAAAAAATAAAAATAAAAAATAAAAATTTAATGTAGAGAAATGTCCTAGAGATGTGAATTGATGCAAACTTTCAGGAGGACTATCTAGCAATAGCTCAGCATTTTAAATGTACAGACCTTTTTAAATCTGTTAATTCAATTTCTGGAAATTAAACATAAAGAAGGTAAAAGAATATTTGTACAGAATAATAAATATAGGAATATATATTTTAGGTGTTGTTTATAGTGATGAAAAGTGAATCTGTATGTTCATGTGTAATTAATAAAATAATAATAATAAATAATAGTAGATCACCTTTACTGAGTTTTTACTATGTGTCAGCAATATACTAAGCAACTTACATTTGTTACATCATTTAATTTCCTGTACATCCTAATAATAATATAATTATCCACATTTTTTTGGATGAAGAAGGTGAGCTGTAGAGATATTAAATACTAGCTCCAAGTTATACAACCAGTAAATAGCAGATCTAAACATATTATAAATTCATATTATGAAATCATTAAGAAAAAGATAGGCTTGACATTTATGTACTGGCATGAAATGATAATTAAGGATTAAAAGCATATAATAGAATAATATGTTTAATATTACATTTATATAATAAATGTACTTGCATATGGGCTATAAATAAAAGAGCATCCATCTCTCTCCTATAAGTTGTGGGGTATATATCTGTTTGTTCACTCTAGTACATGTCCCTAGTGATGGCAGCCAATTCCACTCCCCAGCTGGCTTCCATATTTTTAATGATGAGACTGAATCCTGAAAGAAACAGGGGGAACCAAGGTGAGGGGGCAGAAGAAGAAAATAAGAGGCATTAGTGGCAATATTGGATTTCTAGTGTAGAGAGGAAAAATAATTTTCCTCTACCCTTCTGGGTTCTTGTCTGAGAACTCCCCTTATTTCTTCCCCCACTAATAAAAAGATTACAAGGAGAGGAAGAAACAAAAGTTTAATAACATGTATACCTCATGTATACATGGAGGAACTCTGCAGAATGGCCCAAGCCATCACCTTAAATAACTTCTCCAAGTAAAGACAAAAGAAAAGTATTGGGAGTTGGGGGAAGGTCAGTGATGGGAGGTTACCAGAAAAGCAGAGTAAACAAGGGTATGCAAGCTTAAGTCTGCATTTTTCATTAATAAGTGTTACTAGAAATGCCATCACTTTCCTTTTCTGGTATAGAGAAGGACACTCCCTTACAAGAGATTCCCCTTGTAAGTGTAAATTTCTCTTTTAAAAGGGTAACTTCTACTCTGTTTTCATGAAATCTCAAAAATAATCAGCACCAAATAATCTTCATGCTCAAGAGGCATATTGTGGGGTAGCACATTCTGTTCTCTTATTCCTGCCACACCTCTGCATTTCCCAGCTATTTCAGTCTGCGAAGCCTGACTTACTTTTTCTTTCTTTCTTTCTTTCTTTCTTTCTTTCTTTCATTTTTTAAATGTGGGTATGTTTTTTGTTTTCATCTCCTTGCTTATTTTTTTTTCTGTGCTATCATTTTACATACATGTTTCCATCATTACCAGAAACTAGAGGACTCCTATGAAAACTTTTTTTTTTAAGTTTAAATGGCATGAAGTAAAAAAGCAATTACCATTAATTTATATGGAAACATTTTTGAGAGTTCCCAAACCCCCAAACTAACCTCTTAGGCTTTTCTGATATCTTAAGACACATCTTGCTAATGGAGTCACAAAATGACCAAGATAAACCACAGATGCTCACAGATAGGGTTCAAAGTTACTGCAGCTTGATGCTGAGGTGCGGAGTGTGGTTCCTGGGGAAGGAGCCTGCCAGGGCCCTTCTTGCTGCTTAGGGTGCTGCTGCCTCTATAATGGCCCTCCGCAAAACAAATGCCAAACCCTATATTTCCTTTTAGCTTTTTACTTTATTTTATTTTATTTTTATTATTTTTTTTAAAGTAAGAATCCTCTTTGGATTTAATTTGGTTGGGAAACACAGGAGCTAGTCTAAGTCTTTCATAAAAGCAGAATGGCATGACATGAACTTTAGAAAAGCAGGAGACACCTGTAAGTGAATTAGAAACATTTTTATTGCAAATGTACTAAGGTCACTCAAAATATAATTCTTGTCTAACTTTCATTTCCACTTCACTCATTACAATTAGCTGGCCAAAAAATAAAAATAGGTCTAGAAAAAAACATAGTGATGTTTTTGCATGGTTTATGATGTTTATTTCTTGCATTATTAATTTCTTGGTTAATGATGATAGATAAGACTAGTGATTTCAACATTATTTCAATCATGATCCCTACTGGCCAAGAATATTTTTTTAGATTTTATTTACAAGTGTTTTGTAATGAGAAAATAAGAGATGTTAAAAAATGTTATGGTATAAAATTTCTCATAATACTGAATATACTTTCTCAGAGTATGTATACATGGACATAGACATATATACATGTATACTTCATATGCATACGTACATGTGCATACACACATCCTTTTGCCTCCCATATCACAAGTCATTTTCCTCCTAGGTGAAACGTTGGTTGGAAGTTATACCAGACAGTGATGGGTTTACCAACACTACCTGGAGACCATTAGCTCTTATTTAAATACACCAGCGCTTCCATTCCTAGTAAGTAACTCAAGTAGTCCTTACTAATCAGATTCCCAGAATACTTTTGGGAGCTTGGAACCTCCATTATTTCCACTTCATAAGGTAACTATTTTGGAGGAAATATCTAAATTGTGAAATATTGACTTGTTTACTAACACAAAAATGAAAGAAGCAGCAATAATTAGAAAAAGAATACTACTCCAAACATTCTAAAATCAATACCCAGCAGAGCCTCGGCAGACAAATGGAAGAGAGCTGTGTTCCAGTCTTCTGGGGCATTTTTCTCTACCACTTTGGGTATAAATTACCTTGTTATCAAGAAAAAGAAAACCAAAACAACAATGTGTAGGAGAGAAAGAAAGACGCATCATACTCCCCAGTAAATTATTAACAAAGAAGATAAATCAACATGTTTTGCAGGCCCTACTATAACTTTTATGGATTGCTTTCAGTCCTGAAGAGGACTATAATAACCCAGTTCTTGGATTTTGAAAGTTATATTTAAATATATTTCTCAAGATTGCCAGACAGATTTGTTTTTGCCTTTCAGGTGGTGCATAACAATAATTGCCCAAATTCCACTTGCTTTGGTTATTTCTTGAAGTATTTACCATATTATGTACTTATGCTCTAAACACCTGTGTTTTTAATTTGCCTAAAAACATTTCTATTAATGTTCTTTCTTAAAATTATGTTAGAAAAAAGTATCTTTTGATATTTAATAATTTTGTATTTTAAGTGACGATGGACTCTCATATGGCTCTCAGATTCATTTGTATATTCACTGATATTTCTAAGTATTAATTCAAATTCCAATCTTTGCTATAAGTTATGTTATGCTCTACCAAGATGAACAATGAGAGGTAAAGCTGGGAGGAAGGCTTTCATATCAGGTTGAATTTATGATTTATTGGAGAAAATTAATGCATAACACAATAATTTTACTAGAAGTCAGTAAGGGCTACAATACTGTGACCATAATGATTTGAGAGAACACATAGGAAATCAAATACATTTATTTGCATAATTTGGGGAAACTGATGAAAGTGCTTGGCAGATGAGCAGGAGATTTCTTTTTTTTTTTAATTAATTAATTTATTTGAGAGAAAGAGAGCAGGAGAGGTTCAGAGAGAGAGGGAGAGAATCCCAAGCAGAGTCCCCACTAGGTGGGAAGCCCGACTCACACTGTGAAGTGTGAAGCTCTATCCCACAGCCCCAAGATCATGACCTGAGCTGAAACCAAGTGTCAGATACCTAATCTACTGAGCCACCCAGGAGTCCCATGAGTAGGAGCTTTCCTTCTCTCTCTCTCTCTCTCTCTCTCTCTCTCATTAACATATAATACATTATTTGTCCCAGGGGTACACGTCTAAGAATCATCAGGCTTACACATTTCACAGAACTCAACATAGCACATACCCTCCCCAATGTCCATAACCCAACCACCCTCTCCCTACCTCCCCAACCCCCAGCAACCCTCAGTTTGTTTTGTGAGATTAAGAGTCTCTTATGGTTTGTCTCCCTCCCGATCCCATCTTGTTTCATTTTTAAGCAGGAGCTTTCTAAGAGCCATTATGCTCCTGTCACTCCCAACACAAGGACTATGCACTTGTTTCTTTGTCTGCCTGGAAAGCTGTTCCCTTCCATTCTACCTGCCAACTTCCTTTACCTTGTAAGGTACACCTCACCCTTTATACACTTGCAAGCACTACCCTTATCCTCTCAGGGAGACTTCTATGGCCCTGCAGTTTGAATTAGATTTTTATTCAAAAAAATTTTTTCTTAGCGATACTTTCCTTCTCTTTTTCTGCTCTTCTGAGTTTGAAATTATATGGACCTTTGTGTGATATTTCATTACTGTCTGCTTCACCTGCACTGTAAGCTCTCTGAGAGCTGAGGCTCACTTTAATATCTCTAGCATCTGGTAGAAACCTGGGATATAGTAAGTGTTCAATAAACATCGGTCAGATGAGTGAATGCAGTTTGCTAAGATTCACTATCCACATTCATCAGATTAATATCTATCCTATGTATAATAAATTATGAAATAGCAGATGTTTACAAATATGATTGCATTTTATCAGCATGCACACCATTATAGTTACTTTCTCATGTTAACTCAATATTCAATCCAATTTTGCCATCTTTTAAAGTTCCGAATCTATGTATTTGATGTTTATATCTCTTAGTATTGGTAAATTAAGATCACTTATCCTCTTGTGGTTTATGTTCTTAGGATTTCCTTATGATCTTTTAAATAATCCTTCTTTATTATCATCAGAGTGAACAGAGACATACTTTAGCTCAGAATTTCCTATAAGTATAAAAATCTGCTGTACAATCAGTACTATTTTTCTATTTTTCTCTCAAATATAAAGAAAATCATCTAATTTGTTCTCAAACAATTATTGGAAATAAGCTATTACTATCTTTATCATTCTCGGTTATTTTTCACATTTGTTTTAATATCCCTAATTTCCCTTCAGTAAATTTTGAGTGAGTGTTTAGCATATGCAAAATAATGTTCAATGCATGTTGTAGGTTATGTTGTACTTCGTATCATCACAAGTTAAAGCATCTTAAAACTCCTTAGGCAGGGATTTCTATCCTTTTTACATAACACATAGAGAATCCTTCTCCTTGTGAACACACAATTAACCTGGTTTATGCCATTGCTAACACTTTATCTCCATTCCAATATTACCACCAATTCAGAACCCAGATGTATTTACCTTCTTTTTCTCTCCTTTAAATCATTTCCTCCTCTTTTTCACAATAAGAAAACCAGCTTTCAGTTCACATTTCTAACTATCCTCATTTACATTTCAGAACCAGAATATTCTGCCTTCACACATTTAGGGATTTTTCAGCAGTCTGACAGTTTTTAATTTGATCTTGTTTTGCAGGTCATGAATTCAATTTCTAAATGCTTTACCATTTTTCGTTTTCTCAAATAGAATAATGTTCCATCCATCAATTGTTATCTCCTTATCTTCAGGGTTTTTTTTTTTTTTTTTCATTTCCCCTGAACCAAGGTCAATGTTTGTAAAATCTGCTTTTTACTAATTAAATCTGACATCATTTGATAATATCAATGGTACTTAAATAGCATATAAATTCATCTTCAAGTAAATCTACCCTGGTGAATTGGAAAGTATTAGAGATTACATTTATAATAATAAACAAGTCATGTACATTATTTTCAATATTTTTAAAAAATTATTCAAACTCTATAACTGGTTTGTGAATTGGTCAGATATGTCCTCTCTCTGGCACTCACCAGAGAGAAAAGGTCTGATCACCTTTTAAAATGGTGTGTGCAAATTTTATTAATTATGTGTCTCCTTAGACTAAAATGTGCTGAACACTGCTTCTCTGACACAATTTTTGCTTTGTTACTCAGAAACCTGAATTTTAAAGGGGAATAAAAAGTAGCTTAAAAGCATGTAGATTAAACTAGCATAAATTTTATTGGAGGGCTTTAACCTCACTTTATAAAAAGTAATCAATTGGTATTGACGAAAATAAGTATAATGAGTAAACATTATCATATAGTGAGAGAAACCTAGATGTCCTCCCCAAGGCATCCAGGGAGGCTCATCAGGGATTATGGCCCATTTTCTGCTGGGCTTTTATGTGCTGAGAAAACAAAAATGCAGATAGCAAGGAGATGTCCTTGACTGTAAAAAAGTTCCATCAAACATGCATTTGAAGATACCAAAGAACAATTATGATATTAATAATAAAGGAACATGTCTCTGTGTTTTATATTTACATGGGAGAATCTGGTACTAGTTAGCAGAACTGATGGCCAAAACTAGTTGATATTAAATAGTGCTTAAAATGCATTGCCTTGTACCTTCTCCTTTCTTTCACACAAATCCCAATTTTACATTCAAAGAGCCATGTAATCACACTACAATAGTATTGCCCTTTGAGAGCTCATAATTTACTTGGCATTAAACCACGATCATGCTCTATGCCTCAGTATAGTCAGTGATGAGCCCAATAGCTTCCCATTCTCAGAAGCAAAGCTTGGACAGAGGACTGGCCATTTGGCTTCAAAACAGAATTGTGGCTCTGACTCAAGACCCACCCTCCTTGGTTGTAGAACATATAGATTTTTTTGCCTGTATAAACTCTGGAGCTATCTTGTAGTCTCTATATGTAGTCGTAGATGAGAATGCATAGCCAGGTTGAATACCAGGGAGCAAGAATTAAATAATACATCTTCTCCTTAGCATGATGCTCTTCTCTCCAGTACCTAGATGTGGTAGTAAGAAAAGAGAGATTTAAACCTAAGTTGAGATCAAAAGGTGGAGATTAGTGACAATCCAGTAGGGTATGATTGAGAAAAGCATTGATTTAGAAGTCAAAAGTCTTAGTTTTCTTTTTTGGCTTTGCCACTTACTGGCTCTTAGGCCTTACGTAAGATACTAAACATTTCAAAATCCTTATTCTTCATCTCAAATCAAAGGTCATGACTTTTCTCCTGTTGTTCACATGTAAATTTCTTTTTTTTTTTAATGTATTTATTTATTTTAGAGAAAGAGAAAGTGCAGCAGGGAGGGGCAGAAGGAAAGGGAGAGAGAAAGTCCAGGTGGGTTTCCCCTCAGCACACAGTCCAACACTGGGCTCCACCTCAGGATTTTGAGATCATGACCTGAGCCAAAACCAAGAGTCCATTGTCCAGCTGACTGAACCACCCAAGTGCCTCCACACATGGATTTCTATAAGAATCGAATGAAAGCCCACATCTGAAGTCATCTTCTTTAGAATTGTGAGTGTTGACTGAAATGGAACCATTGTGGTAAAAGCACTATGAAAAGGGGCCAGGAGAAACTGGATTGCAGTCTGGTTGGGGCCCCTGAGGCAATGAATGTATTTCCACCTCTGACTACTTTTCTAACTGTAATTTTTTGAAAGCCTCAGATGCCCCATGTATAAAGTGAGGCTCTAATAATATCTATTTCTGAAGAATATTGGGCAGAAGTGATGGAGGCCGTTTAGCAAATGGTGGGGTGTATGGTGCATAAGAAACACTTGCTGCCAGCATTGTTACTATTGTCATTACATTTATTAAAGGACTTCACCTTGCTCACTTCCAGACACATTTCTTTCATTTGTTGTACACCTGGTGCAAACATTGCAATTTTACCACCAGCAGAAACAGGTATGACAGGCTGGGACATCTGGTGCTCAGGAGAGGCTAGGCTTTGACAGAATATGTCTCTCAAACCTTTCAACTGAAAGTTAAAAAGCATTACTATTAACAGGGTTCTGCAAACTACAGCATATGGGCCAAGTTCTACCCACCATTGGCTAATGTTTTATAAATACATTTTTATTGGAGCACAGCACATCTATTCACTACCATCCTGTCTCTGGCTGCCTTTATGCTCCAACCACAGAGCTGAGTTGCATGGCTGCAGTAGAGATCCTGTGGCCCAGAAAAATGAAAGTATTTGCAACCTGGACTGTCATAGAGTTTGCTGACCCTGGTATAGTTCAGACAACTATCAGGGGGAAACACGGCACAGTAAGTCTGGGAACCACTATTAACTATAATACTGAACACTGAAGCAGTTCATCAGAAAACCAAAATTCATACAAGCAAAGTTAAGATTCTGAAATTGATTTTTTAAGTAAAAGGTCTCAGAAAATCCTGCTCTTAGAAGACTGACCCCAATGCAAGGCTGGCTTGGGATATACAGCTAGGCAAAGGGGCCTTAACAGCTGAAGGGAAGGGAGGCATAAACATAAGGAAGGGCGCTGTCGGCTAGTGGTTATAGGCCAGCCATAAACATCCATGATGCCTCTAGGAAAATGAGTCCAAAACTCAATGTGTAAACAGTCTAACAATAGATTCATAAAATATAAAGGAGATTTCTATAACCTGAGAGCTAAAGAAAGTTTTATAATGTCTAATTGCACTTTACCCTTTAGAGAGAGCCTGTGATGATGCATATTCAATATCTCATAAGTGAGCTTTTATTTTTATTTTGTTCTTTCCTGTCACAAATGGGCATAGCTGACCGGCTAACTATACTCTTAGCATAAACTAATGATTGCTCTGTTTCTCTTAATTGGACCAAATTTATGAGACCTATCGTGTTATCACTTTAAGGGGCCAAATAGAATAAAGTGTTCAAATGATTTCACAGATATTTTTTTCACAGACACAAATGGTGATAATGTTGAAAGTGAACCAGTGTTTTGCAAATGGGAGCCTCTATGAGATTGCTCACAATGTTAATTGTTGATTGATATGTGAAGAACAAATCCACTGTACATAACTGTCAAGGAGTGTTAATATGCCATAAATGAAAGAAGGGGCTTATTTTTTAGAGTTGAAATAGGTTTTTAAAGTTGAAGGGCATTTGTGAAATAATTCCATTTGCCAATTTTGGGATATTTGAAAGAATCTCAACTGCAAACTAGTAAGATATAATGGACAATCACTCTTAACAATGTAATTGTTATATTCAAGTTATAAGCCAAGAAAGGTCTTACTAGAGGTGCCTGGGTGGCTCAGTGGGTTAAGCATCTGCCTTCAGCTCAGGTCATGATCTCAGGGTCCTGGGATTGAGCCCCGCATTGGACTCTCTGCTCAGTGGGGAGCCTGTTTCCCCCTCTCTCTCTCTGCCTGCCTCACTGCCTACTTGTGATTTCTCTCTCTGTCAAATACATAAATAAAATCTTTAAAGAAAGAAAGGTCTTACTAGTTGTGGTCACAGAGACATGAGTAGATATTGGGGGAACGAGTGAAGTCATGTGACCTAATTTTTGTGGTCCTTTAGAAACTAACTTGGGACTTTTTTTTTTTTCCTTCTAGGAGTGTTATCCTTTAAAAACATTAAGCTTAAATTTCTATCTTTACCTTTCTGAAAGTGATTTATTTAAGTATGTATTTCAGTTATCTCATTTGTGTTCTTAGAGCCATGTTTAGTTATTCCCATCTCCCATAACACAATTTAGACATACCGGTTATTTCTGAAGCTTTCCATTATTGTGACATTGGTCAGGGTTAGAGCGACATATCATATCTTCCTTTAAATCTATTTTACTTAAATTCATCAGCAAAACCCTATTTATGACACTTTTATCAAGCACTGTCAGAATATATGGACTGAATTTGTACAATCTGCTTACTAGATTGATGGTTTATATTAGTAATTGACAGAAATGCTGGTTTCTAGATTCCCCTGTAAGCTTTGCAGATCAGAGAGGGTAAAATCATTTTATAAAAGCCTCACTCATCCATTATCACTGATGATATGCAATGGGAAGACAGGAGAGGAATGCCAAGAATCAGACCTGTAGGAACAATTGTGGAATGACTCTCTTCCCACCTGCGGAATCAAAGGGCACCTTGGGATCATCTCTGAACAGCAGTCTGGGCTGGTATCCAATACTGTCAACTCCCAGTTAGATATAGCTGCAGAATCTCCTAAAAACTCTAGCGCCAATATGTAGTTTTAACCAAACAAAACAAATATGATAATATCCATTAAAGGATATCCTTATTTTCTGAACCAATTCCATGTGAAATTCTAGCTGTGAAGGCCTCAGACAGATTCTCTGCAGTAAGACACTTAAGTGGACTGGGCCCCACGTGATATGCAGAAACAAGTCTGACTGTTCAAATGTTCATTACACTCATGGTCACTATGAGTCATCATCTAGCCTGAGAATGCACAGAGGAGGAAGAGAGAGTGCTAATTATAAATGGAATTTAATTAAATCTCTAGAGCCAAACTGAGTAAGAAGGGGAAGAAAGACTCCTTCACAGAGATTAACTTAAATTTGACCGCCATCCTAGACCCATAGTTGCAAGCATAATTGCCCCATTTTATGAGAGAGAGAAACAAACAAACAAACAAACAAATAGACAATAACAACTACAACAAAAAACAGACCAACAAAACAAAACAAATAAAACAACCTTAAAGCAGAGAGGCCAACAATTCGGTCCTACATTAAACAGCCAGAAAGAGGCAATGTTAGAAACTGAGCCCTGATTTGTCTGTCTCTACCAACAACCTCTCCATTAGACCATCCCTGTGCTGTGAAGGAGGATGGGGAAGGAAAGCAAAATGGGGGGCCCAGCTAACTGGGTTTGAATCCCACCTTTTCCCATGTAAGTTAGTGACTCTAAGCAAGTTACTTTGCCTTTCTCTGATGCAACTTCCTTATCTGCACAATGGGAAAGATAATAAATAATAGTCTCGGAATTAGTGTGTATCAATAACCTTGTACATAACTACTCAAGTGTGTACTATTAACATTATACCCTATTTGCTCCCCAGTTCTACACCTTTTCTCAGAAAGAAAAATATTTAAAAAGAAAATTGTTTGCATAAATTTCCTAAATAATCAAAATGTTCAGACTTGACTTGGTTTGTGGAGCTAGAAATACACACACACATACACATTTATATATACATGTGTGTTTATATCAATTTAAAAAGTCAAGAATTAATTTTAGAAATAGGAACTCCACTTAGACTATGCTGCATTTTCTTTCCCCAAATTAATGCAAAATCTACATTAGAATGGCTTTCAGTGTTTGAAGAAATGAAACTATTCAGGAGTTTACATAGGGAAGCAATTTGCTTGGATTGAATAAGGTAATACATAAGTATGTAAAACCCTTTCTCTGTAAATGCTGCTTTTAATTAGGAATGGAGCTCTGAAAGAAATCCTAGTTATTATACCCACGAATTGAACTCCGGCAACTATTTTAATTGGAACAGAAAGAACCAAAATGCAGAAGATTTATCAAGGAGATTTAAAAAAAAAAAAAAACTAGTTCATAGAAAACAACATTTTGTGTTCTTTTTCTTCACTCCAGCCCAGAGATTGGAATAATCCCCTTGTCAGAGGAGATGGATGGCGTACATTCAGGATTCTGCAGGGCATTAAGTAGTTGTTGCCATGTCAAACAACTCTCTTCCGTTATTAATACTGAATAAAATCAACATTCATCTCCTTATTTCCTTGGCTGGAACATATATACATATACATGCTTATATATTCTCCTCCATTCTCAATCCACCTTCCTGTCTTTTCATCCTTAGCCTTTGTTGTAGTACTTGGTCTATCCAGGGTTTTCTCTTCAGCAACCATTCTCCCTTTTAGAGGTTAGCTGAAGAAACCTTGACTTCCTTCCATTTTTCCGCCTTCCTTTGGCCATTTTGTGAGTAGCAGGACATGTTTCTGTCATCCTCCCACAAGTGGATTTATCTGATAGAAACAGTCTGTGTTCTTGTGATAGTCAGTGGCTGGATGAAAGGGAAACAGAGCGTGGGTTTGGGCAGGGGGGTAAGTCTGGAGTGGGCTGTAGTCAGGATGACTTTACCTGCTACTCAGTTGAGCCTCCCCTGCTCCCCACTTGATAAGACTGCAGACCTGATCTTCTGGGCTATCCTCTTGATCAGGTTCTTTCAATTCCAGGAGGGGACCAGAAACAGGGGTAATTAGCAGGCTTCAAGAATTTCATAGTGGGCCCCTCTGTAGCTCAATCACTTAAGCGTCCATCTCCTGATTTTCACTCAGGTCATGATCTCAGGGTCATAATATCTAGCTTCACAGGAGTCTCTGCACTCAGCATCGAGTCAGCTTGAGAATCTCTCTCTCCCTCTGCCCCACCCCCAATTAAATAAATAAATCTTTAAAAAAAGAAAAAGAGAATTGTGTAATGATCTAACAATGATGAAGCCAATGGTTCTATGCTGCTTGGTAATATCTGGGGTCAACAGAGCCACACCCTCCTCAATGATTTGATAAAGAAGGCAGTAGGGGCGCCTGGGTGGCTCAGTCAGTTAAGCATCTGCCTTTAGCTCAGGGCATGATCTTATGGCCCTGGGATTGAGACCCAAGTCCAGTTCCCTGCTCACCCAGGAGTCCGCTCCTCCCTTTGCCCCTCTCCTGACTTGTACTCTCTCTCTCTCTCAAATAAATAAAGTCCTTTTTTTAATTTTAAATTTTTTTTATTAACATATAATGTATTATTAGCCCCAGGGTACAGGTCTGCAAATCACCAGGTTTACACACTTCACAGCACTCAAGTCTTTTTTTAAAAAAAATTAAGTGAAAGTTTCCTAAACACTGGAAATGATTTTGAGGTAAATGAGCTCTAGAATAATAACAGCAGAAGCAACCATGGTAATATTACAAGTAATAGCATTGGTGGTGTAGTAGTAATGGTAGTAGTAGTGCTAGGGATTGCAGTGTTCGTAGCAGGAGTGGATTTTTATTGAGTGTTTACTATATGGGAGGCATGTTCTAAGTGCCTTAGATGAGTTCTCTTGCTGAATCTCTGTAACTATAGGGAGACAACTACTACGCTTAACAGAGAAGGAACTGAGGTAAGGAGAAATAATTTGCTTAAGTAAGGTCACATAGGTCATATGTATTTGAGAGGATATTCAAATACAAGTCTGTCTTGCTCCAAGAGTGAAGCTCTTTTCCCCGATTTATAGTGTCATGTATTGTGTTATGTAAATTTGTGTGGAGTTTTATGAAAGTCCTGAGGAATTGAGATTATTCATCACTAAGTGTGTGTGATTTAGAGTCCATGTTTTTAACCACCATATAATGAAATACTTCTTAAAACTCAACATTTTATAGTATTTCGTGAGAAAGAGATACTAGAGAGAAGTGGAGCAGGGTCTGTGTCTATTCAGAGAACACATTTACATGGCATGTGCTTCCAGGATTACTCAGAAGGAGGACATTGAGTTTAGATGGCCCTACTGTTGTTAGCCTAGGTAGATTTAGCTTCATAGTTCTTGGCTTGTTATCACTTTACATATTCACTGAGCAAATTCCTGATCTTTATTTAAGTAGGTCTCTCTCTTGGGAAAGAACATGCTGACCAGCTATTTTAATATTGGGCTCCACAGCCATTATATATTCTATTACTCATTATATAATTAACTTGCTTGTGCCAATTAATTTTGGGTTTGAGATACCTTGAGATGGTGGTTTTTCCCCCTCCAAGGGATTAATCACATCTGGATAAATTGATGATTAAAAACACAGATCTATAGAAGCAACATAGACATTGGAAAGATTTTTATTAAATATTTTTGTCATTAGAGTTATCACCTTATAGTCTATAAATGCTCTTACATATACTACATTTATTTGAATGCTCTTTTATGAATCTCTGTGTCATACTAAGCTATTAGTAGCACAAGAACGTGGACCGTGTCTTTATTCACTAGTATGTCCCACAAAACTAGCACTGAATCTGGCATATTGTAGGTTTTTGAAAAGCATCTATTATGTGATTAATGGCTCTTGTCTGATCCTCCCCCAAATTCTTTAATATGCATAGACAAAGTGATGTTACCCTATTTTACAGATAAGCAAAGCAGACAGAGGATAGTTGAGTAACTTGGCCATGGTATAGTTAGTGGTCAATTACTAAATCCACAATATTTTCATTCTTATTTCCTTTACAGTGTAATAAACAATGGTGAATATTATATGAGTCCCCAAGTTTCCAGGGCTCTCCTTCACAAACAAATAAATAAAACAACACTGTAAGTAGAAAATCAAGTAGAGAGTTTGAGAGACTTGTATAAGTACTTAAGCCAGAAACTTAAGCTTCTTTGCTTCATGTGTTATTTGTCTCTGATATACCAGCTTTTTTGTTACTATTCTAATGATCAGTTGTTAAAGGCTCTGCCAGACTCCAAGAAAAATGTGGTGATTTTTTTCTTAGAGAATTTTTACAAGGATTTCCTTTTTGGAATACTGGTAGTTCTTTTGTTCTGACTCACCTCCTTAAGTCAGGGCATTTGATGAAGAATAATCATAAAACCAAGATTCTTAGTGTCTGGAGCCTTTCGTGTGACATCTTTAGTGATGTGTCTGATTTAGACATGTGAGAGTTGGGGGACTCTAGGTGAGTGGAATCATGTCAGTGGAGGTCCATGGATAGTAGAGCATAAAGCATATAAAGAGAACCAAAAATTAGAAAGATTAATGTTGAGAGCTGCGGATCAGAAACATGCAGGATGAGATGGGAGGGTAGGTTTAGTTTCCAGTCCTTAAAGACTGTCTAAAATGTCTGGACTTTAGATAACAGGCATTGGAATGTAATATATTTTTGAGTTAGGTGATGATATGATAACAATTATATCAAGAAACAAACCCTAAAGCATTGTTAACATGCTACATGTTAGCACTACATTTCAATCATACAGTAAAGGAAAGAGGATATCTTGGAAAATCAAAAACATTATCTTCATTACTCCACAAGGAGTAATCATACGAAATTATCAGCCAGGAATCTTGTCCCTTGGCATGACTATTTATGTGGTCTTCCTCATACCTCAGCTAGAGCTCTTTCTCAGCCTCTTTGGCTTTTCCTCGGAGTTCCCTAAATCTCTGCCCTGTCTCACTGTCTTTTCTCTGGCTACATTTTCATCTAGTCTCATGACTTTCAATATTATACATGTGATGATGATTCCCCATATCTATATCTCCAGCCCCCAACTTTTATTTAAGTTCTAGACTCATTTAACCAAAAACTCCATCTACATGTCTGACCACACTTTTATTTTTTCTTTCTCTCTCTTTCTTTCTGTCAGTCTGTCTTTCTTTTTAAAGATTTTATTTATTCATCGTGTCTGACAGCATTTTTTAAATCAATATATTTAAATAAGACCTCTGAATTTGTTCTCATGTATCTTCTCTGCCACCCAACCTGTACCTCTCCTAGCTTTTCCTGTTAGAGAAAATACTTCTACATTAACTCAGCTACCCATGTCAGAAACCTTATAGTTAAATTGGATTAATCTTTTTCCTTCATACCCCACATTCAATTCATTAGTAATTTGCTACTGGTAAAATATATTTTGATTTTAAAAGAGGTATCCTCCAAGGATTCTGGAGATACATTGCCAGCAGAAGTAGGAGAGGTTTTAAATCTCAAGAATTACCACATAAAAACAGAAAAAGCATGTTGAAAGTGAAACCCAAAATCCCTGGACAATATTTACCATAAAATTAGGTGACAAAGTATCCCCTGATCTCCAAAATACAGTGAACAGATTATAATCTTTAGATAGCATTTCCCACTGAATTAAACTTCTTACATAGCTCATTTTCGGTCTGGGGCAAGAAATACACAAGTTAAGCCTGGGATATTTTGTGATTCCAGATACCAAGGAACCTATCCAAGACTACTTTGGGGTCATGTTGAAATAACACTGTAGCCAGTCTGAACAGTCATTGTCTAAAGATGGGTCTATTTGAACTTCATGGAAATAACAGCTACAATAGATCAAAATATAACAAATATTATTTAAATCCCTGAGTTGCACATGGTATTTTTCAATCAATTAACCCCACTCTTTTGTACTCCAAAAGTAGTAGAGAATAGAGAACCATCTCTCTATACACATACTGCCCTCCTTATACAGACGTCTACAGCCATACCACCGTGAACATTCCTGGTCTCTATAAACATTGCCCTCCTCAAAGTGAATTACTGACCCCCAATAACTTCTCTTTTTCATCTTTATATTTATTTATTTTAAATCTATATACAACCAAATTAACTCTTTTGGGTATACAGTTTTGACAAAAACATAGAGTCATACCAGCACTATCATCATTAAGATATAGAACAGTTCCATCAACCCAAATTATTTGCTTGTTGATGCTCTTCCTTGCACTCAACCTCTGGCAATCACTTACTTGTTTTCAATCCCTATTGTTTTGCCTTTTCTAGAATGTCATGTAAATGAAATAATGCAGTATGTGGTCATTTGAGTCTAGATTCCTTCACATAGCATAATTCATTTGAGATTGATTCACATTGTATGTATGAGGAATCTCTCTTTTCATTGCTAAGTAGGATTATATGGATATACCATAGCCTGTTTATCTGTGCGCCAGTTATAGGACATTTGGGTTATTTTCAGTTTCAGTTATTATGAAGAAAACCATTGTAAATATCCATTTACAAGTTTCAGTGTGAACAGAAGTTTTTGTTAAATATCTCGCAGTAGAATTGCTAGGTTATGTTGTAAGTGTATGCTTGACTTTATAAGAAATTGCCAAACCTGTTTTCCAAAGTGGCTAAACCATTATACTATTTTAAAAAAAAAGAAAACTAATGTGTTATGTTTGGAATATGATTGGGAAATAATTTGTTTTCTTCAAAACTAGCATATTGGTAAAGCATGCATGCTAGCTTTTCTGTCTGAATCATACCATTGGCGAACCAAATAGTAGATGAGAAGTGTCTCTTTATAAAAGCATTTCTGATAAGAAATGAACTTATAAAATTAAAATATCGTAATTTTTCAATCTCTAATGAATGGATAGCCCTAAGTATAAATAATTATTGGTATCACAAAAAGAGACCCAATCATACATAATGTTCCTCCTAAGAACATAGAACTACCACTGATCTTGATAAAGGATCAAATCTGAGTCTGATGAAGCCTCTGGATCCAGCTGCCAGTTTTCAGGAAGTACAGAGGACAGAGGATCACAAATGTTCAACTGCACTATGTTTATATAAGCAGCAAAATCCAGACCAACAACATCTTCATTTTAAATAGCTCAGGACTTTTAACAGATATGGAAAGAAAGAAAGAAAGAAAGAAAGAAAGAAAGAAAGAAAGAAAGAAAGAAGAAGGATGGAGAAAGTTATAATTTTTTTAAATTTTTTTAGTTTTAATCTTTTTTTTATTAATTAAATTTATTTATTTTCAGCATAACAGTATTCATTATTTTTGCACCACACCCAGTGCTCCATGCAATCTGTGCCCTCTATAATTTAAAGGAAGCTTCTAAGATGCATCAACTTTAAGAAAAAAATTGAGCTAGACCCAACTAGGTTGTCTAGGGATGCACACTATATGATAAAACTATAAAATTAGGAAGAAGAGATAGTGATGAAAGAGTAGTGTTAATTTTAAGAGAGGAAAAGGATTTTTGATAACACCAACATGAGATTTTGTGAAAAAAATGATCTGAGAACAGACCCTTGTGCAGTATCACTATTTATGAGGTAGGAGAACAAATAATAGCGAAAGAAGAAATATTTAGAAGTGTTGGAGAAGAATCTCATATGTTTATTTTTCAGTTTTCCAACCAGGCAGTATTTTTAAGAAAGGACTGTTCAAGCTATAAAAGTCTCCATAAATCTTTAGTAGGATCAGCCTGAAAAGGAAATTTGGGGTTTGGAATTCGGGGAGACTGGGTGACCTATGAACCCCATATCCAGAGGGGATAGGGAAGGCAAATTGAGAATAAAAATATAGCAACCAAATATTTTTTATTTATGACATGTTCCAAGTTTTCCTTCAATATGCCATTAAAAAAAGAAGGTGGGTATATTAGATAATGGACCACATAAACTAGGATTTGGTTATCTGCTGAATAAATGAATGAGAGGGATCAAAGACATTTTGGAAAAACTTGAGGGAAAGGCTGTAGGAATTATAACACTGGATAGAGTATGAATTAATACCCGGTTAGCAGGATTTTTGTGAGCAATGCAAGACTTCCTCCCAATAGTCAAAAATTAAACTTGTGAAAGTGATCAATATAAATTTGAGGGAAGGCAGAAGCATCAGCTGATGCTCGCATTAAAACAAATAGTTTCTCAAAATTAGTTCAGAATCCACATTGTGCATGTATTTCTAGCTCCAGCAATTAGTTGTTTTATTTGCAAATAAAGCACTTTCTACAAAGCACATTTCCATCCACATAACAAAGCTCAATAAAGTGTTTTATTCCCTGCTGGCCACTATTACAGTTCTATTTTTTAATCAGCAGATGTTCACTTATTTCTAACTAGGTATAAACATGGCATTGAATGATATCACTGTGGTTCATAGATGTGTGCCTTGCTTATCTGAGGTTTAGCACCCTTTTCTTTTCTCTTCTAAGAAGTAAACAGCATACAAAGTACAGAAGTACGGAACATTTGGTTGAAGGTGGATACGTTCATTTGCATAATGGATTAAAAATTAGAAAAGTAAAAGTGAAATCACAACCCTGCCATGAGACATCTACTCATTGTTGATGCCTACAAGGGACTTGCCATTCCCATAACTTTTTGCTTCTTTGAATATATGGATATGGTCCTAGTGAATTGAAAAGAAAAAAAAATCTATAATGTCGATAGGAAAAATCAAACACAAAATTTAGGATAAAAACATCAAAGGAAATAGATGTCTGCTTTTATCTCTTGTTATAAGAAAACACTTCAAAGAAAATCAAACTACTCTCTTTTCACTTCATTGCATAAGGTTTCCATGGATGACTCTTACATATATCATGCCAGCCATGTTTGAATATGGTATAACACATTTGATGGACATTTCATTTATAAAACCTCCTCTCTCAGTACACACTACACAGTTAGTTTCTTTGGATATTGGGGTATTTATTTCACCCCGTTTGCTTATTCATGCTTTCATGAATGTTTCAAACTATCTGCAATATATATATATTGTGATATATATATTGCAGATATATATATGCAGATATATATCTGCAATATATATATATATATTGCAGATATATATCTGCAATATATATATATATATTTGCAAGTATTTCTCCCAACTTGATATATTTCCAGATAAGATGATTCCTAGACAAAGAAGCTACATCAAAACCAGGATCACATCTCTAACTCAAGTCCGTATTCTTCCTCCTCCCTTTTAAGGCAATCTACACAGATGAAGTTCCTTCTACTTAGCCACATGTAATACAATATTAATTATAAGTAAAGCTTGATTTTCATTAATCTGGCATGCTCATCAGCATCCGTTTGGAGACCTTTATCTTTCAGACGGATTGTCTGAAATTGTGACGGTGATTTTAAAGTCATTAGCATTTAGATCTGTGTTTCTTAAAGTTGAATATATTTAACTATTATTTAGCAAACTCCTGTATAGTGGCAGGCACCATTCTAAGTGTATTACAACTGTTAACTCATTTAACCTGCATAACAGTCCTACGAGGTCGATTCCATTAATATCCCCATTCTGCAGATGACGAAACTGAAGCACAGATCTAAATAATTGGTGCATCACAAATGGTTGAGCTGAGTACAGGAACCCAGGCAGATTGACTCCAGTATCTATAACCACTGTGCTAGTCGTAAGAACACCTGGGGATACTTGTCCAAATACAAATTCTAGGGTCTCATCACTAGCAATTCAATTCCATGTGATTGAGGTCCAAGGGTTTGTATGACTTCCCATGTTTGTTGGCTTACGGAGCAAGCACCTTCAATGTTGCTAACCTGATACAGTTATTTCATATATTTCATTTTTTTAAGGGAAACACTGGCTTAAATAAGTCCTCTAATCCTGGCTCCCTATACTTTAAATGTCATCATATACCTGTGTTTATTTTACCCATAAGCAGAAGAAAGGATTTACTTCATTGTATGAGTTTTATAGGTGCCAAGAGCCCATATGCTTCTCGAGCCCTTTGGTTTTGAATGCAATTCCAATATTTTTTCTTCACCTAGACTGGTTTCTTAGGAAAATGCAACATCTCTTCTTAAGTGTAGTAACACTTACGGTGTTAATCTATCATTTGTGCGCTTAGTGTAAATGAAGAATTAGAAAACAACCGTTGAGAACAGGGTTTGGAGTAGGGAGTGTAGGGGCTGCCTAATAAGGGAATGGAAGAGAAGGGCCTGCCAGATGCCACCAAAAATAGAGCATGAACAGCCCGGGAGAACGCGGAGGAGAGCTCTGGTTCCTTGGTCTTGCCAAGGGCTGGCTGTGTTGCTGATAACAGACATGGGGTTTTAAAAGCTTATCAGTCAGCTTCAGGTATTACCTGTCCTTAGAATCTACATCTCTCCGTGACATACCTCTTTGTCAGTAACTCGTTTATGGATTTTGCTGCTGGTGAATTTCATTATCTAAACTCTTTAGGCAAATAGGATGTAAAGTAGCCCAGACTGGAGATGCATTTCAGTATTGATCGTGCTGGGGCTATGTATAGTGAGGAAGCTAAAAATCTTCATGTCAGATCAAATGCTACTGAATCAGTCAGGAGAGGGAATGGAACACAAAGGTCCTGACTACAGTTTCCTTTCATTTAGCACCTCCATGAAATGGTGAGAGAAGGAAACAGAACCCAACTACTCAATATTCCTGCTTTAGCTGGTTTAAAGCCAGGGCTGATTGTGAAATTTGATAGTTACTGTGTTTCTCTCACAATTTTTAGTAACAGTACCTAAAAGCTAAGCCTCTTAAAAAAGGAGCCACCATGCTGCTCTTATACAGCTACATTTAGCCAGTTATAAACTAGTTCCATTTCGGTTCAGGTTAAATTTTTAGTATATTGCTATGGGATAAAAAGCAAAATTGTTGCAGTCACTATAATTTGAAATAATTGACTTCAGTATTACATCATAGTTTTTGCAATACCAACGAGAAGGACATTTATAACATTACAGTAAATAAGGTTTTCTACCACCAACTTGTAAGCATTTCTCCCTCTCCTGGGTGTACTAATGTCTGGCTATGGCTTTGAAAGTAAATACTACCTTTGCTCCATCATGTTCCAAGTCTTTTCACTGTAGTGAATAAAGGAAGGAAATTAAATAGCATTTAGTCATCCCAAAGGTCAAAAGGAATATTATAATTCCAGAAAACTTCACTTTGCAGCTAAAACCCTTCATTGTTTTGGCTTGGCAGCTTTACCGGAGAGGACAATTTTTGAGGCTGAATTATAGCACCGAACATGCATTAAACACAACAGGCTTGCTATTGTCAAATTATTTATGCCACTTATGAATTTTAGCAGTTTGGCCATAAAGAACAAATACTCGGGATTTTTATGAAAAGAAAAATTCAGAAATACTGGAACTATTCACTGGCTTCCTATAACTCAACCCCAGATTTTTTATTGAGTTAGAGAAGGCATATTAATGATGGGGAATTAGAAGGACACTTCATCCCTTGACCATTTCTATAAGGCTCTGCTTAATTTTCTGTGGCATAACGCAGAAAAGCGTGGCATAGTAAGAAGTCCATTATCTTTTTGAATAACATAGGCCTTGGCTTGAAACCAGTATATCCTAACTGTAGGACTGTGATCAAATTCTAAGGTTCTGTGGCTTTTCTGTGAAATGGAGTTAAAAATATCACCATCTCACGTTTTATTGTATAAACTGCAGTAAAAACAGCCCATGAAGAGTGCAGCGTAGTGTCAGATACTGATTTAGAACACAATAAATGTCATCTATTATTGTCACGATCATCCTCATCCTCATCATCATCATTGCCCCAGTTTTTATGGTAATTCAGTGAATTTAGTTTTTCTGGATAAATCTGATAAATTGGACACTGCAGCAAAGAATGAAATAGAGGTGACATTTCCCTTTCAAAGTCATAGCCAGGGGTGTGTTTTCATTTTGATGCAATATTACCTAATTTACTGTAATGCTACTGTGATGTAACCCCTTAGCCAATTATGTCAAATTATGGTGACTGGAACAATTAGACTTTTCTTCAATAACAATGTACCAACTACAGAAGTTTCTATTTATGCTTAGGCACACACTAGACTATAATTGTAACCCTCTTTTGTTGTTAGTTATAGCTATTTGACTGAGTTCTAGCAAATGGAATGTGGTTGAAAGTGACAGATGCCACTTAGATTTCACACATAAAAACCTCTTCACCATACTACCTTCTGTCTCTTTCCCCATCAGCTAGCTGGAAATTAGCACCTATCCATATACTAAAGATAGATCCTAGTTCCCTGGATAGTACCTGAGCAGAACTTCCCTACAGGAGCAACTATGAGATAACATCAGTTGTAATTTATGTTAGAGAGAAACAAATTTACAAACATAACTTATGCTTTTAAGTTTTGAGGGGTTATTAACATGAGTGATACAAACATACTTGTTTACTTTTCTTCCTTATGAAACATATATTAAAAAATCACGATACAGGAAGGTGCCTGGGTAGCTAAGTCAGTTATGATTTTGGCTCAGGTCACAATCTCAGGGTCTTGGGATCAAGCTCAGTGAGGAGTCGGCTTGGGATCCCCGCTCTCCCTCACTCTCTGCCCTCCCCTTCCACCCCCACCCCCATTAAATAAATATCTAAGACGTGCGTGCGCATCACACTACAAGTATTTTTAATTGTATTATTGAAAAGCAGGAAGTGGAAGGTGATTGACTTAATAGATGAGAAAAAGTATATTATTCTTTTTTTTTTAGATTTTATTTATTTATTTGAGAGTGAACAAGTGAGAGAGAGATGAGCAGGGTTAAGGGGCAGAAGGAGAAGCAGATTCCCCACTGAGCAGGGAGCCCCATGTGGGGCTCAATCCTAGAATTCTGGGATCATGATCTAGGCCAAAATCAGATGCTTAACAGACTGAGCCACACCAGCCACACCCAATAGATCAGAAAAAGTATAAAACCAAGGGAAAATTGTTTGCAATCTTGAATTCCTTGCTTTTCCAAAGTATCAAATAAGAGTGAAAAGCACAACATACACATTTTCAGATGTGTGGTCTTAATGTGACACCTCCCCAATCTGTTGAAGAATATTCTCGATTAACACAAGGAAATAATCAAGAACAATATCCATGAAACAGAGCAGCCAATATAGGAGAGAGGCAATGGGAATTCCCAGGATGGTATTGATGGGAGGTACCAAAAAAAAAACTGAACAGCAGTCTCAGAAATCAGCCAGACCACAGCAAAGAAAGAAAGAAATGGAATTATTAGTGACTGTAGTCTTTGTGTGTGAAATAGTACTGTGCATGTAGGAAGCTGGGCACATGAAAAATGAGACTATTAATTTCAGAGAAGACAAAATAATGCATGAAAAAAGAAGTGCATTCATATTATATAACATGGTTCTTACTGTTGTTCCTATTTGCATAACAAATGAGACATGGTTTTTAAATAATTAAATCCAAAATTATTGGCAAAACTATGGCAAATAATCAAATTCTGGGAAGGCATATGCATGTGTGTTGAGAGATTATTTTTAAAAGGTGCTTCCTGGGGCACCTAGGTGGCTCACTCAGTTGAACATCCAACTTTTGGTTTCAGCTCAGGTCATAATTTCAAGGTCAAGAGATCAAGTCCCGTCTCAGATTCCCTATTCAGCAGGGAATGTGTTTGAGATTCTCTCCCTTTCCCTTTGCCCCTCCCCAAACTTAAGCTCGCTCGCTCTCTCTCTCTCTCTCATATAAATAATCAATCTTTAAAAAAGGTACATCTTTATTTTCCAAGGTAGAAATTAGGAAATATTTAAAACTGAAAAATTATACTCAAAACCACAGTATGGGCTACCTCCATAGAAAAAGGAATGTAAATATCACCTGAATGTAAGGTAAGGTAATGTAAGGTAAACTTGAAAAAATAACTTGAAAAATATTGTAGAGAATAGAGAATAATGTAACTTGAAAAATAGATTAAAGCATGGAAAAGTGTACTCTTTAGAAACAAGAATCAAGGATGGGATGGGGGGAGGGGGAAGGCTGTAGAACTAGGGTATTTGTAACATTATATACATATAAATTTGACTTGAGAATTAAATGTGTTTGCAGATGTCACACGCCTTTTCCTGTTCAATGACATTGTTTTTCTTTGCCTTTTTTAGTTCAACTCTCTAGCTCTCCTTGTACTCGGCTGATTGTATTCAGGAATCGCCTGTGAGCTTTTTAAAATGTAGCTTCTTTGACTCCCCCAGACTTATTGAATTTCTTGATGGTGAGGAGGGTATTAGTAATTTTAAAAAATTGGGGCACCTGGGTGGCTCAATGGGTTAAAGCCTCTGCCTTCAGCTCAGGTCATCATCTCAGGGTCCTGGGATTGAGCCCCACATCAGGCTTCCTGCTCAGCAAGAAACCTGCTTTCCCCTCTCTCTCTGCCTGCCTCTCTGCCTACTTGTGATCTCTGTCTGTCAAATAAATAAATCTTTTTAAAAAAAAAATTACTACTTAGGCCATTCCAACACTTAACCAGATTAGGAATTGCTCTGCTAAATTGTGAATAGGATTATTAACCTGACTTATACTAGATAATGTTTATTGAGCATTTACCATGTATTAGGAACTGTTCCAAGTACTTTACATGTGTCTGGCTATTCCTCAAAGTATTATGAAATGTATGTGTGTGTGTGTACACACACACAATCTATCTATCTATTTATTTATTTATTTTACAGAAGAGGTTCAGAGAGGTTAAGTAAATTGCTTAAAGTCCCATGGGTCAACAGTGGGGAAAGCTTGGTGCAGACCCACAACTGATTATGGATGTGAACAATGTTTAGTCACCGTTCTCTACTGTCATTCTCTGCTAGTCTTACAAAGATCCCCTCATACCTGTTATTACTCCATGGTCTAGAAGGGTCTGGTTCAAATAGACCTTGAAAAATGTTGTCAGTGATCATTGTGGATTATGTTAATTAATGTCTAATACCATTTGCATTTCTAACTATAGAATGAAAGGTTATAATTTTCTGTTAATGGAATTCCATATTTAGTGAGTCGGTTGTTAAGTCTATGTCAGACAGAAAAAGACCTTCAGGAGTCCTGTATTTATAATGCATAAGTCATCGCATGTACTAGGGATTCCTAAACATGACTGATTGGAATTCCCTTGAGGTGCTGTATAAAAATTACTTAATTCCCTTGGGGTACTATAAAAAGTTACCAAATTAAAATCACTGAGAGTATAACTTGGCAATCATAGTTTCAGAATGCATTTCTGGGTATTCCATAATCAGCCAGATTTGAAACCATAACACCTATGTGGAGAGTCAGACCAGTCTTTCGTGTTCCTTTATCATGTTTCTCATTAGTGGGAATAACATTCTTGTGCTTAGAACAAGGGATTCTAATTACAGATCATCACTATACACTACATAAGGGCCTGGTACCAAATGTGGAATTATCTAAAGCAGAAAGGACATATTCATGCTTTGAAACAAACATTATTAGAATAAAAACTGTGGCATTTCTTCGTGTTTTCAAAGGATTTCTTAAGGCATTTAAAGTGATCTTAGAAATAGTGTAAGTTTTGGTGATACTTAACAATGAGAGGACGTAGTGAAATTTATTTCTGTTTTTGCCTCACCACATATTGGCTGTCAAGTTGAGACCCACAACCTGGAACTTCATTTAGAATGTCATTCTACCTTGTTTTGTTCTTTTTGAATCTGACCTTTACTTTATCCAAATATCATTTTGTCTGTAAATATTAAAATGAGTTGCTGGCCACTCAGTGTTGCAAAATACGTGAAACACTTTAAAGGATTTCCTGGCTGGCACAGAAGCTCTTATTGTACAAAGTTAATCTCTTGAAAATGTTTTACTGTTGACAGCATTGCTTGCCATAATTAGGCAAGTAAGAAAGTCACTCGTGAAGCTGTAACAATTGGGTATTATGCTTTCATCTCAAATAATTTCAAATATTAAATGTTCATAGAATAGGATTTTAAAAAGGTTTCTGCATCTTAAAGGCCACTTAGGCTATAGTGGAATTGCCTATGCCCAGCATGTGCCAAAATGTTTCTGCATCCTTAGGTAATAAAATTGTGAACGCCTGTGGCTACAAGGGAATTTAAGACATTATCCTGTCCCAAACTCCCCAGCCCAGCTTTTGGTAAGGAAGTCATTTATCCCATCCCAGATATTTAGGCATTATTACCTGCCTACTGTGGTGTTTAATAACCTCTCCATCAGGAAGTGCTTCTACATATCTGAAAATACGGATTTTTTTGTTGTTGTTGTTTTGTTTTTCCAGAATTTTGGTGAGGGAAAACAAAAAACAGAAACGAAACAAACAAACAAAAAAAACAGGCTGTTTTAAGGTTGAGGGCTCAGGGTGCATAGTGAGTCCTGCGATTTGTTCTCCCCTTTGGAATGTGGCCACTATATATTTTGATCCTTGGCAGCATATCCAGAGCCACCACACACAGTTATGCAATTTATGCACTGCACAAAAGCACAAAGGAAAATGGTGGTAGTAGGCTTGAATTCGTATGCACCCCTATCTAAAAACTCACCCCCTACCAGCATGTTAGGTCTGCTCTCACCCCACCCCCCACCTCCACCCCCAGAGTCATCTTTTCCTAATAATCTGCACCACAGAGAAGCTCCACAGGGAATGTATTTATTTTTGTATGTCTATTTTTGTGTTTGCTCAAGGTTGCCTAAATAGGAACACTGAAGACAGTGTCTATAATAGTGAGTCTCAATCCTAGGGGGCCTAGATTTACCTTGGATACTGTTGTTTTGTCCCACAAGAACATTTCTGATTCAGCAAGTCTGGAACAGTGCCTGACAATGTTTTTGTTTCGTTTTGTTTTGCCCAACAAATATTCTGTGTTACTCTAATGCAGGGGGTCTGAGATCATGCTTTCAGACAAGTGGTTGGGTAGGTTAGAGTCATTAGATTGGCAACTGGTTGGCTAATCATACTACTTCCATTGGGATCATGGAGGCTTTGGCTGTCTGGTTGGACAGCCAAATCTGATTTCTAGTCAGAAACCACTGGAAGTCTTTCAGATTATCAGTGAGGTTGACCAGCATCCCTCAATATCAATATGACTCTTGTCATTACAGATTTCACTTTACATATGCATTCTTTTCACTTTAGGTATTCCCTGCATGCTTTATTTTCTTTCTTCAAAAAACATGTATTAAGTACTTGTTCTGTACAATGCGTACTATTTGAGAGACCCTGATGACCCGTTACAGTTTAGTAGGCTCCTTTAAATATGGATGAAAATATCCCCAATTAAGGTTTAAAGTAATAAATTTCATAAAAATTATAGTGCTTTAGAGTATAGAGAAGAGGATAGAATCCCATTCATGTTATTGTGACATGATACATGATTTTATACTATCTGCAGAAGCAAAGACAGCATTCAGAGATATTAATAATTGGATTAAAAAAAAACTCTATTCATTGGTTGATATATTTTATCACTGTTTTGCTTTGGGGTGTTATAATACTACTGATAAGTCCATTGGCCATGGCATTTCATGTGTGCTATATAATTATAAATTTGAAAGTTTTCATTTGAGATTTTTATCAGATATAAATACGTAGCATATATTAAAATGATAATTCTTTCCAGAGTGTGTATACTCAGGAGCCTCTAACTTTCAATTTAAATGTTTGTTCCAATATTGATTTTTATATTGCAACACTAGAAATAAATTCTGATCTAGAGTTGACAGCATAATGCTTTAAATATGTTAGAGTATTTTCGTTCCAGCAGTTTATTTTTTAGTTGTTTTGGTGTGTAACACTATGGCTTAGGTTGTCATTTTTTAGACTACCAGTATTTAAATAGGGAATGAAAAGCAGGTTGATTGTTGGCCCCTGGGCACAAAAGTAAGAAATCTCATCATCAGACTATGTTGTAGTTTGTAACCACATAAGATACCTATACATTGCTCCTACATTTCCCATGAAGATGAGATGATGGAAATGAACAATTTTTTTGAAGTTGGATGTAATCAACTGGGACATTTTCTTATCTGATTGCAGGATTAGACACATGCATAAAATTGGTGAGGGTAGGAAAGGTGAGTTTGGAAGTTCTTAAAAGCTCTTTTTTCAAAGTATCTGGATCTAGCCTGAATCTCTCATTCATAAAATAGGGATAATAGTAGGAGTTTCCTGATGGATGTTTGTGAGGAAAATGAGATGATATGTTGATCAGTTCGGTGCTTGCTTGACGGAAGATACATGCTTCAACTTAACCCAATAGATATTTGCTGAATATGTTCTATGTGGTACATTTGTTCTAAGTGCTGGGGGATCAGAGACAAAAAAAAAAAAAAAATAGTCCTTGACCTCATGGGCCTTAAAGCAGGGAGACTTAAAGCTGAAGGTAACTCCAAATATAGAAAGTGGGCTGAAAGGACCACTATTAGAGCCTTATTTATTTAAAGTGGTACCTTTCAAACATACTTCTTTCTTCTTAGTCACTCCCCAGTTAGTAGTTCCATTTATGACATACCCAATAGTATCCATTACCTGCCAAACAACAATTTAAAGATAGAACCCCATTTGTTCAACTCACCCTTGTTCTTCTTTTTATAGCTTCAGATCAACTCTATTAAGGAGATGATGTAATAAGTAAATTACCCACAAGGGAATACAATTACCTCCATTCTCATTTCAGCTCAGATCAATATTGAATGACGACTAGAAAAAACACTTAAGCTTCTCTAGGATTCCGTTTTCTCAGTTTTTTTTTTTCCATGAAAGTTTACACTTATTAAGAAGAAGAAGGGGAAGGAGAAGAATAAAGAATAAGAAAAAGAAAAAAGAAGGAGGAGGAAGAGGAAGAGGAGAAGGGGAGGAGCAAGAAGAAGAGGAGGAGGAAGAAGAGGAGGAGGTGGAGGAAGGGGGAGAAGGGGAGGAAAGTAGGAGAGTAGTGGTGGGGGGGGAGGGAATGAAGAAGAAGAAGGAAAGAGAAAGAAAGAAAGAAAAAAAAGAAAGGATTCTTTAACGAATACTTATTTAATGCCTGTTCTAAGCCAGATACTGTTTTAAGAGTCAAAAATTAGATGAGTCAGTAAATAATTAGTTATAATATGTCAGGGGCGGGGGAAAGAGTGCTGGGAAATGGAGAAGAAGAAAGCAAGGAAGTGGTGGCTGTGACGGGGGCTTTGTTTTCAGATATGGGCTGTCAAGGAACAGCTTTCTTGAGAAGATGGTGTAGGAGCAGAGAACAGAGAACAAAGGAAACCAGGGGATAAGGGCGTGGAAGAACTTCCTAGGCGGAAGGAATAAGTATAAAGCCCCTAAGGTCAGAGGGATGGGGGACCCAACCACTTTGTCTTATTCTCTGGGTGAAATGAGAAGTCATCTGGAGAGTTTTCAGCAGAAAGATGAGGATTTGTTGGTGTCAGAAGGAATATGGTGGAAAGGAGACTACAGAATTGGACTGGATGTGTTTTTCTTGACCATTTACTTGCAGTAGGGAACTGACAGTCTGAATGATGTTACAGGTTTTCTTTCGAAGAAAAAGAAATCATATTACTTCTATATGCATGATAGTTGTATCTAGGCATAGTGGTTTAAGTTTTCTATATTCTTTGATCCATTCTGGATGTTTCTATTTTTTTGGTCCATTCCTTGTGGTTTTCTTTTAACTGTAGAAAAATACTTGATAGAGTCCATATATCAGAACTTAATTCTTTAGACCAATTGGAAAACCAAAAAAATAATAATAATAATAAACCAACTCATAATCATTTTAAAGATAAGAATCAACCTGGCATTGGAATATAAATAGAGACCAATTTAGACAAGAGACATAAGGAGAAATCTGGAAATCTCTTTCAAGATGTGATAATATATCCATGTGTGAGTATCATTGCATGTGAAAAGCTTCATTGGATGGAAAGCTTAATGCAGTTTGCTCAGGGTTAGAAACTATGGAATTAAGTTAGATGATGATCCTAATAGAGATACCAAGAAATCCTAATAAAAATATTATTGGTAGGGGTTTTAGGTATTTAAACTTTTAACTTTGGATTACACACAATCTGATGTGTTCACTTTGCCTTAGGATTTCAAAATTTTTTAGTAATACTATTATTACTCTTTCAGGGAGACTAAGTATCCTCCGCAGTCATATTGTCCTGAAAATTGCACTGTCTCTTTAAAAGGATTGACGTGCTTTGCGAATTGTGAATCTGCTTTGTTTTCAAAAACAAATGGACACATTTCCCATTTAAATAGTGGTCTTCACTGTCTGCCCTTTGAACAAATGCTGGGAAAGTGTCTGATGTGCATGTATTTATCTTACAGCTTGACAAATGGAATTAATGCCAAAGTGTTAAGCCATTACTGTGTAGGGGAATAGAGGTCTTACAAATACATTTGCTATTTCACTTTCTCTGCATGTTCTGTGCATTGAAGCCTGGGTTAATGATATCCTCAGAAATCGTATGGTCTGTTAAATGGTAGTGGTGATGAAATATGGTTGGCCACTGCCTCCAAAAGAAAAGCTTTATTTGGTAATCAATCCACAATGTTGGAAGGGTGAGGATAGGAGTCAAGGATGGGTATGATGCAAAGACCAAAAAGGTGGAAGCAATGAATATCCTCCAACCTCTGGAAACATATGCTGTGGTCCTAGAGTTTCTCCCTTTCAGACTAAGAACCAACCACAACCAGCACCAGTTACCTTCTCATGAGGGTTTCTCATCATGAATGCAAAAGCGTGGCTACCTTGTAGTCCGCATCTCCCAAGATAACACCTGAAGCTAAGACTTGGTTTCATCCACAGCAAACATTAGAACTATCACAAAGATATAACAGAGGTATACATTGCCCTCACTTAATGAGAATTCAAGCTCCACATTTTGGGGGAAGATATAAGAGAAAAAGAGATAAATCCTTTGGCCCCTCCATACCCCTTAACAGGTTCCCTCTCCCCCTCTCCTCTTCCTCAACCCCCATCTCTTCATCCCATCTCACTTCTCCTTTCCGTTTCAAAGTAGACCCAGTCCTCCACCATCTTCAGGGATAGGAAAGCCTCAGGGCAAAGTGAAACCAAAGTACTGTAGTTAATTCTTAGCTTTTGAGCTTTCCTGAGCCCAGGTCCTCTGGATTTAAAGACGTTTCAAGGATAATTTTGACAATCAGTGATATTTACCTTAATTTGCCTTGTTGAATTGAAAACCTAGCTCTTGTATTTGAAGATACAGTTTCATTACATATGCAGGCTACTTCCAAATTTGCTATTTTTTTTTAATCAAAATATCCATTTCCTAAGAATAAGGAGTTTTAGTTATATTCATCTGTAAAACCTCACAATGCCTAGATCAGTGCTTTGGACAAAATAGATACATATTGAATGTTTCAGTAGAATTATATAAAAATCTCCTGCCATCTTTTGAAGAAATTTTAGTCAGCTATTCATCCCATACACTGCCTAGCCAATCTAAGACTATAGATGAAAGGTTTTCTGTATGCTTTTTATTTAAAATTACTGTTTTTCCTTGGTGAACAGAATAGAGTTATCTCTGAACTTGTTTTTAAGTTGGAACACTAGAATGATTAAAGTTTGGTATTATTTACCAATCAAAAGTTATTCTCTAGTGAATATTCTTCCTTAAAAATATTCAAATTTTCTAAAGCCATTGTGCCAGATAATCTAAATCCATAGGACACAAAGTAGCAATTTCATTTGATGCTGACATCTCCTCTTTAGGATTTCCTTTAAAAAAAAAAAAAAGGGCTATGTGAAATCCACTGAGCATAAAAAAAGAACCTCTATTTCTACTATCTACTAATGCCTTTTTGAGCTTCCCTTGGTTGGGAATTTAGAATTAACAAAGGAATTTGTGATGTCTTATATACTCTGTACTGTAATCTAATATTCGTCTGTGATATCATTCATAATTACTATATATTTAAATCTCAGTTTGGAATTCAGGTGTCAAAGGAGGAATAGAACTGGGAAAGTCTTCATTATCACTTATGAGCTGCTGTAAAACTTACAGTGTTAAAACATCCCTTGAAATAGACATTAGAGACCTGAAAAAGGGATAATATAAAATTGATCAAAACCTATATTTCAAAGCATCTTTCCCCACCGTCCAGAAAAAAAGGCTTTAGATAGAAGTGGTTTAGGGTTATTTTATACATGAACATGAACACTTAAAATGAAGCAGAAATTTCTATCCTTTATTGGAAAACTCAGACAGATAGATAGATAGATAGATACATACATACATACATACATAAACATATGGATAGATGGATACACCAGATCAGGAATAAACTCCAGAAATAAACAAACTCGCCATGAACCTCATCTCTCAAGGGAAAAAAAATCACAGAGGCTCATTGACTGCAAAGGTTAATCAAGATTCTGGGGGGACATCTCCTGTGCAGTAGCTGACAAGCATTTCATTAGGGCAGAAGTCTGAAGCTTCAATGAGATTCTGGAGAACAAACCCACCAGGAGCCAGATCGCTGGGAGGAGGAGAGATCAGAGCTAGATGAGGTGAATGGACTTGAATATTGACAGAGCTCTGAGTCTCTCCTGAAATGGCACCCATTTCACTTCCGCCAGAAATCTTTCTGCTCAGAACCATAGAGCACTTGCAGCAGCATTACCTATCATTGTGATTGTGTATTCCCACATTTAATAACTTAATACAGCATTACTTTTCCCATCAGAAAATCCACCCTAAAATTCTGTCTTACCTCTGTGCATATATGTCCATACACAAAGAGTGAATAATATATTTCAATTATTTTCATTTCAGGTATCACACATTTCCGCTGGCAGTATTTTATCATTCCGAGTTTCCATACATTCCACTTGTTTGGGAAGGAAAAAATATATATGTATACACACACAAACACACACATATTCAAATTTACCTGTAAGGGGTTTTTGTTGTTGTTATTTGGATTTATTATTGTGTATTTTGACTTATCATATCCAATCCCTATGTTGCAGCAGGTATTTTTTTTTTCATTAGATACTATTGAAAATTAGGGATGAAACTTATTTGTTCAATGAGACTGAAAATACCATGATTATTTTGGAGACCATAAAGATGTAAAATCAACATGTGAACCACAGTAGAGTGAAATCACAGCTCAGTAACAAGTTCTCATGGCAAGAATTATTTATAATAATTAAAGCCAGGTTATTAATTGGAGAGAGAAATCGAGACAAAAAGGAGGACCTTTCAAGACACATATTATGGGGTGTGAGTCAGAATTATTTTGGGACCATCTGTGTGTAGTGTTGTTTATCTGTGAAACACAGGAACAGTAGAGTTTGGTGATTTCTAAATTGTTACTGGTGCCTTGGATAAACCTGTTATGGTTACATTAAGCAAAGGAGTGTTACAATAGTTTCCAGTTCTTTTCCTTTCCGTTGCCTTCTTTTCCTGCACTTCTTCCTGAAAGTAAAATGCCCAACACATGACATGCTCACATAGCAAATGTCTTATGATCTGCAAAGCCAGTCTCCAAAGTAAATAAAACACCAGTCAAATCCACTTTGTCAGCAACTTATCAAGAAGCACTTTTGTTTGGGTTGGGCTCATTTTTTCTTTATACTGTGTTTGAAGGAAAGTTTTGTATTTAAAAGACTAAATGAACACTTGGACAGCAATTGATGGTTCACATCACATTCCTGCTGGAAATGCACCCACCTCATTTTACAATTGGGCAGAAAGGGCTCTGGGTTTTCGGTATTAAACACAGATCCCCAGGGATCGGGTATGGAAAAAAAGCTGACAAACCTTTGTTACCCAGAGCTCTGGCCCTCAAAGGCGGGGCATCCAGGGGGTAAAATCTGCCTCTCTTGCTCTTTCCCTGATCCTCCAGATAAATTCATTACTTTGATCCTTAAAGCAGTAAATCTGACACTTCTCAGCAATACTAAATTCACTTCCTTCCCCTTTTGAATAGAGCAATGTTTATAGGCGATGTCGGCTCCTCGGAATCACAAATCCAAGACTGACAGTGGAACAGTCACCCCTGCCTGTCCTGCCCAGATCAGTGGCCCAATATGGAGACACATGCATATTTAACAGAAGGCCTTTTAGTGGTGAAAGCAGCACGTCACAGCCGAATACATTTATTATAACATCAAATGGCTAAAACTGTTTATTCTGTGAACATAATGGTTTTCTGTGTCTTTGGTTCATCTTAATCTGTTTTAGTGCCCAGCTTCTCTCAAAAACCTCTTTTGAATGCAGAGTTATTCATTTCAGAGAATAGCTGTAAGAGGAAGAAGAATAAAACAAAATTAGCAGTTGATCAAGAGTACTTTAGGCTGCCACCCTTTCCATTAACGATTTGATTTGATGTGAGTGCAGTGCTTTCCCTGATACATTATGATAGAATAACACTGACAGAGAGTAAAACCAGAGAAAACTAAAACTTGATCAGAGCTACAGCAGCCTGCCACCCTCTCTATTAGCATTTTAATTTGGTGGGAACCGTGTGGTGTCTTCGTCTCTATTCCCACAAAAGCTTTCCTCATTTAAGAGTGCCTTATTCCTATCAAGTCATCCTGAGCTTTTTAAAGAATTTGTGTGTTTGTTAACGATTGCTTCTGCTTTCCTGTTGGCAATGGAAGGTGTTTATCAGGCACTGCTTTACAGTCGAAATCTAAGACCGCCTCTTGATGACAGATTTTAAGTCTTCATCAGGACTAAAGTATGCACTTAAAGAAAAAAATATTCTTCTGATAATACCTTTGTTGGAGTGGCTTCCTGTAAGAGAACTGTGTTAATAGTCAAATTTTCATTCATTTTGCTAGATATATCTGCTGCCTTAAAAAGGAATCGAATAAAAAGAAGTTTAATCTTAGTGAGATCAATTCACTCATCATTAATTGAAGTCACTGCATTATTCCTACAATATTTGGTAAAGGGGGGGAAAAAAAAAGTCTTAGATCTCCAAACGGACATTTGTTTCACACACATGGGAATGAAGCTGAGACATTTATTTGTTAATCCTAGCTCTGCCAGGTCCACTGCTCTCCTTCCCCTCAAGACTTCCCAGAACTGGGCTTGGTGACCTGGCTTTCCATGTCAGATGTGGGGTTTGAGACACAATGAGTTAGATGCATTGAAAAGAAATGTTTTTCTAATTCTGAAGTCTTAACTCAGAACATTTTATTCTCTTGCCTGATTGATCAGTTATCAACCAGAAACAAACTACATAGATCCAATTCAACCCATTTAAGGGTGACAGAGCTCCTTTAAAAAAAATTATATATATTTATGTATATATATATATATTTTCCCACCCCTCTCAGCATCCACAGAGACTCAAAACATTTTCTATACCTCGACATTTAGAAACAATGGAGATCTGAACATTTGAGAACAAAACAAAACAAAACAAAAATATATATGTGTAAATATATACACACATATATATAACCACTATCATTTTTAATCCAAAGGGAAAACTCCTATTTCTTTGAATTTCTTAAGTTGCCACCCAGTACAGATAGGGTTCTGATTCACTATATTTTTCTATTTTTCTGAGACTTTGTGTTAAAGCTTCCCTTTTCAAAATCATTTCTCACATGCATATTCCCTAACTAGGAGTCTTTCACATCAAAGTTACACTTTGAAGCTTTCTAGCAAAGTAGCAGCCCAGCAATCTATGACAACGGCAATAATTTAGTTGCGTGGTTTTATTGGAGAAAATGCTTCATCCTTATTTAAATAGTGGTTTTAAAGCCTAATTAACTAAATTGATAGCTTTGTGTATATAAATTGCCAAAACAGAAGAAGGGAATATGTAGGATGGGGTGGGGGAAAGTGAGGGCAGTCTGCCCTTGTCCTATAATGCTATTTTATTCAGCAGATCCGTATGCTCCCTGGGTATTCCGAGACCTGTCTGTGGTGTTGTAATTTTTAACAGAGGGATCTGTATGGAGACAAGGTCTTAAACATTTAGAAGCTAATCTAGCCACAATCTTAGGGGGATGAGACTTGTTCATTATTTGGAGATTTATTACTTTGGTATACTAATGCTCTTTAAAAATCAGATTCTTAAAAAATAAGATATTGTCACCCAGTCAGCCCAGAGACCAATGGTGGGGCATATAATGCCACCAAAGTTTTTCCATTATTACCCTGTAAAACACATGTGTGTCTGATATTATATTGTAAAGCTCTAGTAACAGCTTAGATCTGTATAAAACACAGCAGTGTACAAACATATTTACCCCTTAATATTTAGGTATTACACTATTAAACATATGATCTATATTTAGTATTAAAATATTACTTTAACGTACATAAAACTTATTTAATATAGTTTATTTGTAAGCTTATAATAAATTTTTTATTAGATTAAAGCAACTGAAATTTATGGCACTCAGCTGTCTTTGACCTATCAAATGGCCATTCTTTGTGATTCAATGTACTATATATAAAGATAAATAAAATTTCAGTTGATACATATTCATTAAAAATACAATTTGGAATCATTTTTCTTTGATCATGGATCTAATGAAAGCTATGGATTTCTCCCTAGAAAAATTTAGAGTGATATAAAATTTTGCATATAAGTTTAGGGTGTTCACTGCTTTCCAATGAGCATCGCATAATTTATCCACTGTCTCTTAACAACCTTCACACGTTGTCTGAGATTGTATAGAAAGGCAGATGGCAGAGAACCAAATGGTGTCTGGCTGGTTCACTGGCCTAAGGGAGGGTTAATATGAAAACAAACTACAGGCCTAGGACCCACAAGGATTTCTAAATGACCACTTTGGGGAGAAAAACTATAGTCTAAGGATATTAGAGTTTATTCTCTGGATAATTAATGGCCCCTCTTTGGCCTCTTCTGGCTTCTTTCTTTGAGGCTTGGGTTTTCTTTTGGCGTGGAAAGCAAGAACAATTGCTCTTTTAGACCTCCAAACTGTAGACCATAGACTGAATTTCATCTCTGGCTTAATCCGCCAATTTTTCCTAGGGTGTTATTTTGTCCCTGAGACCATTTCCTTGGCAATCAGAGTAAACCATGGGCTGAACCTAAATAAGGCACTCTAGGAAAGCGTAGGAGACAGTGATGAGCACCCAAGATAAAAATGTCTGAGAGTTAGTTTACCTTGGAAGAGTAAATAATGTAATGGCCTCTCTCAGTTTAAACAGCTCTTACAGACCGCCCATCTCCACTCACCTCTTTGAAATGCATGGTGACAACACATTGATATTGCTGAGGTTAATGACTGACTGATTAACAACAGAGAGCACATTTGCAGGCAAATGAGCTGTAATAATTGTTGCGAGGAAACTCCTCTGAAGAAAATGTTTAAATAGGCTTATAAAGGCTCTTGAAATGGCTTCTTCTCTCCATCCAGACAAGCCGCTCCCTATTCCTTTCTTGCCTTCTGTGTTCTTTCCAGGATAGTGGAAGAGAGAGCTCCATCAAGCTTGTCCTGAATAATCAAAAAATGATTCTTTTCATCCAATCTGAGGTATTTCAGGCAGAAGTCTCTTTAGCTGGGTAGAATTGACACTTTTAACAGCTTTGATCTTGAGTTTAGGTTTGCTCATTTAGAAACCACACATTAGAACCTAAAATCCAGGAAGACTCAATGTGCCTATTTTCCTGTGCCTCGGAAAAGGAGTTGTACATTTATTTGAAAGGGTGAAAATGAAAACACTGTTATTTTTATCTGCAGGTATCACATACGCGGACAAAAAGTAGTGTTTCTCAACCTTTGTTAAACTCACATACTATTTTGTTAACTAGAAGTGCTTAATCCTCAGGATCCCCAAATTCCATCAGATTTAGAATGATTCTCATCCTCTCCTAAGATTCACAACTTTGGCTGTATCTAACTGCCAGTGTGGCAGCCTTCAAAATTCAGCATGCGTCAAAATCACCTAGAGGGCTCTTTAAAAAAAGAAGGAGAAGGAGAGAAAAGGACTTTGAGGTCCTGCTTCCAGAATTTCTACCTCAGTAGGTCTAGCAGTTTGCATTTCTAACACACAAAAGTTGATACAGATGATACTAGTCCATGGACCCTCCTTTGAGATCATTGTTCTTGAGTTAACTCCTTGGATGGAGATGCCCACAGCTGGTCCTAACCCCTCCCACATTCTAATCCACCACCCTAATCTTCCATACACAGAGGCAGAAACCAGCAGGTCAACTACTTGGGGTAAACAATCAGTCAATCACCCTGCCTTTCTGGTTATGTTCTATGGTTTTCTTTTTATTCTTGTTTTTGGTCATTCACTTAATCAAAATGCATTTGACAACTTCCCAAGCGTAGGCATTAAGCTAAGGTCCTGAGTTACAAAAGTGACTGCTGACAGTCTGCAGTCCAATTAAGGACCTTACTGAAATCACTGCTGTCCTGGGAAAGAAGGCAATACATTCAGGTGCCTCAGATAAATGAAATCATTATGGCATCAAGGGGATGGAGATACAGTGATCAAGCTTCAGTAATCCACACACTCCTTCTATAGTATTTTTCTTTTAATACCTCCTCTTTAAAAATGTTAAATTTATTTTAAAGGGGATCATTATCACGAAAGTTAAAACAATACAACTTGTCATGAATAGAAAGTAACCAAAAATAAATAAAGACATCTACAACAAAACAAGTCCATTAAATTCTAGCTAGATACTGTTACCCATGGAAAAGTTGTGCCTGGGGTTTTCTTAGTGAAAAAAGGGAAAAGAGTAAATGCTAGGACATTAAAGACATTAAAGACTAGGACATTAAAGACATTAAAGACATTCTAGCAAGACATGAAATGTTTACTTTGAAAGAAAATGGGGAAAGGGAGCATTTTTCATCCTGTAATTTATTGTTATTTACTGCTGTGTCAACTATGCTATCCATAATTGTATTAGGACTACCAGTATGATTTATCTCCCTTTTCCAGAAAATAAATAAATAAATAGGACTCAGCTAGGAAATGCAGGAAAGAGCAAGAAAAATGGGATTGACAGACTGGAGTGATAGTCTTTAACTACGAAGAAATTGAGGCAGCCAGGGTGAGGAGGATATATCAAAATGTGGTGTACAGGACAGAAAGATAGACTTGTAGCATGAACTGTGCCTTCTTTATGGAGCCACCTCTGCTCATCTGTATTGCCCCAGCTTGGAAAGGTACTTTTGAATCTAATGCGTTTTGTTTTTCAGCTTTGTTGAGATATAATTAGCATATAACATTATATTAGTTTGAGGTGTACATCATAGTGATTATATATATATATATATACATATATATATTACATACATATATATATGTTGAAATAATTACCTCAATAAATTTAGTCACCTCACATAGTTTTTTTTTTTCCTTGTGATGAGACCTTTAAGATGTATTCTCTTAAAAGCTTTCAAATACACAATACAATACTGTTAACTATAATCACTCTATTATCCCCAAAACTGATTTATCTTATTACTGGAAGTTTGTACCTTTTGATGACCTTTGTCTGTTTTCCTCATCTCCCACTCTTAACTTCTGGCAACCACAAATCTGTTCTCTATTTCTATTTTGTTTTTTTAGATTTTTGTTTTAGATTCATGTAAGTAAGATCTTCCAATATCTGTCTTTCTCTATCTGACTTGTTTCACTTCACATAATGCCCTCTGTGTCCAACCATGTTATCACAACTGGCAAGACTCCATTATTTGTTATGGCTGAGTAATATTCCATTGTATAAATAAATACCGCATTTTCTTTATCCATTTATCCATTGCTTCTATGACCTGTCTGTAAATCATACTGTAAATAAATCCAGTATATCAAATTATAAAATTGAATCTAATGCTCTTAATGCTAAACAATGGCCAGCATTTCACTAGAAACTTTAACAAGTATTTCAAAATACATTGAGCAGCAATAGAAGGGATATGTATTGAACAGCAATAGAAGGGATCACATTTTATTATAATGATTGTTTTTGTGATCCATGCTTCCTGTGTCAGAATTGGAGAATATTGTATCATTGAGAAAGTACCCATGGATGCAGTTATCACCTTAGCTAGGCACAAAAGTAAAGATATCAACTTCTTTTCTTGGCCACTGACTAAAATGGTGAGTTGAACTTAGAATGAGAAAAGCAGTTTGACATCAACGGTGAGAGTAGTTACCGACAAATAATACCATATCATTCTGCCTCTAACACCATTACATATAATCTAAATCCATATTTACTGGATGGAAATAAGGAGGAGAAGAAGACAACGAAGATGAAGAAGTCGAAGAAGAAGGAGGAGGACGAGGAGAGGAAGAAGAGGAGGAGGAAGAAGAAGAAATGAAACTTATTTTATACTAATTTTTTTACTAACTTTTACATGCATTATCTCAATTTATTTTTAAACTCATTTAGCAAATAATGAAATTTGATCTCAGAGACTAACTTAATTTACACGGGTCACCTTTTCAGCTGGCATAGTTACTATGTGAAGCCAGTTCCGATTCTCAGTCTGCATTCAATGATAACTGGTTGTAATAATTATAGTATTTGTAAGAGTAATAATAATAATAACAGCATCTATTGAGTGCTTATTATTAGCTCTTTTACATGAATTGTTAAATTTAATCTCAACAACAGTCTATGAAGTAAATACTATTATTTGTCTCCTAATTTTCTAGATGAGGAAATGATGCTCAAAACCTTTAAGTAATTTTCCCAAGGTTATATAATAAATGGCAGAGCTGGGACCATCCACGGACTCATTTTAACTTCGTGAACTTTGGACTTCTTATGTGTACGTTCTCAAACATCTTGGATGTATTTTGAAAGCGTATCTAATTCTTGAAGATAGACATTGTTACAAAACAAATATCAGCTGTTAAGGTTCATATGCACCTCCAAGAAACAAAGCTCTCAAGCTTTCTCTGATGCCTGGGGCATCATCCTGTCTCTGCCTCCCATTGCCACATACTCAGGGAGCCATTAACCATTAATTTATCTCATTAAATGAATTCCTGCTAGTGGGTTAATAAGATCCCGTCATGGCTTTGTAACATCCTTTGCAGGCAATATTTGAATGTAGGATTTTTTTCTTTCTTGATCCCAAACAGCTTCAGGTACTCCTAACTCGGTGGTGGGGGAATATGATCTTCTATTCTCCACATTCCCTTCTGTCAAGTTAGTTCCAAAATGTAGGCCTTAACCTACCATACCATAACCGAAATACTTAAAAGTCCTACAAAACCTGACTTCTTAGTTTTAACGATCTCTACCTCCAACTCATATCAATACTTTTGCTTTTTAAAAATATCTGATTTTTAAATAATCAAGTACTAAATGAAAACATTATCTGGTACCAAAAACAGACAAACAAAAACAAACCTTAAAGATAAGGTTGACATCCCCATAACTTCATTCTTCAGAAGGTAATTACGTTTTTATGGTAGGATATATATGTGTGTGTGTGTGTGTGTGTGTGTGTGTATGACAGTGTATGTTTTATTTTCCCTAGACGACCATTTTCTTATTTACATGAATCCATGTATCCATAGAAAATAGGTTTTTTTGTTATTTTCACATAAATTATATCATAGAATATACATCTTTACATTTGCATATTTTTTCCTACTCTAAGTGTTTTAAGAAACTTTGCATATATACAATTTTTACTTCACTTTTTTAGCTGCTGTCTTGCCTTCTGTAATTTGGATATGCTATAAACTCGCCATTATCTTATTGATGAATATTTAGGCTGATCATAGTCTCTTACTATCTCAACCAAGTCGCAGTGCTTCCTTGCCCAGCATATGCTTGGCCATCATATCTTCCTCCATTTATGCAAGGTTTTTTCCTAGGAATGATATAGAGGAGTGAAATTCTGGATCATAAGACATGCGGGTTTCAAATTTCAATAGCTGTATCCAATTGCTTTTCTACTTGGTTGTTCCAATATTTATACTCCTACTATCCGCATAAAAGAGGGCTTCTTTCCTCCACCCTCAGAAGCACACAGTATATTCAAACATCTTCTCTTTCTTGTGAATATTGTAAAGAAGGTGAGGGAATGGGGGAGGGAGAGAGGAACAAGAGAAGATTAAATATACTAGTGTTGCCCTAATTGCCTGTATTAAGACTGTGATTCAGAAAGGGTGAGGCTCGGTTGGTCTGGAATATAACCCTTTTAACTTCATCATTTAGCGTATTCCAGGCTTTTCACCTCAGTTGCCACTTCAGAGCCTGTCTCATTTATCTCTGCTCTAACATTAGCACCCACAGAAAAAAGACTCCGCGAGGTGGGAAACCTGACAGTACCGTGCCGTTGAAATGCTAGAGACAGAATTCTGTATTGCCAAGGGAGATGTACTGTGCCTCTGAATATTTAAAAGTTAACTTTTTTACTTTTCCTGGAAATGCAATCAAAATGAGTTGTACACCACTCCTACCCCTAACACATCCTCCCCCAACCCCACCCCAGGCATCTCCTAAGGAATTAATGACCAGCTGAGGTTAATGAGTCCCCACTCGGCTCTGGGCCATCAACTCTCCCAGCTGGCCATTAATCCCTTAGAAATGCCCCACGCCTTGGTAGTTACTCCTTAATTATGGAAGACATTAAGGATCAGGAGAGAATCCTGAGCCAAATGAAAAGGCCATTTTTCACTGGTGCTCGGCATGGGACACTTCAAGTCCAGGTGGCACCAGGAGACACAACCACACTGCGATTAAACCAACTGCTTCCGAGGAGGCGTCATCAATCTCTATTTTGTCCTTTGATCATCCAAATTCAAGGAGGCTATTCAAGGCTACCCTAGATCTGAGACCAAGCAAATAACTTGTTCCTAATGAATTCTTGATTAAACTGTCTGAGGACCAATACTTTGGACTCATTCAAGACAAAGATAACTTTATCTTCATGTCTGGGAGGACTAAGTGGTTGTCTATATGGTTTGATTCTTTTTAAAGGAGTCTAGGAGTCCCCCTAAGCACCCTTCTATTTATCCCTACTTACCTGTGTCTAAAACTAAGCTGTTATTATTCCCTTGGATCTGAATAGTAGATTTTAAGATGGATTACTCAGTAAACTAGAATTATTTTACTATGGCCTTATTAAGTTTTTTTCAGCAGGTGGGGTTGAAGGCACTAGCATTACCCTTTCATTAACCCAAGCAGTGCATATTTTTATGTTTTTAATGTAGAGGTCCCAGTGCCTGTGAATGTTGAAACTTGTTAAATAAAAGTATTCAGTTTAACATTAAAATACAGGTTTGGGCTGCATTTGTCCTTTGATCATCCAAATTCAAGGAGGCTATTCAAGGGTAGTAATTAATTAACGAACATTAACACTTTAGTTTGAATTAAGTTAGTGCAGAACCCAATCCAAGGTGCTTAAGGGAGCCATCAGAGTGAGTCAGAGATAGTATTGAGTGAGAGTTGAGGGAGTTGTACAAGTAAAGCCTAAAGCAAACTTTACCTTCTTCACCATTTTGTTCCAGTTGAAACATGCCCCATTATTATTTTTTCTAGCATGAAGATAACATTAGATTAATTTGAAGTTAATACTGTATCACACAGAAAGCCTACCTTTAAAACAGGAAGTGCAGAGTGAAGCAGTTTACAGTAGCTCTGTCTGAAATAGAGAAAGGACATAAGTCATGATTCTGCCCCTTACTTTATGAAATGACTCTGGGCAAGTACCTTTACCTCCCTAGGGAAAAATAATGCCTCCTCTATGTTGTGAGGCCAAAAGAAAATAATGCCTATAAGAAATTGTGCACAGTTCTTCATAGCTAATGCTTAATATATGGTATTAATAGACAGATTTACTGCAATGTCTTTAATTAAAAATAACAATCACACTGAAGTGAAATCTTGGAGTCATCTTTGACTTTTTCTTTCATTTGGCCTCTAATCCATCATAAAATCTACTCTGTTAGTTCATGCACGTGTGTCTTTGCTGCCCCCACTTCTGCCAGTGAAACTTCCCCAATTAATCACTCTTTTAGTTTCTCCATCTGGACCACTTAACAACCTGGCCCAAGTTCCGATCCGTTGCTCCTCCCAATCCTACTGTTACTCATCCTCAACTGATCTTCTGGCTTCCTGTGTCTGCCTTCACAGCTTTCTTCCAAATGATGGAGTCACGTGTTGTAACACACGGGGAAGAATCTGGAATTATTTCTTCTTTACTACTTATCCAAATCCTCCATATCTTAGAAGATGTCCATTCTAACCCCATCAGTATCTTGCACTTGGCCCACAGCACCCCGCCTTCTGAAATCCTATTAGCCTCTAGTGTTCACATCGTTCATCACCCAACTCACATTCACTCAGATTGTTATTTTATTATTTCCATTTTCTTCTTCTTTTTTCTTTTCTTTTTTTGGTATGTGTGTACAAGTCTTGCCTCCTTAGTCATGTTGTACATTCAAGCAATCGCTTGCATTTTTCATTCATTGAGTGTTCTCTGACTATTCTTTCTAGCATGCCTTTCATTTTCTAGGCAATATGCCTGGCCCCAGGAATAAAATAGTTACAAAAGAAAGGCACGGTCCTTCCTTCCTGAAGCTTATGTGTTGAGAGGGACATATACAAGGTAGATGTCAATGAATTGATCACTAATGCTTACATAGTTTTACATAATTTACATAGTTTTATATAGTGTTTACATAGTTTTGCAGAGGAATGTACAACAAAAGGACTCTAAGCTTGAGGAGCAAAGAGGGCTTATTTGAAGAAAAGGTGGAAAAGGAGTTATCTGATTAAGGGTTACCTGTTTGAGGAGGGTAGTAAGAATAACCCACACAAAGAGAACAGAGATATCAAGGGTCAGTGGCAAGATGGTGGATAGGAGGAACCAGAGAGTGGATTAGAGGAACTGGAAGGCCTGTGGCGCTAGAGCCAGGGAATCATGGAGAAAAGGTATGAAATAAGGCTGAAGAAAGAGATAGCCTATTACAGTGTCTGCAATTTCTCCTAAAAGAAATGGTATATATTTATTGTCTCATAAAGTCTCCATGACTTGGTGAATATCTGTTGAATAAATGCCTAAATGGTGATGTTCATATAAATGCTATTTGTTCCTCATGTATAACTGGAGAATGAATGGGAAATCTATTGTGATTTATTGGCAGAATTTTCAAGGGCTTAGATTTCTGACCCAGCTTCTAGACTGATAAAAATACTATAAATTATGTGGGAAAACAATAAAATAAAAAGGATAAAGCAAAGGGAATGTATTCTACTTAGAAAGAATTATTGAATGTTTAGTTCCAGAAATGAATGATTTAAAAGAGGATATCTCCTTTGCTCTTTTTTTTTTTTAAGCTATGCCAAATAAAATATCTCAAAATCTAAATAAATTCCCACTCCAACTTCTATAGTGACTTTATACAGTGTCTCTATAATTGTTCACCATAAATATTCATGACTTTGCTGCATTTTGTTACAGGAGCTTAGCTTCTCTAGTAATGAAAACAAAGTTTAACATGATTTGACAAGAGGTCCTTCTTTCTGATAGATGTGTACTATCGGTGATGAGCATATAAATACTAAAGTATAGAATTGTATCACCTCCCTATAGGCTAGTTATGAAGAAAATCTTAAGAATGATTTAACCATGTTACCTGAAAGTATAATACACTTTGGGGTAAAGTCAAGACAGAATCTTTAGTTAGTATCTGCATGCCTCACTCCTTACCTCCCATTCTAGGACACCTTATTACAGGAAGCGGATACCCCCCCCCTTCCTCCTCACAAGACATCATCTGGTCTCTATCAAAGATTAAACTGAGTTCTTTAGTCAGTCCAGGGCGACTCATCTATTTAAAGCATTAATGGATAATCAGACTCCTCAGGGAAATTTAATGTGGTTAAATAGTAATAAAGGAACTTTCCAATAGAACATAAACAATACCATAATGAAGAATATTAAATCATATGTTTTGTCACTGAGCCCATTATAGAGCCAATTTAAAATTATAATAAATTTGCATTTGGCACTTGCTAGAGATTGGCAAATTTATTCATGTGAAAAATAGGGAATATAGATTAAATGTCTGGATTTCCCTATTAGGGAGAACTAAAAAATAATCACTCTTGTCTAAAGATGCCTTTATCTATCCATCTATCTATCTACCTATCATTTATCTTTTTAATATATAAAAACATAAAACAGACATACATTCTTAATCCATTAAATGTGCTTTACTGACACAAAAGATATATTTTAATTGAAGCATTTTCAACACTTGAAAATTAATGACAAGCAACAGAAAAATTAGCGATTTGATTTTAAATGTCTCTCTCCTCCCAGAAACTGGCTAGCATTTTGTTCCAACACATGATGTATGATGTATGAAGGAGACTGGACAAAGAGAGAAGCAGCGTGAGCCAGGAAGAGTGATTCAGAATTGGCTGGTGCAAAAGCCAAAACGCACCCAGACTGTCTCCTCAGCAGCAAACAGGAGACAATCTGGTCACCTTTAAATGACTGGCAACTGTACCCTGCAACCAGTTGCTGGCATTAGTGAAGCTGGTTTTTATATCTTTCCCTCCATTTCCTGAAAGGTCTCCTGACTTTTTTTTTTCCCCAAGACAAACAGCAATAATCCTGGACACCCTGCCTCCTTTGTGACCTATAGTTCCTTTTGCCTTCTAAGAAGGCAGTACCAAAAGTTGAGAGCTTGTTTCACCATCACTTAGTGAGGACATGCTAATGGCTCCAGAACAAAAGTAGGATTTGGTACTTTTCAGCCATATTTTTTACCCAGAGTCTTTATCTTGATGTATACTGGGATGTCTCTTTTAATGTCATCTATTTTATAAAATATTAGAAACATCTTAAATGTTGAACAATAGGAAATTGTATATAGTGAGTGGAAGTGGCATACAAGTATGTCTATTGAAATGAAGGCTACTCAAAATATATCATTAACAATGAAGGTAGGGTATAAAACAGTATCAACGCACACACATACATACATACACATATACATATGTAAATAGTAGTTATATTTGATGTGATTGGCAATTTTTAGGCTTTTCTGGGTTTTGTGTGTTTTCTTTTTATAGTAAGCATGTATTACTTGTATAATTCTGGATAAGAGGGGCAATAATTTGTTGTTGTTGTTGTTGTTTTCTCTCTTTCTCTTTAAGTAAATACATTTAATAGTAATAGAATTTCCACTGGTCAAAGAAGATATTTTTCTTTTACAATGTGTTATTGATCAAGGTTCTGCAGAGAAACAGAGAGACAGAACAGAAAGACTGACAGAGAGACAGCGATAGAAATGGAAACAGAGACAGAGGGGAGAGGGAGAGAAGGAGGGAGGGAAGAAGATAGAGAGGGAGAGATTTATTATAAGGATTTGACTTACACCAGAATCATGGAGGCCGATAAGTCACCAGATCTGCAGCCAGAAAGCTGGAGAGCCAGAGATGCTGGTGTGCACTTCCAGTCCAAGTCTACAGGCCTGAGAACCAGGAAAGCCGATAGTTTGAGTTCTAGGCTAAAGGCTGGCAGGCTTGAGACTCAGGAAGAGATGATGTTTCAGTTTAAGTCCTAGGCAAGATAAAAACGGATATTCCAGATTGAAGACAATTAGGCGAGAGGAATTCCTCCTTACTACTGGGAAAGTCTATTTGTTCTATCCAGACCATTAACTGATTGAATGTGGCCCACCCACATTAGGGGGACAACCTGTTTTACTCAGTCTACTGATTTAAGTGTTAAGCTTATTCAAAGCCCCCCAACAGAAACACCCAACGTAATATTTGACCAAGTATATGAGCACTTGATTGTAGCCCAATCAAGTTAGCATATAGAAGTAACCATCCCACACAGAATTTTTTAGACCTTATCTGTTTTCCACACTCTGGAGCAGAGAAATACTGTAGCTTACAGAGTGGTTTTAATTCAACAACAGAAAATGAAATAAAAAGTTTCCATACAAGGCAGTTTTTATGTCACCTATGCTCATTCTATGTTAAATAAAATTTTGAATGCTTTGTTTCAGAGAAAATGTGAAGAACGGAGAGATTTTATGAAATAATTCAGACAATATCTTTCTATTGAGTCATTTTCTTTGGAATAATGAGTTATTCTCCACTACTATGATTGACTTTTTACATTAATCCTAGGCAGTGGTACATTTCTTGTGCCATCTTTTTGACTTCTGAATAGAATAATAGTGGTAACATAAAAAGCAAAATATAAAATCAGAAATTTTGTTTTTTGTTTTTTTGTTTTTTTGGTGGAACATATATATATGTAGAGAAAGAGGGAGAGAGATTTTGGTTTTGATACTGATTTTTGTACTTTAGCCATCAAACACTTATTAAAATTTTTAATTTTTTTCTAGGTAATTATATTAATTTGCAATGCTGCTTTAGCAAACTGTGGCTTAAGCAGTAGAAGTGTATTATCTTCTAGTTCTAGCAGTCAGAAGTCCAAAAAAGTCTCCCTAAGTTAAAAACGAGGTGTTGGCAAGGCTGCTGTCTTTCCTGGAGGCTTTAGGAGGATGAGCTGTCTTTCTGCTGTCCATCTTCCGGAGCCAGCCCTGCTCCGAGGTCCCTGCCTTTTTCTTTCATCTTCAAAGACAGCAGCGTTTCATTTCTCTGTATCTTTCTTTCATGGGCACATCTTCCTCTGATTGGCTCTTTCCTCTGCTTCCTTCTTCCAGTTTTAAAGACCCTTCTGATTACATTGGGCCCATGGAGATAATTCAGGATAATCTCCCCATATTAAGGTCAGCGATTAGCAAACTTAATTCCATCTGCAATCTTAATTGCTCTTTGCCATGTAACCTCACACACTCGAGGTTCCTGGGATTAGGGCATGGGACTCTTTGGAGGACCATTATTCTCCCTACCACAATAATTAAATCTTTTCCACTGAATAAAGCCACATGGGGACTTTAATCAAGATGTCCTGTCCTCCCTAGTCGAAGAGCTGTCATGTAACTGAGGCAAAGCCAATTGTACTTTATTCTACAAATTTATACTAAGAAAAATGATCAAAGACTGAGAAAGTTGGAGCATATTAATTTCATTGGTGGAATCTGAGACTGTCAAAGAGGTCGTCTTACAAAGATTCTCTGGAGCTACTGCCCCCTGTTGTTTTTCAGTTTCCTTACCTTATTCTTTATTCTTCATTTATTTCTGTGAGCTCCCATCTCTTTCCACTGAATTCTGTTTTTCCTTAATTTTTAACTAGGGTGAATTTCCTTGGCTTACAACAGAATAATCCTAATGATCCAAGAAATAACAAAAAACAAGGGAGTTCGAGAATAATTAGAATGACCCTCCAAGTGGATAAATATGATTTATTTTATACCACTGTGCTTGAATATTATAAATACTCTTGATAGTAAATGGAATTTCATAATTTTCTAACAGCACACATGTAGAATTACAAAACTGCATTGTCATTCCATAGGACTAATCATAGAGATGAATTAGGGGACAACGTGGTTACTTATGTACTATTTTTATTTGTTTAAATGAACTCATTGCCCCAAGGCCTATGGGCATGCATACATAATAAACACAAGACTAACTTCTCACAGCAGTTTCCGGAAACCTCACTGGCTTTCAAGATTCTCCACTGAGTATAAATAGGAAAATAACTATAGAAATCTAGGGTGCCTAGAGGGCTTAAAATCTATGCAAAACAGATTTTATTAAAAAATAAAACTAAAAGTTGGCCTTGTTCTTTTATATGTGGTTTTTACTGAAGTAAATTGCAATGAAATTTCTTTAAATGTTATACAAAGAATTCAAACAAGATAAATGGCTCCCCTAATAAGAGGGTGTTAAAAAGAACCAATCATAAGTATCTCCCATTTTTTTAAAAGATTTTATTTATTTATTTTAGAGAAAGCAGAAGCAGGGGGAGGAGGGGAGAGAGGGAGGGAAAGGGGCAGAAAAAGGGACAGAGGGACCCACACACTCCATCTTGAGCAGGGAGCCCTATGCAGGGCTCGATCCCAGGACCCTGGGTTTATGACCTGAGCCAAAGGCAGATGCTTAACCCACTGAGCCACCCAGGCGCCCCATATTTCTCAGTTTTTAAAGTTTGTGTTATGCTGCTTTGCTTTTATAAAAGACCTACATATGTACCTGGTTTTGCTACCTGAATGAAATTCCAAAAGGATTTTCACTTTTACACAAAAGGGTAAAATGCATAAAGAACGTCCAGCGTTTGTTTTGTATGAGCTGGTGTAGAGGCAGCTTGCGCCCCGAGCAGTGAGAGGGGCCCTGTCAAGCTTCTTCCGCAGAAACGACACTTTGCTTCTCAGTGTCAAGCCACCATAGCTTTGAACTGTGTCTGTGAGCATCTATGGTTTGCCTTGATTAATTTTTGCATCTGTTAGCATGATGTGTCCTAATGTGTCTGGAAATCCTAAGACAGGTTATTTTTGGGGGTCTAGGAACACTCAGATTTTTTTCCTTACAAATTAATGGCAAAATTGCTTGTTCCCTTCATGCCATTTTTCCTAACCAGAATTTTCATAGGAACACTCTACTTTTGGATAGTAGGGGAAATTTGTGTAGGATTTGAGTCTTGGTTTGGTGATTTAAGGAAGGTCTAAAGAAGTAGGAATTTTCTTGACATTAGTGTCATAAATTGGGGGCAGTTCTAAGATTGGATATCGCAGTCAATCTTATGTAGAGGAGGGGAGACTAGCAGAAGGATAAATCTGCAATTGGTATAGAAGTAGCAGTCATTTTGGCCAAGAGAGGGGGCCTTTCATATGCTGTGAATGGTACAGTGACCTTGTTTTTGTCTGTGCTTAGCAAAATTATGAAATGGCCTTGCTTTGTATCACTTCATCATGGTTTCAGAGTAACCTGTTTCCAGGTTAGTGTTCTAGGAGAATTGTATGTCTAAGGAGAGAATAACATGGTCTAGCTCTAAGTGTCAGGTTAGGTTCTAAATGTTAGCAGCTACGTCTTTTCTGTCTTTTCCTTTCCTTTTCCTCCCTCCCTCCCTTTCTCTTTCTTTCTTTCTTTCTTTCTTTCTTTCTCATTCCTAAATATTCTCAAGATGCGGTATAGCGCCCCCACAAAAAAGAACTGTCCAACCTAGGGGTGCTGGGATGACTCAGTCATTAAGCATCTGCCTTTGGCTCAGGTCATGATCCAGGGTCCGGGGATTAAGTCAGGCATCAGGCTCCCTGCTCAGAGGGAAGCCTGCTTCTCCCTCTCCCACTCCCCCTGCTTGTGTTCCCTCTCTCTCTCTGTCAAATAAATAAATAAAATCTTAAAAAAAAAAAAGTATCCAACCTAGAATGTCAATAGGACTGAGGTTGTGAAATACTCTGCTAACTGAAAATGAAAAAAAAAAAACTAATAATAAATTTGGGGATTATATTTGGTGAGGTGATTTTTCTGAGATTACAAGAAGAAAAAAAAAAGGCACCAAATTTCCCAAACTATTCCTTCTATCAATGACTTCTTGCTTCAAGTAGAGGTGAATAAACAGTTATCACTGGGTACCACAAAAAAATTTCTAGATGAATTTTCCTGAGTCCTAGGGTACCCAGAAGAGAGGGCAGTCCAGATGTAGAGGGAACCCAATAAGGGTACTCTGAAATGGCTGTAATCCTTGAGTTGGACTCTGAACCAAAGTTTGTCACTATCTGTCCTTGTCTTCCCTAAGGCTTTTTACCTGTTGGTTTCTGTTTCTTAAGACACTCTGGTACCATCTTCAAATAGATAGCTCCTTCTTATCATTGAAAACTCTGCTTAAATATATTTGATCACACACACCCCACCTCCATCCACTCCTATTACTCTGTCTTAATTATTTCATAAGGATTATACTAAGTGTACTTACATTTATTTATTATTGCGTTTGCCTGTGCTTTCCGGTAGAAAGTAAACTCCATGAGAGTATCAGTCTTGTTCATGTCACAGCCCTATCCCTCGTACCTACAGAGGTGTGGCACATGTCCGTAAGTGCTCAGTGATGCTTGCTGAATAAGTGAATGAGTGAACGAATTACTCTTGGCTTCATCTCTGTTCCTGTGAAGCCAAATGGTCAGAATCACAACCCAATGCTATCCTGGGAGAAAGAGGAGCATGCTGCGTCTGTTAGTTCTTCAGTAATGGGAGGTAAGACTCTACCCGCCTAACAGTAAATTTAAAAAAAAAAAAAATAGAAGAGATAACTGGAGAAGGAGTTTTCCATTCTGTAAAAGCACAACAGAATCAAGCAAAACATCAAGTGCTAATAGGAGGGGACTTGAGTTTGATGGCGGACAAATGAGAGGAAAAAACTGAAACAAAAACCCAGAGATTTAATTGTTTTGTTTTGGATTTTTATGTCTGTCTTTAAGAGATTTTTTTTTTTCTTGAGAAAGAAAATCAGAAAAGTTCCACCAAGAAAGTCAAAAGGAAAGAAAAAGGAAGAAGCCAAAGGATAAAAAGACAAAAAACATTTGGAGATACTTGACAAATCATTGCATGTATAAAATCAGTAGGGTCAGATGACATGAATTCTACTGTTCGGAGATTGATACCTAATTTGCAGAATATCCTACTATCAATTGCTAGAACTTTTAAAAGGCAAAGAAGGTTTCCAAAAGAAAAAAGTATATTTAGACCTTGCCTTAAAAACAGGTGTTTGGGGGTGCCTGGGTGACTCAGTGGGTTAAAGCCTCTGCCTTCGGCTCAGGTCATGGTCTCAAGGTCCTGGGATCAAGCTCTGCATCAGGCTCTCTGCTCAGCGGGGGGCCTGCTTCCTCCTCTCTCCCTGCTGCCTCTCTGACTACTTGTAATCTCTATCAAATAAATAAATAAAATCTTAAAACAACAACAACAACAACAGGTATTTGGAAAAGCAAGCACCCAGCTAATTACAGATTGGTCAGTTTAGTGGTAACAATCAAAAGGATATTAAAAGAAATTACCTTTCCCTCCAAAATCATATTTCGAGCCCCTAGAACAGAACACAGTTCTGAGAAGCAAACAAGGTTTTGTGAAGAGTGAATCATGCCAGACCAACTTAATTTTCTTCTATGATAGAGTGGCAGGCCATGAGATAAAGTGGAAGTAATAGATGTAATCTACCTCGATTTCATTGAGGCTTCTGATTCTGTCCTACATAGCATTCTCATCAGTGGGCTAGGAAGATTGGTCTATGCTGTACTACTATTAGGAAAGAGCATAAATGCCAAAAGACTGCCCCAGAAGCATGGTTATCTGTGTCTCAGAATAGAAACATGTTTCAAGGACTGGTAGGGCATTGTAGCCCACAGTGTGTTAGGAGAGAACAATGGATGGTTTAGCAAAGGTGGGGGTGGGGAGGACACAAGAGGTCTTGTGCCTACCTTTATCATTAATCATTATACCTTTGAGTAGTTTGCTTCCTTTCTCTGGAGTTCAGTTTCACAATCTGTAAGATGGGTGGCTTAGAGCAGATATTTCTCAGGTCTCTTCGAGTTTTGAACTTGTACAATCCTGTGGTTAATATTATTTTAGGAATTTCTTCATGACTTGGGTAGTAAAATTGAAGGTTCTCATAGATACGTAAGCTATTTCAACATTATTTACAACTTCCACGTAACAAAAAATGTTACACGGGAGAGGTTCTCCTTTTTCTGGTGACTCTCATATCTATATAGTTTTTTTCATTTGCACTGTAGTTGTTTTGAGTGTTTTTTTTTTGAGTGCCCAATATGCGCTCAATGACAGGAAATGAAGGAAATCAGTTTGTCAAAAGCAGCAACTCTCGCATTTTATGTATCGTACATAATACCTATATCAAAGTTTTCTGAAAATCAATAATTACAGAAGAATGTTAAAATGAAGTATTTGCCAACAGATTAAAAACAACTAATATAAACCATAAGTTTACAAAATTATATTTAGAGTCATGCAAATTAATTATGTTTGCTACTTAAATTATAGCAAAATGGTTTATTGCCATAAATGAAAACTTAAATGCATAAAATCTAGACCTCACTTTCATTGACATAAAAGCTACTTGCTTATTAAAAGCCTATCCGATTTTCTTTTTCATTAAGTAGTTTATTCAGAAAGCTAACCAACCTTGGTCAACTCCAAACTATTCTTAATTCCTGAGAGCTGATTGATTTCTTACAACTTTAGCTAGTTTATATGGAAAGCATATCTTTAAATTTCTTGTAAAATGCACCCAGATGGAATAACATCCTAAGGTGGTAATATGCTTATTGTTCATTACTTCACTTTTTAAGTTGGCATTTCAGATTAGTTAAGCATTTGATAAAGCTCATGTTTATGCAAGTGTTTACAAATTAGAAAAGCTGTTAGCAGCATTTAATTTGTTTGAATATATATATTTAATTTACTGATTCTAATGAAAAGAAGCTTAAGGGAATTTAAGAGTCATAGCCTTATTGGTAGACATTGAGCATATGTGGAATGCAGTTTTTATTGCTAATATTTTACATTTGCTGTGTGCCAACAGTTAGGTACAGTAAAGAAGGCTGTGTAATTCCGAAGACAGGAACGTGTGCTGTACAAGCAGAGTGTTTATATCACTATACATATTTATGTTTTTGTGGGCTTTTTCACTGCCCTCTAAATGAAATGTGTTTTCCTCCCACTAATTTCCTCACACTAGTGTTATAATGAGAATGGAATGCTCCTCTGATCCTTTGGCATGAGATTTGTCTAATCACACAGAATTTCTGGACACAGCTCAGATCCTGTCATGACAAATATCATTTCAAGCTTTTGCCAATGGCCAGTTTATCTCCAGGACTATGTGATTAAAATGAGTCATTTAGAACAAGATATCATCCAGCTCTCTTTCTGAAACCCATGCAAAGAGTTTGCGTTGATCAGGATTCCTACTGATCTATCTATAGACATGCTGCCCCTGGCTATGGATCTAGGAGTAATGATGATTTCATCTTTATTATTTTTGGAAATTATTTGATTTCAAGCTGAATAAAATCACTTATTCGGGAGTGACTTAAGCACATAGTTTGTGCCAGGTTCTGAGTTCTGGGAGTGCAAAGGTGACTAAGAACAGGCTCTTCTCATCATCATTTCTAAATTGGGCTATTAGAGACAGCCTTCTATCTAATTTCCCTGACCCTGATTTTACTGGTCCCTTCCGATTTATCCTCCCCCCAGCCATTAAAAGCATCCCAACTCAAAAATAAATCAGAGCATGTTGGACCTTACATTTAAACCCTCCAATGACTGCCCTGTCTCCCACAAGATAAAATCTGGACTTTCAAACGTAGCATCAAAGGTCTTTCATAATCTGACCTATCTGCAGCCCTATTGGTCACCCTCTTCACTTAACACTTTTTTGCTCCAGTAACACTGAACTGCTTTTAGTTCTGCTACACACTGATTCTTGCCTTGCTTATTCTATCTCTGGCGAAAATGGTCTCTTCATCTGTTATCTCCTCTTCTTCCTTCAAGACTCAGTTCAACCACATCTACTATTCTGATCTCCTTTCCAGGCAAGGACCAGGCCAATTAAGGTCAACTGTGTTAAGGCATTTGTCTTGCCATCTATGAATCTCTGTAACTGCATTTGCCACCTAGTTGTATAATTACCTTTTATTGTTTCAACGCCCCCACTATATTGATGTTTTGTCTTTGTTTGAAATCGGTGACTGTGGTTAGTTTTTTTTTTTTTTTCATTTCAATATTACTAGTTGGTTCTTTTTTTTTTTTTTTAATTCCCACCTGTTTTTATTTCCTTTGTGCATGAAATTAAAAAAAAAAAATTCTATTCCATATCTTGGGTGTCTTTTCACTTATCTTGAAAGATCCTAAACGTATTCAGTTTAAATTCACTTTTTTGTAGACTCTTCAGTCATTTCCATTTGTATTACAGTGAATTAATCACCTGATGGTCAATTTTGTGATCCTGCATGTTGCTACTTTCCCCAATCAGTTTCAGAATTGTGGCTTTAAGTTTCATCTTCAGTGGAAACCTCCCTACAATGTTCAGTCCTCACATAGGCCCCTTGAACCCCACAGTCCAAAACAAGTCCTTAGAGTCTAATAGCTGTGGCTCAGGATTCCTGTCCTGAGAGGTTCAGATCCAGTCATCATGGTGAGCAGCCTGCCCAGATTTAACAGAGAGACACACTGTGCCTGCTCTTACCCTTTTAATTTAGACTCATACAAGCTTTCACTGCCGGCAACACTCAATCACATTTTGTTGCCCAGGCACAGAAGGGGTACTTCAGTCTGTCATTTTTAAAAACAAAGCTGGGTTCAGTCTGTATGAGGTACAAGACAATCTAACTCCCACTATCTCACTCTATACATACTCTCTACCTTTTCTATTCTGAGACTCGAAGCCCAGGAAACTTTGGGAGGGGTCAGTCTTGGTTTACACTTGGGAGTTTCTGCTCCATTTCTCCTTTTTAAATCGTTCATCTTTGGGCCATGGTTGTGTCTTTTTTACTTTTTCTTTTTAATATTTTACTTGATAACCTTCTTTTTTGTGATGAAAGGAGGAGAAGTCAAGGAGTAAACTGGTATGTTCATCTGTCATCTTCGTTTTCCTTTGAGGAAATAAGTAGAAATGGGAAGTGGGGGCATAAGGTGGCGGAAGGAATGGGGTGAGTTAGTTCAACAAATAAAAACGAGAATATTCTATGTGTAAGAAACAATATTAAAATCCAAGAGGATGGAAATACTAATAAGATAGAGGTCTTGATCCTCAGAGGTTAAGATGATATATACTTAATCTTATTCATTCATAAAACAGACACTTATTGAGTACACAGTAGTCTATAGCAGGTGCAGTTAGATGCTAATTAGGAACAAAATAGACAAGATCCCTGAGCACAACAGTCATTGGAGAAGATGTGACATATAAAATTTAAAAATAGTAATAATGTGGAAATTTTGAGGAATTTAAGCTGCCTAGAACACTGACCTTATGATTAAACTGACACTAAGTGATGAGTTAAAATGAACCATTCAACAAGTAAGGGTATTCTCAAAAGAAATAACACCAGGCAGGAGGCCCTGGAGGTTAGAGAGTGTGGTATGATGGAAGCACAAAGCTAGTTCAGTGATGCTAGAGCAGAGATGGCAAAGCTCAGGTCATCCAACCTCATTGCTGTATTCAAACCCCTCTACAAAGAGATTATTTCTGGTAATGGAGAACACCTCTTAGACACTGCAAGTCTATCTTGGGCCACTAACATGTTCCCTAGGTATTCCCAATGATACCTGAATACCTCCTCCTTTTCATCCTCCTTCAGATCATTTGGTATTGCACAACCCAAACTGAAGTTTTAAGAGCTGATATAATTTTCCTTCCAAAGATCTCATGTCAAGTGTCTCCAAATTGTTTGGAATCCAATTGAATAAATTATAATGTATGTGACTATCTTTTCTGTCCTACCCTATCATGAACTCTGAAATGATATGATGTCTCACTCCTAAATTACTTAACACTGTTGAAATGCCAGCTAATTCTTCCTGGTTGGCCAAAAATGAGTACAGAATGGCAGTTCCCCCAGGAAATTTTCTCCTCTGGGAAATGAAGCTGTTAGCAAAGCAAGTCAAGGACCTGTTAGACATTCTGCTGTTAACCAAATGAGACTTCCAGCAGATGTCTGGAGAGTTGAAATCCCCATCACTACTCTGCCTTTTCTCTGCACGGATTTTACAATCTGTGTCTAGTAATACACCATACATTTCCTCCATGTGTCCCAGTGTACTCTCATAAAGATAGCACTTCTGTGTTCTTCATTTGTCCTAATCCATATGCTCCTGCCCTCAGGTCTGGGGATTTCCATATGAATGTATATCTTCATGACATTTACCCCCTTTCTGCCTCCTGTCTTAAGCAGTCTGTTTATTTAGAAGTAGGTATACCCTCCTATTACAATGTTGTAACCCCCTTCCATTGAATTATATGTAATATAGAGCCCACAAAATCCAGGTAATAGTTACAAAATCATCCCACTCTTGCTGGCCGATCTCCAATGCACTGTATCTATTTTTTCTTTTTTCTTTTTTTTTTTCTCAACTGCTTTCCAAAAAAAAACATAAATTACCAGGAATTCAGTGTGAAATTTCCTGTGTTCTTTGCTACTCTGGTCCAGAAGCAGGGGCCTCTTCTCAGAACCTATTAGAATGCAAAATCTCTGGCATCCTCCCAGATCTACTAAATCAAAATTTGCATATTAACAAGATTCCCCAGGAGATTTACACTAAATGCATATTATATTTGCAGAGCACTACTCTATTGTACTTGATTTCCTCTGTACTTGATTACCTAAACCTTATTCTCACCTCCTCATGCCTTAAAGCTTCCTGGATCAGCTTCACTTGGCCTCTCTGCCAGCTCACCAAAGGTAATCAATCTCTGTCCAAATTAATCCTTGCGATGTAGAGAAGACAATTGATTCATTTGGCATTTAAATATGTGACACTGTTTGCACCATGTTTACTCCAAATAGCCCATATGAATGTACTACTTTCTTTCTTTCTCTCTCCCTCTCTCTCTCTCTCTCTCTCTTTTTTTCAATGTACCATTTTCTTGACTATATGTATCTGGGTTCCACTGCCTATAACCTCTGAGAAGTTGCCTTATCACATAATCTACCCCCTGCTCTGTAATGTTTACAAGATAATCTTAAATATTCTTAAATATTTATATTTTAATTTAATATATTTTAAAAACTTAATTTTATCCTCAAATATATCAGCTGTTGTTGATAACCTTAAGTATATCACCCCCACCACACCAAGAAAACAAAAATAGAAACAAAAACAAATCAGTATTATTAAGTCTGAGTTGGTTACTGTTATCTACCAAAAAACTCCGAGCCTAAGGCCTTTTCTTTGTTAAATGGAGAGATTGTGAAGTATTAAAGGCATCCTAAAGATAACAGAGCTCCAAACAAAGTTGTTTCTCTTTGATGTAAGGTGAAGCCCTGAAAGACTAGAAAAGGGAAATTTCTGCATGCAAGTGTGTTTCAAATGTTATTACCAGCCACAGTTAATCTTGCAGTCAGGTCCTTGGGAAACACCGTGCTATATTCAATGAATACTACCCGTCACTTAAGTCCTATATAGGTAATGGATAATAGAGTTAAGATTATAAATCTGAGGGAAATGTGCCTACTTTAATTAATTGGATCAGAGGGAAATTTTTAGCCACTTCTCAAAGGTGATGATTACTTGACATATATCTATAAGGTATTCATAAGTAACCAATGGTCATGTGTGATAAGTGACTTTTATTTGTCTGTTGGCTACCATAAAATAGGAAACCTCCTTATCAAAATGAGACTTACAGTTTCAAACTCAGTGTGAAATCTTTCTTTGTGCCAGGCACATATTTGGAAACAACCTCTCTATTCTGCTAAGATCTCAGTGTTTATACTGGTACATTTTCCACAGTGACAAGTAATGTACAAGGGCAGAACAAAACATCACCACAGCCTTGCAAAAGCTTTATAATAACATTGTATTACTTTGAACCATTCAATCAATTGTAGACATGGTTTAAATGTACAGAAAAACCAAATGCAATGCCATGAGAGGAAAAAATGAAAAGTATTTTGCAGCCTAACTTCAGTATAAAGAGTTTGGAAGCATATTTTTTTTTTTTTTAAAGAAGAAAGTTACACCTAGGCTCCCTGGATTATTATATTTCTAGTATGGCTATAATAATTTCTCTTTAAAGATTCAAAAACCCAGTATTTCACTCAACAAAGCATGTTTTATGCTAATTAAAAGTGCCCAAGAAGTCATGAATTCCCTATGATCTTTATGGAGAGAAATCAATACCTGTATCTATTTCTATAAAACTCCAGGGTTTTACTGGTGGATATTAGAATCCAGAAAGGTAGGCTTTTATGCTGTGTTTCTTGTAATAATGAGCAATCTAGGGTCAAATAGAAGTGTCATGCAGAGTACAGAATAAAAGAGTAACTATGAACCATTGAAAAATAAATGCAGAATCAGATATTTGTAATGCTGCTTAAAGCGAGGCTAATCTTTATTCAACATTTTTTTACTCACATATAAGACTCCCATTGTGTGCTGTCTTAGCAATGGATATATTACGGAGGTTCTAAAAACTCAGTATTACTGCAAAGAATTATGGCTTTATAACTCAGTTGGGGAATGCATGTACGCACACACACATATACATAGACCCCAATCATTGCTATCTGTAGCAGCATTTATTATAATAGGAATTTTTGAGGCATCTTGCTTTTGCTGCAATTGAAAGCTATTGAAATGTTTTGAGGAGGGGGACCGGCTGATACCTACATTTCACCCAAGAGTAAATGAAATGGATAGCTTTAAAGAGCACTAAGATGTCTCACTGCATGTCTCTGGTGGATACCATTCAGATTGGCCACAATCATAATCTCAATCATCGTTACAAAAAACTTAAGCCTATTTAATCATGTTTGATTTTGTGTCCAACAAAATTATAACATAATAGTCTATCTGCAGCATTGACTGCTTTCACAATAGAATGAATTTTATTGCTACAGATTCCTAATGTTTTCAGCAGATTTTTCTGAAGAGTGGGAAGAGCCAAGATTCAACGAAGGAACGTGTTCCAAGAGAGCTTCCCGTTGTATATTTATTTGAATATTAAGTTCAGTATTATAACCTTTCTTCTTCCTCAAATGATGTCATTTTTCCCTGAAGTGCAAGGGCTTCAATGTAACACTGGAATAATTTCAGAATTCCACTTGCAATAACTCATACATTACCACCCGGCTGATGAAACTGGTGGTTCCATAGGAAGACATGGGCATATAAAACAGGCAGATCCAAGCAACATCAAAAACAGGGTGAAATGATAAAATGTCATACTGCTTTTGGAACATTAAAAGCAGTTCAGCAAGAGTTGTGCAGTGGACAGTACAGGTAATTGTCATCTTTATTTGCCACTGCCAATAAGCTGGCAGTAACTCATATTAATCATAGATGAAAGTAGGATTCAGGATTTTCTTTTTCTGATTGCTGTCCTAAGTTTACCCAACAGAGGCTATTGTTAGTACCTTAGTGCCTTAGAATTTATTCACAGTGCTGGGCTTGTTCTGAAGTCCTCTACGAAAAAGGGCTTCAAAATATCCCTCTTCGTGTCCCTCTTATTGAGAGCTCTTTTCTTGTGAGCCGGTAGGAAGTAGCATCGACAAATCGGTGCTCTTTGATAATTGGCACATCTAGGATCCCTGTGCATTCTGGTCCCTGCTGACTCAGGAGAAAGAAGATGACAGGGGGCGGTGTCTTGGGCGGGCCGTTTGTGCTCAGGCTGCATGCGGAACACAGCTCTCCTAGGCAGCCATCATTTGTAGACTACCTTTTCATTGGAAAGTAGGCCTTCACCTTTGGCAGGTGGTTCTATTATACTAAGCAGCTCACGAATCTGGTGGGGAAGCAGCTCAAACTTTCTTTGAATGGTTGTGTTCCACATTCATAGGTGGTGTTCAGAAAACCGGCATGAGAGCAATAATTGTGCTCTATTTAGAGGCAGTGGTGTGTCCTGAAAACCTCGCATGGAGAAGCCATGTGTGGCCCCTAAAGCCATCCGCCGCTGTTCTAACGGGAGCACACCAGAAGTCATAATAATGAAACGCTTGGTGGATTTTTCTCTCAGCGGCCTAATTATGAAGCTTAGATTTTACAACCATTTGAAGTTTTTGTTTTTGTTTTTGTTTTGGAAGAGTTGTTATTTCTCTCAGCATGAAGTCATCCCACATGGATAGTTTACATAGTCACAGGAGGTAAGGTTTTACTTTTATCTTATTTTTAAGTTACATATCATTCACGTCTAGCTTTACCAGCAGGCTTTGGTCCAAGAAGTACTGAAAGAAATGCACCAAAGTCTCCTGCCTCAAAATGCCTCTCCTTCTCAATACTTGAAATCCACAGTTAGAGACTGTCTTTTAGTATGTACAGATGTCTACACCCTTAAGATTTATTTATTAAAATAAGAAGGTCCCAGAAGTGGACAAACAACAAAGTCATTCTGTAGCTCAGTTCAAATACATGTCCTGAACATCTCTTAGGTATCTGAAACTCTGCTGGGCCCCAGAAGCCCAGTAGGCAGAGAGGTAGGCACAGAGAGAGGGGGGAAGCAGGCTCCCTGCTGAGCAGAGAGCCCGACTCGGGGCTCGATCCCAGGACCCTGAGATCATGACCTGAGCCGAAGGCAGGGGCTTAACCCACTGAGCCACCCAGGTGCCCCACCTTCCCTCACAATCTTAACAAGAAATAGACTCAGTTACATTTAGTTAAATTGTGCACTTGACAGCTGCCTGTCGTATGTCCTTTTGTTTCTAATACGCTTCATGTACACTCAGCAATAAGCTTAGGCATTGGGTGAGAAAAAAAAACACTCAGAATTATACAGCAGTTATTGAACGTTTAGAGGGCTGATGGGAATATATGAAATACCTAATGTTTGAGGGTGACCCCACTATCAGGCCATATTGCCAGATACCATAAACAGATATAAATTGTCAGAGCAGCAAAAGTACATAGTGACCCTGTGTTCAACTAAGCACAGCATTCACTGCAGTAGTTAACCTTTGACTGTAGTGGTAAATTAATGCAGATCACCAAAAAACACTCCTATGCAAAAATCACTCTGGAAACACTGATGCATAATAATAAAAGTCTAACAGTGACTTGACCTCCAAAGCTTACGGCTAGGGGAGGTATCATGTAGTGTTGAACTAGGGAGGAGTATATGTTCATTAGGAAGGTTGTTGAACACTAGACGTCTTATATTTTATGGTTAAATTCTGCCACAGCCAAAGAACGGCAACTTGTGTTATAAAGACAACAATGTCAGGTGTTCCAACTTATTTTAGTAACACCCCTTTATTACTGAAAGTGCCTCCGGTAAATGCCCAAATTGCCTATTTGTACTAAATAAAATGTCACTTTGTGAATAAATTAGGCATTTTATGCTACCTTCTGTATGTCTAATGACATCCGTTGTAATATAATGTTTGCTTGTCTCTAGAGGCTGGCTCTAGAAATCAGCTTGCACCTGTGGCTTTTGGGAGATATTAAGTAGAGCTTTTTTGTACTCACTTCGCCTGGCAGAATTTCAGTGATATGCAAGGAAAGACTTGAAAAATATTACCAGAGTATTTCTCAATACACCTCTAGGGCTTAAAGTTTTCAATTTACACGGACCTTTTGACATGTCATGGTCTCTGTCCAATGGGAGTTTCTAACAGCTTGTAGTTCATACTCTTCACCTTGAATCTGCCTGTGAACAACTGGAATCAGATTAATGCTGTGTGTGTGGCACAAGTGTGACTCACTCCAATAGTTGTTTTTTGTTTTTTTGTTTTTTCAGATGGTCCGGTTTTGCATTTATCTGTTGTTATCTTTATCCTTGAAGTAACTCAATTTCTGCCTTCCTTTTTTATGCACCTTGATTTCAGACATTTAGCATGACCAGCAAAAGGGAAGGATGCATCTTTAGTGTATAGTGATCCAAATAAATCCTCCAAGTTGCCAAAGTTATCTAAATCTCATGTCACTATGCCAACACCTGAAAACATTTCCTCTGGTGGCTTTCTTGACCCTACATATAACAAAACACTGAAGTTTTTAAACTGAGTTTTTGAAAGATGTTCCCTTAAAAGGATGATCCAGATAGAACTTTCACACAAAAGGGTAAGATATAAAACATTTGAATTCAGCCATTTCTTATCTTCGTCTTTTATTCAATTTCGCAAGAACAGGTAAAAGTGAGAACCCAGGTAAACAATACTCTAATGACTCATCATCTAAAAGAGAGAAATTATGAAAATAGTTATAGATGTTCTTCAGCACACTTGACTTTATAAGAATTTTGCATAATAGCTATTACTAACATAAATTGAATATTTACCATGTGCCAGTAATTATCTAAGGCATTTTACACATATTTACGATGCATATTATCTCTTTCAGTAGTTACAACAACCCACTGAGAGAGGCAATGTTACTATCCTGGTTTTTCAACAGAAGAAATTGGTACTGTAACAAGCTACATCAAAATTAGAACAAGTGCCCTTATTAAGTAATATTCTTTGCATTACAAGTTCTCCTTTAAGTTGGAGAGTTGTACAGTATGTTATTTATAAGCCTAAGTGATAGGTGTCCGAGAATCTTAGTTTGAATCCCCTCTTTGCCACTAACTCTTTAATTGACTTTAGGTATCAGTCAGGATGTTTTCTATTGCTAGTTAAACAGTAACACAGATTCACACACAGAAATTTTTGGAGAAGAAGAATTTATTCCTCATAGAACTGGAATTGTCAAAGTAATGCAGTTTGGGGGCATGATTAGTCTCAAGATTTCAACAATGTCACCAAGACTCAGTCTCTATCTATATTCCAACTCTTTTCTACTTCCTGTTAACTTCATTTTTAGTCTTCACTTGATGACATGGTAGAGGCTGACACTTCCAGTCCTAAATGTTCCCAGGTTCAAGTTCAGTGGGGGGAACACCCCCCCCCAAATCACAAAACTCTCTTAACCCACCAGTTTGAGCAAAAGTCTTAAGCCTAACAGACGCATCTCTGAGCCAGTAACCAAAACCAGGGGGAAGGAATGCTTTATTTACCATCCTTAATCTGGGTCACGTGTTCTTTCCTGGAGCTCCAACTTAAGCACCTACAATAAGAGTAGTTGTGTGTAGCTCACCAGAAGAAAATTGGACTGTCTTTATTGGGAAAAAAAAAAATGGGATGGGGATTGAGGAATTGATCCTGAGCATCAGAAACAACAAATGTCTGGTAAAACTTGGGAGATTCTCTTCATCTCTTCGAACATCACTTTTTTATCTGTAAAATAGTTACTACCTAATAGAGTTGTGAGACTCCAAAAAGTATGTGAAATGCAAGGTATGCCATCTTCTAGTTAATTGGCTTCATCAACTCTTGTTTCTCTTATTTTTCCTCTTTTCCTCTTATCCATCATTTTTATTTTTATTTTTACTTTTCTTTGTCATCATCACTATCATTACCTTAAATCATATTCATAAATCACTTTCTACTGGATCTGACCCATGGCAAGTCTCCTATAGAAGAAGACCATTCTAGAAGGAATTCAGTAGAGAAAATCTGATAGTAGTTCACCATGTGATTCCTGGAAGTCAGGTTCATCAAAAGAGGTATCCTGGTCTCCGTTAAATATCACATCTACGTATATATATGGTTGTCTAAACAACATTGCGCACATCATTGTTGGTTTAGAGATCATCTAGTCCTCTATAAAATCCAGGTTCTTGTGTTAAAGTTTATATCCTTCCCTGTCTTTGAGCCGCAACCAGGTTAAAATGTTTCTTTGCACCTTGTAAGTTGTTTCCTAGAAAAAGAAGTGAACCCCAACCTAGCACACACGTCTCTCTTAAGCTTTCATTGCACATCTGCATGAAAATTATACATTTTGTGATTTATAACAAAATTATAGAAGACAATCATGTTCCCTGTCTTTATCTCTGATTGGATACATCACATAAGCCATGCTTTATTACCAATCCCCAAATGATGTGATTGGATTATAAATGCTAAAATTCACAACTTCTTCATCATTACAAAATAGCAAGCTGATTAGTAAAAATATACTTAATGTTTAAACCCAGTCACCACCTTTTCTGAACATTAAAGCTCAGCATAACATTTCAGTTCTAATTAACAAGTGTACAGTGAGTACCTACTTGACTTTCCTTAATTTCCAAAATAAAATCCTGGGGTAGGGATTTACTGGTTTAGGATAGGTCAGTTGCACATCACAGGACAAGTGAATATAGTTCCAGGAAAGTGATGTTACAAAAATCTACTCTCCCCGTGGTAATCATGGGGGGGGCAGGAGGGTGTTGAAAGCACAGTTCAAAAAAAAAAAAAAAAAAGAGAGAGAGAGAGAAAGTTCTAGACGAGAACAATGTTCTATCTGTATCTACCTCCAATACAAGCCTCTCAGAGTAAGTAGAAATATATATATTTCAGCTTTATTGATGTATAACCATAAAGAAAAGTATCAGATACTTTTTTAAAATTGTAAGATATTTAAAGTGCACATCTTATTGATTTGACATATGTATACATTGTAAAGGGACTTCTCGTCTAGCTTATATATATATGAGAATGTTTAAGTTCTACTGTCTTAGCAAATTTGAATTGTACAATACATTATCAACTCTAGATCTGACATTATATATTAGATCCTCAGAGTTCATTAATCTTCTAGCTGAAAGTTTGTACCCGTTCACTAACCTCTCCCTATTTCTCCCACCTCTAGCTCCTGGCAATCATGTTCCCACATTCTCTGTCTATGAATTTGACTCTATTTTAGATTCTACATATAAGTAATACCAATCAGTATTTGTCTTTTTCTGGCTTATGTCACTTAGCATAGTGCCCTCAAGGTCCAAACGTATTGTCACAAACAACAGGACTTCCTTCTTTCTCATGGCTGAGTAATATTTTATCATAGACACACACAGACATAGTCACACATGCACGCATGCACACGTATCACATTTTCTTTATCCATTCATTCCTTGACAGACACTTCGGTTGTTTCCATATCTTGGGTGTTGTGAATAATGCTGCAGTGAACATGGGAGTGCAGATATCCCTTTAATATCCTGATTTCATTTCCTATAGATATATACCCAGTAATAGGATTGCTAGATCATATGATAGTTTTATTTTTAATATTTTGAGGAACCTCCATATTGCTTTCTACTGTAGCTACATGAATTTACATTCCCACTCACAGTGTACAAGTGTTCCTTTTTATCCACATCCCTACCAACACATCTTTCTTTTTGATAATAGCCATTCTAACAGATATGAGGTAATATCTCACTGTGGTTTTGATTTGCATTTCTTTGGTGATTAATGATGTTGAGTATTTTTACAGCTACCTGTTGACCAGGCACTTTTTTTCTGGCCATTTGTCATCTTCTTCTTTTCTTTTTCTCCTCCTCTTCCTCCTCCTCCTCCCCCTCCCCCTCCTCCTTCTTCTTCAGATTTTATTTATTTATTTGACAGAGAGAAAGAGAGATCATAAGTAGGCAGAGCGGTAGGCAAAGAAAGAGGAGGAAGCAGGCTCCCTGCTGAGCAGAGAGCCCGATGCAGGACTCGATCCCAGATCATGACCAGAGCCAAAGGCAGAGGCTTAACCCACTGAGCCACCCAGGTGCCCCCATTTGTCTTCTTTGAAAAAATTTCTACTCAGTCCCTCTACCCATCTAATCAGGCTGTTAGTTCTTTTTTCCTATTGAATTATGTGAGTTCTTTATATATTTTGAATATTAACCCCATATTTGGATATTTGCAAATATTTTTCCATTTCCATAGGTCAGCTTTTCATTTTGTTGATGGATGCCTTTATTGGACAGAAGTTTTTCAGATTGTTCTAAGTTTTAAATTGTTGTGGGCTTCTTTGGGGGAAGGCAGTCATGAATAAAACCTACCACCTTCTTTTCCTTATGTCTAAAACCTCATTCCCGCTTTAACAATCAGCCCAACTTTCTTTGCTCTTGGTGTCAAAAAAAAAAAAAATCTCTGCTAAGATCACAGTCAAAGAGCCTACTGCTTGTGTTTTCTTTTAGAATTTTCATAGTTTCAAGCCTTGAATTTAAGTCTTCAGTCCATTTTAAGTAGATTTTTGTGTATGGTATAAGAGTCGGGTTTTCATTCTTTTGCATTTGACTTTCCAGTTTTCCAATTACCATTTATTAAAGAGAATGTCCCTACTGTATATTCTTCTGTCCTTTGTCATGAATTAGTTGCCCACATATGCATGGATTTATTTCTGGGCTCTCTATTTTGTTTCATTGATCTGTGTGTTTGTTTTCAGGCAAGTATCATACATTTTTATTACTGTAACTTACCAATATAATTTGAAATCAGGATGTGTGATGCTAAACTTTATTTTTATTGTCTTGTCAAAATATCACTTACATTTTCATTTAGATTTATTCATTCAGAGGTTGAATGATCATTAGACTTACTTCAAAAAAAGAATTTGCTTTTTTTTTTTTGGTTTTGGGCAAAAGATGTAATTCTATGGTTTTATGTATTTTAAATAGTTATGGGTTTTCTTTGGTTTGAGAGAGTCTTTTTTTCTCTCTCTTTCCTTTTTTCTTTTTCTTTTTTTTTTTCTTTTTTTATTTTAGTAGAGAGAAAAACAGTACAAGCAGGCGGGGTGAGAGAAGCAGGCTCCCCACTGAGCAGGGAGCCTATAAAGGCCTTGTTCCCAGGACACAGGGATCATGACCTGAGCCAAAGGCAGACACTTAACCTACTGACCCGCCCAGATGCCCCTGACCCAGGTGCCCCTGTTTGAGACAGTCTTGAACAAAACTTACCACCTTCCTTTTTCATGTGTCTAAGACCCCATCCTTCAGTTAAGATTCAACTTTTTTTTTTTTAAGATTTTATTTATTTATTTGACAGACAGAGATTACAAGTAGGCAGAGAGGCAGGCAGAGAGAGAGAGAGGAGGAAGCAGGATCCCTGCTGAGCAGAGAGCCCGATGCGGGACTCGATCCCAGGACCCTGAGATCATGACCTGAGCCAAAGGCAGCGGCTTAACCCACTGAGCCACCCAGGCACCCAGTTAAGATTCAACTTAACATTTCCTTTCTCAAACATCTGTAGCTAGGAATGTGGAACACAAATATTGTGTTGCCTTTTTAAATTATTTTTTACATGTGTCTGTCCTACCCTCTGAAGAGGATTATAAATCAGGGGCAAACATTGAGTTCCATTCTTCTTTGTGGCCTTGGTATTGAGCCCCAAATCTTGCATAAAGATTTTTCTTTAGCTGCAGCAATTGTTGGAAGTAATAATAGTGACCACGTATTGAGCTTCAACTATGTGTTTTGCACTGAGACAAGCATTTGATAGTCATTCATATAATTCTCAAGAAACACTAATTGTTATCATCCCTTTCAAGTACACAGAAACTGAAGACTCCTATCCAAGATGGCATATGGAACTCCATGGTCTGTTTCCTTTTTAATATCCAAAGACTATTATTAATTACCTAGTAAATCTCAAAGCCTTTGAATATATTTCTTCACAAGAAACAGTGCAATTGTAAACATTAACACATTGAGGTGTTTAAGATTCTTATATTACAACATGTTTTCAGGCCCATATTGAACCCCTTATATCTACCCCCTTCTATGAACTTCTTTAATAACCTTTACACATCAGTGTTATTGTACTATTGGGTGTCTGGTAAACTGTGAACAAATGATGGATGAATACTATATTGTATTTTTTTCCTCAATACTTGGTACAGGACCTGACAATTTATAGCAGGTATTGAATAGATAATGCTTTTGTATAAAACTAAAAAAATGAATCAATCCCTCTATCCATCTATCCATAAACACGACAATGAATAAAGAGGTTAGATGGTGCTACAGAGATTTGTCTGCAAAATATCATGTAATCTGACTTGGGTAAACAATAGCAATAAGAGACTTTCCTAGACCCTTACCACCTTGGACCCGGGAGGAACACGGACAGAGCACTCTCTAGGACTGATTGCTGACACACTACTGCCAACACAGTGCCCAAATCCCTTGACTTGCATTGTTAACTCCTTATTCTTATTTATTCTATCTGAAATATGGCTTAATATTTATGTACTTGCATCCTGAGTTTTGCTATCAGCAGTAAACATTGTCGTGTGGCATAAACAAATATGAACATTTAAACAAGCAACAGATTACCCAGCAGTGAAATGTACTCACCACTTCTAAAGCAGGCATCAAACCAACGTCTTTTGAGCACCGAGTTAGCGGATTAAACGCCAGTAAAATTGTCAGAGTTTGCTCACGCATCCCTCCTCATAAGCATATAGGGGGCCTCCTATGTTGCCGGCAGCCCTGGACATGGTGAAGCGAGGATCATGTAACTCAGAGAGATCATTTAAGACTGCTAATAAACTCATCTTCTCAGTGTAGATCACAGAAGAACCACTGTGGTCTTCCTAACTCTTGAAAGTAGTTTCCTCCGCATATTCTTGAGTTTCATTTTTACTTACTCCATCCTTAAAAATCTGTAATACAATGGAAAGTATCATTGTCCCTTTAGTGACTTTTTTTAGTCTCTACTTTAACAACATTTTTCTTTGTAACAATATTTTAATGTATCTGAAAAAGTACAGGGTAAGTCACCTTACCTGATCTTACTAGATGGAACAGCCATTTACTTCGGTGTTTTTGTTTTCTTTTTGCTTAACATAGAGTTACCTATCTAAATCCAAAGCCTGAAATGTTTCAGATTGTTCAAAAGATTTTGAATAATCACATGAGCTAATAAGTGTGGCTCAGTATTCTCATTCATAAAATGATGCTATTTTTTACCATGTTGTATGTATAAAAACATACATATATTTATAAAATAAATATTTCCTGTTTATGCATAAAGCAAAATTACATGCTCTAATTCATCTCCACGCATCTGACCAACAATGTAATATAAATGAACAATATGCTTGCCAACATCATCTAGCCTAGTCTGATATACAGTCATCAAAAAAAAGTACAATATGGCCCTGATATTTCCTCCCCTTTACTTCTTCCTCCTTCTCTGTCTCTGTTTCTGTCTCTGTCTCTTTCTCTTGTGCATGTACACCCACATTCAGAGCTTACTTATACATGACTGATTCGCAGATTCAACCTAAAAAAACATTTTTATAAATCAGTATTTTCATAAAGTTAAAAATGTTTGAACACACAACCACAAAAACACATGAAAAAATTTATTGGCTATCCTAGTATGACTTTGTTGCTATCATCTTACAATTGCAGTTAGAGTTTCATTAGGGATTTAGCTAAATGTTCATTTGGCAGTGATTTCCTATTTGAATAGTATAGAGTAAGACTTTCAGGATGTTGTGATTTCTAAGATTTGCTGATAGATATACTTGCTGTCTTCATAATTGGTTTATCCCAATAGATAGCCTCCTTAGAGACAATCCAGTCACGGAAAATATCACCCAATTTCCTTCCAAGAATTGTTGGAAGGTTTAATCAAGAAATGTTTGTGAGGTGCATTGGGGAGGGAAGTACTCTCCAGAGGCAGAGAGAAATGATTATTACTGGAATTAGTCTTTACAAAAATCTCTAATCATCACCCAAACAAGATGAAGAGATGATGGAAAAAAATCTACGCAAATTAGGAACCAAAATTTCCAAATACATTTTTTTCTTTAATTGGAGCACAGTTTTTTTCTTTTTCCTTTTAATGTTAGTTGCCACTGGGGGTCTAATATTTTAAATGAGTTTTTAGAACAAAAAGAAGATTAAAATTATGGATTTGGACTTCATTCTATGCTTCTACAATTCTAAATTGTCTATAATTTCCTTCTTTACACATGCAGTGTAGGAATGGTTGTTTTTCACAGACTCCGCTTTTCTACTAATTAGTTGCCAGAATTAAGTTTGCAATTACCTAATTGAAATATTTTAAGAAAATGTGTCATGTATCAGGAAAATAATTGAAATGCATAATTTGAGGAGGAATTTGGATCCTGTTGTGTATATTGTAATAATCTGGATGTTCATTGCAAATCAGAGGGATCTGATTCAAACTGACTAAAGCAAAAGTATAGACTTATTATAATGACCCTTAAGTCACTCAGGAAGCCCAAAAACAAGAATATAGCTGGGCCTGAAGACTGATTGAAACAACAAACTCAAATATATCTAGGACTTGCTTTCTCTATCTTGTCTCTTCTCTCCACTGATTAGGCATTCTTCTCTTTCTCTCTATAGGAGGATTTTCTATGTTTCACTAGCCCTTGTGGAAGTAAACCTAGTTGCCAACAACTGCACCTCACTTTCTAGGCTGTTCAAAAGAGATTCACACAGTTTTTCCCGTTTTGGTTCCATAAAAAAAAAAAAATCTGCTAGTTTCAAGAAACAATTGTGTTCAATCAAAAAAAAAAATCAACAGAATTAATTAACTATTTGAGCACCTTTTTCTTCCTTGTTCCAAGAATGCAGAACACTTTACCATAGTCCCTAGGGAGGGACTCATAGTTCCAGGCCAGGTTCGTGCCTGTGTTTAACTGATCAACTTAGATGGAGTTCTCCCTGAAACTAACTTAACAGTTCTTAAAATAATCGTGTGGATGGAGTGAAGATTGAGGGGTAATCTCCAGACAGAAGTGTGTGAGAGACAATTCCCTAAGGACCTCTGACATACATTTAAAAGATAATATTTCTAAAACAATCCACAGGTTGCTTTTCTAAGTGTAAAATAGGGGGGAAATCATACAATTAAATAATATTATATTTAACCTTATAAAAATAACTTGATCTAACTTAATCCCAAAAGTGTAAAAGTGAAATTTTTCAACTAGATAAGATATCATCACTACACAAGAGTGATAAACTCAAAAGAGTGAAAAACGTAAACTATTCATGGAAGATATTCTCCTTAGTTTAAGCATATAGTGAATAATGAATCTGTGGAAACCCTTGTGCTAGGAAGTGGGAATAAAACAATGAGTAAGACAAGCTAGTGGAGCAACTGACACGTTAGCAGATAACGTATAGTAACACAGAAAATGCAATGACGGGAACATCTACAGATTATTATGGAAATACGAGAAGGAATTTATGACTACCCCTCAATCCTGCTAGAAGTGAGGGGTAATCATAAGTGACTTCCCAAAAGAGTCAACCCCTGAACCACATCTATAGTGATAAGTAAAAGTTATTCAGATAAAGAATTGGAAAATAAGCAGGAAGAGGTAAGCAGAGGGAGATGATAGAGGAGCTTGAAAACCTAGCTACAGAACTTGGGTTTTCTGAAAGTTCCTAAGAAGAAACCATAGGAGTGGCATTATCCAATTTGCTCATGAGGTCTGAGTTACATTTCCCATAAGCATAGTCCTAGACAGTTGGTTTCTAAGTAACTTCTCAAGTGATTAAGTAAGCTAGGCTAATTTTGAAAAAAAAAAAAAAAAAGTAGTCCAGCACATTCTGTTATGTCCTAATTATACAATACCCCTGTCCCACACCCACACACTCCCAGGTGGAAAAAATCTGCTAGTTTCAAGAAACAATTGTGTTCAATCAAAAAAAAAAAAAAAATCAACAGAATTAACTATTTGAGCACCTTTTTCTTCCTTGTTCCAAGAATGCAGAACACTTTACCATAGTCCCTTCCTTTGTATCGTTCACCCCCACCAAACCCAGGCTTTCAATTATAGTCAGGCTAAATTGCCTGCCTTCCCCTGCCTTTACTCATCATAAAGTCATTTGAATTTGCTCTTGGGGAATTTTCATGCCTAGGACTGACTCTTTTTCCCTATCTGCCAGAATCTATGGTTCTCATTATTAAAAAATCAGTTTGAGGCCATTCCTCCTGGGGCTGCTCATTACATTAGATAGGGGATGTGTGGGGCTCTCCTTCTATCAGTCCTAACCATCTCTTCTACTGCATTCATGATATGTGAGTGCATTTTTGTTCCTAACATTTTTGTGTGTGTGCATTCTCTTAAAATACCCAGAGCTAAAGCCTCAAAGCATAATGATATCCCCTCTCCAAAATGTTTATTAAGTTGAATGATACTAACTTTAATCACAGAAACAGCAAACAGACATGGTCTGCCTTCCTATGTGCATGTTTTGTATGAGTTTCAGAAACATTTCACACAACAAAAATATTATTTCTATTGCCACCTTGTAAAATGAGATTGTGTCCTGAAACAATATTAAAATCACAATCCCAGGAAACTCATCATTTCCCAATAATAAAATGTATTGGCTTTAAGCTGTAGCAAGTCCTGAGAAATTGGTCCATGAAATCAAGGCATAATAATTTAATGAAAATCTATCTAAAAAGAAAAAAGGAAGAAAATCTATCTAAGAGCTTTAAAATATATATGAGAACTAATTATCTGTTACTTGTCCTCTATGGTTGATTTGTTATAGCTAGCACCTGGGCCTCTTATTTGGCAAATAAAGAAAATGCAAAAAAAAAAAAAAAAAAAAGATGTTTTTTTTCAGTCTTCCCCCCCCCCAAATATAGTCTTTCCATACTCTAGAAAGGGTTCCTGTTCATATATGCTATATTTGTGTGAGGCTATCCTCAGTATAATGAGAGGCATCTATTTACTAAAAAATGCTAGCATCTGTCATTTAACAGACAATACTTGTTAAATTATGTCTACCACAATTTATTTTTTGTTTTCATCCTCTAGGTACAAGGTTGGTCCCAAGCAATTACTATTTATTTATTTATTTGTTGGCATTAAGACCGTTTTCAGGACTCCTGCCCTGGATTATGTGTTTGGGCATGTGCAGTCTCCATTGCTGTAGGATCTTCCAGTGCTCCCAACTTCTGAACTCTTCCTTGACCCTATTTCACTCTCTCCAGACTTAGCTGTTCTGACCACTATTCTCCCAACCCTCAGCTATGCTTTGTTCTCTTCTCCCCTTTCCTACTCAACCTGTGCTTATTTTACTGACCAATTAATGTTGTATTCCAAGCATACCACACTTGCAATTTACTAAGAATCTCCTGGAACTTCATTTTCAACCTTAAAGCTTGGCTGTTTGGGTGGCAATGAGGTGCAATGGAAAAAAAAAATACTAGAGGCAAGAGGAGGAGACTCATTTCCTGTGTGCATGTTTTACATGAAGTTTAGAAATATTTCATACAGCGAAAAGATGATTGCTTTTTCCATCTTGTAAAAGGTGATTGTGTTTTGAAAAAATATTAAAATCACAATCTCAGGAAACTCATCAGTTATGACACTTATGAGCTGGGTGACCTAAGGCAAGGAATTCATACTCTCTAGGATTATCTCTTTCTTTACACTAAATCAATGGTTTTACTCATGTGTTTCTTTCTTCCTTTTAAGTAGACTTCATTTCTTAGAGCAGTTTTAGGTTCACAGCAAAGTGAAGGAGAAGATACAGGCATTTTCCCTATACATCCTGCTCAAAGGCCTAGACTTCCCCCTTATCTGCGTCCTCCATCAGAGAAGTGCATTTGTCATAACCAATAAACCTACATATCACTATCAACCAAAGTTCTTAGTTTACACCAGGGTTCATTCTTGGTTCTCCACATTCTATGGACTTGGACAAATGTAAATGTATAATGACATCTATGCAACATTATAGGAGCATACAGAGTATGCACTGCCCTAAAAGTCCTCCATTACAAATGTATTTCTTGTCTTTGTTTCTTTTTGCTTTGTTGTTATTTTTATTTTTATTTGTTTTTGGTTTTGGTTTTGGTTTTCTGAAAGAATGACATCTCTCTTTGTTTTTGTTTTAACCAAATCTTCTATTGAATCTGAATGTTTAAAGCAAAAAAGACAATTACTCTATTTAATGAAGAGGTGGAATACCTCAAAACATGTCTCCTGGGATCCACATTGCCATATCACGCCAGACTCCTTTATGCTGGTCAGAGAGATCTCTTTGGACTCATAGGACCATGGTCTGACAACCACTTCTCCACCTGGCTTTCAGTCATGAAACATACCTGGGATGGAGCTGAGAATGCGAACCCTGTTCAAAATGGTACCTCTTCAACACATTCTCATGGCAGCTCTTGAGAAAGTATTAGAAAGTCATTAGTGTTAACAGTATGAAAGGATAATGTCAAGCAGCTCAGCAGACCATCAGATCTATACAGAAGATACTCAAATGTTAACACTATTTTGTGTGCTGGCTAATTCTCCCAACCACCAGCTAATAAGAATCACAACTCTATCAACCTAGTGGGCCCTGGCTTTCCTCTCCTCCCATGCTGTAGAGCTGGAGCCTGTTTACAATCATCTGTCCTACATCAGCCTTCCTTAGTCCCCAAACTTGGGGATTTCAAGTGAGATGTACGTGCTGCTTAGAGACCCGGCTGTACCTATATGATCTGGACTTATCAGTTACAGAAAAATTGTCTTTCCTGTTATAAGAAAAGAAAGCACCAAGACGAGAATACCAAAAGAAAGCCATTTAACAGTTACTCAGAGACATTCAACAACTAAAAATTCATATAGATTTTACTTTTCTTGTTTAGTAAATATAACCTGTGATTCATTTTGAAAAGCATTTGCCTAGACCCCATAGCTTTTGGAAAGTCAAACTTGATGACAGATGCTGCGTACTTATGTATTCCATTCACAGATTTGCTAAGAAACTTGTCCTTATGATATCATGCATTTTGGTATAGTAATTAACCACACAAAAAAACACAGAGAATTTATGAAGAGTTAATATAGACATGTGGAATGGACAATGGCAAATGTTTCATTATGACATGTGCAATAATTCTTATTTCAAGTAAACTGACTAAATGTCATTTTAGATAACATTTGAGGTTGGGATGATTGTGGCAGATATACGTAATTTTGTTTGATGTATAGCCACAGACAAGTGTCAAAATTAGGAGATCTAGAGAAGTTTGTACAAGTTTTAATACTACTTTAGTCTTCAATGCCTTATAAGTGAAATGATCAGTCTTGCATTTGTGCCGTCTCCCCCCATTGAAATTAACAGTGACTGTGATAATTACTGAATGTCTATGTTTATACAAAACATACCAAATATAGACATTTGCTAACTACCAACATATATGCCGGCTTTTATAAATGCACTTGGCATGTTTAGCAATTATCACTGAAAGTATTTCCATGAACTTGAGTGTAGATGTTGAGAATTCTATTTAACAAAATAAAAAATACCATCTTGTCATTATTAATGTCTCAGAAACGTGTTTATAATTCAATGAATTCAAAGTAAAGGTAGTTTTTGCCTTGAATGCTTTATTCATTTATCTTTAATTTTTATCTTATTTAAATTCTGCCTTAGCCTATTTTGATGACAAAATTTCATTTTGTCAACTTCATAACTGTTAAGCTCAAAATACCCTGTATCTGTCACATGATCAGCAAGTCTTTACTCTCTAGAATGTACAAGATGCTTTTTTTTTTTTAATGCTGATTGACAAGCAAAAGGGTAGACCTCAAAAGACTTATTTGCCACTTCACTACACTTTTTCCCCACTTATTCTCCACTCTTCTCTCCTCAGTGAAAGTAGATCTGACATTCATGATCACTTTCTTAATGAGCTGGAGGAGCTGATTGTCGCTGTTTGGTGGTCTGTCTTATTACTTATAGGTTCCTTTAGGGCCCACCGCATACATTTTCTTCACTATGGCCCCTGGTGTTTGCCACAAAGCCAAGTCTTAACAAGTATGCTATTTGAATGAGCCGGTATTTAATTTTATTCACGTGTGTTGGGCCAAACTGACTTTCTAGTGTAGTAAAATCATACTCTGCTTCACATGACTTTTTTTTTTTTTAATTGTGCCGCATGTTTATTTTATGCTCATCGGTATCTGATTTTCCAATACAGTGGCCAAGTTTCATTTCTCCACTTACCGGAGCCATCCTCTGAGGTCCTCATCATTAATTGATATTTATGGAGCATTTGCTAGCATGCCGCTTTACACCAGCCCCTCTGTTTAAAATATTCCTCCCGAAACGGAGGAGTCTATCGTTCACATTAGGCACAGTCCTCCATCAGATGCACAGAAGTTTCAAAACCAGCATTGACTGGCCCCTAATTAATCAATACCGAACATGCCTCGGCTCCTCGTTTGGGGCTGGGTGTCTTCTCAGCCCTGACGGGAAGGCCCGGAGGAGCGTTGATTGTAAGATGTTCTGACTACAACTTATGCCTCGTAATAGCCATCACGCGGGAAATTTACGATCCTATATCACACTTTAGGGAAGCTTCTGCAACTTGCCAGCTCACTTTGTTTGCAATAGTCAAAGCCCTGGAGGCATCAGCATTTAACTGTGATTTGAAATTGCTGAAGTGGGCCGTTCCACCAGGCTGGGTGGCCTACACTGCAAGTCTAATAACAGAAGGCGTCTGTTTGGGGGGAAATGACTAGGCATGCTGTATTTCAGATTATCCTCAGTGAGAAGGCCTTAAAGGCCTGAAGCAATGGCTCTTCTCCCTTACCCCCACTCCACACCCCCCCCCTTTTTTTTGAAAATGGAGCACAAAGGCAACCTGAGCTGACCTTGGGCCCAATGTATTTATTCATGGTTTGTTGAAACCTTGGTCAAGTTTCTGTCACTGTTATTAATCATTCAGATTCCAATTGTCAAACAGACAATTGGAACCCTTCTGCACAAAAGCTGGGTAAACAGGGTGCAGTTGGGGGTGGGGGAAGGAAGAGAATGAAAACAGAGGATTAAGGCAAATAAAATGGATTAATCCTTGACATGATCATTTATACCAGGACTAGGAGTCCAACAGAAGAGCTGTTGTAGATTATGTGTGTGATTAATCGCTGCTATAGTTTCATCAGTGACAAAATGATTAATAAAGTTTAGGACAAAGGCAAATCCCTTTGGATCTGCATTTAAGTGTGTGAAATCTAGCAAGGGCTTCTCATTCAGACCTTGGTTCCCTTGCAAGACATCAAATTTCTAATTCATATTTCTGAAGCCCTAAATAGAAGAGGGCTCCGCCTTTTCAACAGGTCCACCTTCCATTCGCTTGCAAAATAGTAAGGGGTTAGGAACAAGACCCCATTTCTGGAAAGACTTCCCAGCGAGAGGTTTGTTTGTGTTCAACTACCAAGAAGCATAAATACTGCTAGCCAGCAAATTAAGCAATAATCCCTCTAGCCCTTCGTTGCCCAAGGAAGCAATTGTGCATTTCGGTGCAACATAAGATACCAACAGCAGAGATGGCTTGGGAAAATGGAGGGGTACCAGGGAGGACTTAAGCAATATAGCATTTTATTTCGGACGTTTTAATCATACTCTATTTCAATAGGGTATATGTCATCTTGAGATGTCCTTTCATGTACTTCTTACCTATCAACTCCTTGAGACTCACAATAACAAAACTTGTTGTGGATAAAAAAAAAAAAATCACTTAGAGCATATGCAGGTATATATAAATGTAGGTCCTGAGTCCCGCCCCCAGAGATTTCGGCATCAGCAGATGAGGGGAGAGGGGGACTATGGTAATCTATATCTTAATAAACATCTGCAGGTCGATCTGATGGAGGCACATCTCAAAGAGGCTTCACAAAATGCTGCTTTAAGGCAAAGTATGTTATTATCATTATTTTAATAGGTGACGAAACTAAGGATCAGAGGAACTAAGTTAAGATCAACATCAAACTTTGATGTTTTGACCACTGTCCTTTCTTTCTGCACTGAACATTTGGTATGGGAAAAGTCCCAACACAGTCAAGATAGATAGTCACAGAGGAACATGGTATAAACACTACAGCACAGGGCTTTCCAGCCTTGGCTACACATTGAAATCACCTGGAGGGTTTCAAAAATATCGATGCTTATGTCCTACTTTCATATGCTTGATTTTATTGGTCTTGTGAGTGCTTTGTGAAATGGGTATTTTTAAAGATCGCCAAGTGATTGAAAGTGCGCATACGTTTTGGTATGAATCGATGAATTTAGACAGTATGCCTACATTGACTCACACATGTCATATGAAATACAAGATGGCTTTCTGTAGTAGAAGGACCTTTTAGTTTTGACAGTTATGTATTTGTGTTATTGTATATTTTTGAAAAAAATGTATTAATAAACCAAACCCTTTATCTGATACATATTCCTTAAGGCAAAGCTAAATTAGGAATTTACATTTCTAAAAAAGTGAACTAATTAAAAATCTATTAACCAATTAATAGTATAACTGTGTGTGGAAGTGACAAAAAATATGGAAGTAGTAAATAAAATAACTCAAATTTAGAGAAAGCTGGGTTAAATTATTATGTATCTAAAAGCGACCCATTTCGTAAATGTAAATAAGTTATTGAGACAACATCTAAGCCCTTAAGTATTTGACTAGTGTATTAACATACTGATAAGTCAACATGTCAGTTACTCAGAGAAGTTAGGTATCAGGTACTAAAGAACATGAAGCATCTGGGATGAAAGAGAAAGACAGAGGCATTATGACAGGGAATGACTAGAAACAGTTTTACTTTCTTTACAAAAATGGGCCACCTAGACGTGAATTCAGCATACAGAGATAAGGCAGAGATGCAGAAGGAGACAAGATATTCCTCCTCCAAGTGACTCAAGACTTTAAGAATAGACCTGAGGTGATATTATTGAAAACAATACTGGATATTATCTGAATTCTAAATACAAGAAGATAGCAAAGAAAATCTTAAAAGGCTTAATGGATGAGAAATCGCCTAGTCCAAATAGTATAACATAAAATCACAATCATCACCATGATAATAATAACAGCAGCAATAATATATTACTGGCAAAGGAATATCTGAGAAAGATCAATGATACGAGCATTATATTTAACAGTCTGTCCCAACATATTTTATGAAGTATGTGGTAAAGATAAACATTGAATGCAATGTTTGCAAATGGCATTGGGACAATTAGAAAATAGTAATGTATCTTTAATTTGTCACTTATACCAAAAATAATTTCCAAATAAAATAGAGATATGCATGTAAAGGAAAAAAAGTAAAAATTTTTGAAAAAATGTAGTAAAATATAAATATGTATAATATATTTGAATAAAGAAAATTTGTTTTGACGAAATCAGAGACAGAAACCATAATGGAACATGTTGATACATATAAATAATTCAATTCTCATTGGAAAAAATTCGTGACAAATCAAAAAATATAAAAATATTTACAATTTATGTTATAAAATGTTACTATCTTTGGTATATAAATAGGTCTTATAAATCAGTAAGCAAAAGACAAATATGTCAGTAAGGAAATGGTCAATAGACACTAATATGCAGTTCTTAGAGAAAAATGATATTTATTAAACATAAAAAATGCAAGTAATGATATGTAAATTAGATAATGATAAATACATCTTTATATGCTTGCCAAAAATATTGAATTATATATAGGTTGTAAGTACTAAAAATAATTTTGGCAAACTATTGGACAATAAATAACAAAAGCATAATTTTATAAGACCTTTGCTCTAACAGTTCTACTTTTAAGAATTGATCAGAGGAAGAAACAAATATTGACTAGAACAAATTAGCTCTAATATTGTTTATTTCCACATTAGATGGAGGATAGCAGTCTAAGATCAGGGAGCCAGCATGGTCAAAGTCCGGTGAGAGCTCTCTTCCTCCTAGCTCATCAATGATCTCCTCCTTGCTGTGTCCTCACATTGGGGAGAAAGAGGCTCTGGTATGTCTTCCTCTTCTATAAGGGCATTAATTCCATCATGAGCACTCCACTCTTATGACCTCATTCATCTTAATACCATCACACCAGGGGCAAAGGGTTGGGGGTGGTGATTAGGATTTCAAATATATAAATTAGGGGAAGGTGATATATTCAGTCTATAGTAATGTGGTAAAAAATAAATATGGGGGGACTCAATGAACCAAGAATGACAAAACATTGATATTGCTAAACTTGGGCTTGAGACACAGTTGGGCTCATTGTATTAATTTCTCTCCTTTTTTATATGTTTAAATGTTTTCATATATGAGTGCATTTTTTAAATTTATGTGGTAGGATAATATGCAATGACATAGAAAAGATTTTCAATGTATTTAGCTAAAGAAACTTACACTAAGGGATGCCTGGATGGTTAAGTTCGTTAAGCATCTGCCCTCGGCTCAGGTCATGATCCCAGGATCCCTGGATCGAGCCCTGCATCAGGCTCTCTGCTCAGTGGAGAGTCTGCTTCTCCCTCTCCCTCTGCTGTTCCCCCTGCTTGTGCGCGCGTGCTCTCTCTCTCTCTCTCAAATAAATAAATAAAATCTTAAAAAAAAAAAAACTTACACTGATCAAATCTGAAATTTTGGAGCAAAAAATAGCAAATATTTTTGTGGCCTGTAGAGGCAGAAAAATATCTCTTAAGATAAAATGCCAAGAGGTTCAAAAATTATAGCATTAGGGTTACATATAATTTTTTAAATAATCCATATCTTCCTCAAAAGACATGTGTTACATTTGTAATATGCAAACACGTTATAAAAATAATGTTTAACATCAATTTTTCACCTTGACATTTAAAAATATAAATTTCCTTTAAGTGGTCAATTATTTTTTGGCATTTATTAAGCATGTAATGTGTGTCAGGCCTTGTGCTTGGAACTGTAGATAAAAAGGTAAATATGACATAACCTGCTGTCCTCATCACATTCACAGGGAAATTAGGTATACAAATAAATAATTTTATCATTATAAATGCTATCATACCACGGTACTTAGATGGCTATGAGAACTCATAGAGAAAAAGGACATCATTTTGTTTTTACTTTAGGTTTCCTAAAAAGCAAACAAGAAAAAGCTACCAACTACTACTAGTGAACTACAAGATTTCTTGTCATGAGCAGGTTTAAGTTTTAAGTAGATCTTCTTATAGTCATTTCTTGTGAGCTGGCCACTCCATTTCTTCTTGATTCCTTGAAAGGTTCCATTAAGCCCAGAGACCAACCAGTTCTCTCAGGCAAGTGGAGATACTTCCAAGTATATGGGAATTAGTATGAGCCTTGATTGAGCCCTTCTATATTGGAATATCTATAGTGACCCTACATTCCTTATAGTTGTTTTTAGAAGGAAATGAAATGAATCCAGGTTTATTAAACCTTACCAAAAGCAAGAGTACTTGCTCAAGGCTAAGAGGTACACTGCCCATTACAGTACAACTAGGCCATAGAATACATGAAATATAAGTGCACATTGCACTGTGCTGTAACTGTAAAATATACTCTAAGTTTTGAAATGTTTTATATATATATATATAACTAAGTTTTATATATTTATATATATTACATATATAAAATATATATTTATATATATTATTTTTATATAATGTTTATATATTTATATATTATATATATAGATTTATATATAGATATGAATATATATAATATATATATATATAAATCTATATATATAATATATAAATATTATAATATATTTATATTATAATGAATATATTCATTTAGCTAATAATATATTCATATCTATATATATAAATCTATATATATAACTTTTTAAGTGGGAGCTACTAGGAAATTTAAAATTACATGTGTGGCTTACATGTGTGACTTCACATGATAGTTCTATTGCATTACATCACTGGATTAAAAGCTTCAAGTAGATGAGCAGCAAAGGTACCTCAGGTGCTGACATTTTTTAAGTATTTTATTACATCTTCATAACAATTCTGTCTGGTGAGGATGGCATTTTATAGATGGGAAACCATTAATACTTGGCCCATCAGCTCACTTCCCGAGTTCACTGAAAAGCATTAGACAACTCATCTTATTTGTTTAGTTAAGTACTGTTTTTATACTTAAATACTGTGTGGGCGTGGGAAATATACACCATTAGATCACTTGGCATGTTGCTTTGGTCTTCATATTCTCCCTGTGATAAGGAACATGCTCATAAACAAGAAAACTCATCAGTTCAAATACTCAATTTCTCTCCAAATCACTCTCTTACACACACACATAGGTATCTCTCTTACACACACATAACACCTCTTAAGAATTCTCTGTCTTTTCAAATAGTCTTTTAAAACAATAGAATACAGTTGTCCTATTTCTAGAGAAAATGTCAATTATAATAAACATGTGATGCATACTCATAAAATAAATTTTAAAGATGAAAATATAAAAATATAAAGTATTGAATTTTACAACCGAAGGAACATTTGATGTCTTCTAGTCCAGAAGCTGCTTCTTCTCTGCCCCAACCACTGCCTTCCCCCAGCTATGGAACCTTTCTTCAAACCAGCTTTCAGAGGGAATGTCAGTATCGGACGCAGATAAAAATCTGCAGTTCTGGTGGATGCAAGGATGATTTTCCGGGAATATTTCTCCCTCCACTTCCCTCTTCAACTCCTGAGGCAACTCTGGATGTTCAGTTTAAAACGGAAACTCAGGCCCAGAGAAGTCAATTTCAGAAACAGTACTTGATTTAACAGCACTGAAGATGGCACTTTCCATACCATCAGGTGCATTTCCAGAACTAATCCGACACTTGACTGAGAATAGCAAGGATACACCTTCATTCTAAGAAGAGAATCAAATAAGGATCTTTCTTGGTTATGTAACCTCAGGAGACAGGGTAGATAAAATTGCCTCAAGAGAGAAACCAACCCGAACAAGTCAAATTAATAGGACTTTATCCACTTACTTCAAAATTTCACAATAATACTGTCTTGGCTTCCAGAATTAACTTCTACATTCTGAAAAGGCCAAATGCTGTTTTATTTCAAGTTTGAGACATATTTTTTCTTTTGGAGCTAAGTGACACACTGGGCCTCCCCCCCACCCTCCCCTCTGGTCTTTACTTCTTAAGAAAAACACAGCATGGCCAGCCTGCTTTCATTTCACCGTCAAATTCTTCAAGTTTAGGATGGTCACATCTGGTAATCACAGATGGCTATCACTGAAGGCAGTGAGGAAAGTGGAGACCTCCTTAGGTTTTCAGCTATTTCATGTGTTTGTTGTATTAGCCCTAATAACATTCCCTCTTTGCTTACAAATAAAGCTCAGCCACCTAACCTTTTCGGGACACTTACTCTCATTCCTCAGAAATCAATGATCAAGAAGACATCAGCATTTGGTTCAGAATGAATACATGTCACTCTACTCTGAAGAAAACCCAATGTTTACATTTTTATCTGTTGATATTTTAATTAACAATATAAGTGCAATGTTTGCCCTGCGAGTTCAATGGGAAAAACTCTGCAAATAAACAGCAGTTCCCTCTTGGACAATCACTCTGTAAATTAGCTTACTTTGTCAATAAAGTGCATGCCTATCAGGCTCTTCAAAGCAGCAGGGGTAAGGATGTTCATTTACTTAAGCAGTAGGTTCTACCATTAGCGTTTGTGATTGGTGTTAATTAGAACTGTGTGTGCATGCCTCTCCACCACAGAGCCCACATTTTCAAAATCCTAGTAACAATCAAGCTATTAATAAATTAAGTACCCGTATTTGTTTGTGTTCCTTTTTTAATCTAATTGGAACTTTCTGAGCAATACCAACTTGATAAGCATTTGAGAACCAGTTTCTCAGTACTATGATGACTTGACTTATGCTTGACTTTTATTTTTTAGAAGAACTAATATAGGTATTTAACATTTCTGTTGGACTTTTTTTACAATGGGTACAGTTGGGAATCCTATGTATTTTGATTATTTGAGGCAAAAGCTTATTTATTTATTTTTAACCTTTCTTTTTGCATGAAAGGGGCTTTGATTTAAAAAAAAAAAATGTTCTATTGTCTCAAAACCAAGCATTGAAAGCATGTAAATTAGCCTACAGGCATTCAAAAGAATTCAGAGGGTGTTATGAGGTATCTAAGTGGGTATTAATGTTATGTTAACAAAGTTAAGTAGTTAGAGCCATTATGTAGGTAACTGAGATGATGTAAGTAGAGACATACATGGGGAGCTCTGCCATCCAGTGGGGAAGAGCATATTTCCCTTGGACCAGCAATATCCAGACTGGCTAGATTATTTTCAGCTCTCTAACTCACTTTGCCTCAGGAGATACAACCTAAGTGTTTCTTAGTTACCGTGAAGCTGGACATCAAGTGAGCCAATGCAACTCAAAGCCATTTGCCATAGTGCTAACATTACAATAAGGAAAAGAAAAAAGTGGTTTATATATCACTCTGCTGGAATTTTTTTTTTTAATCAACCAGCACATATTTCTCTGGAGAAGTTCAGCAACATCTTAGTCCGGCTTTATGCTTTGTATATAGATCTTCAAGAGAAAAAAAAAAAATTAAAGATTTATTTTTTTATTTTTTAGAGTGAGTGTGCATGAGAAGAGGGCAGGGATACAAGGAAAGGGAATCCTCAAGCAGATTCCGCACTGAGCGCAGAGCCTGATGTGAGGTTTCGGTATGGGACCCTGAGATCATGACCAGAGCTCAAACTAAGGTGAAGTTCAACCAACCTAGCCACAAAGGTGCCCCCATATTAAAGAAAATTTAAAAACCTATGCTCGTTGAAAAATTCCCTATTGATCAAGTAGGAAAATCACAATTGTTGTTTTGCAGTAGTTTATTTTTGGCTTCAATATCACCAATCACCCAGTGGACTATTTATTTCTTAACATCTGTCTTGGTGATTTAATTCTTGGATATCTAAGGATCAATTGTGCCTATGCTTGTGAGTTCCTACATCTTTATGGGTGTATTTTTTAATGATTAGAAAAGCCAAATAAATCTTACAAAAACACTTTTGAAACAATTATACTGTAGTATCTAATTTTCTTAAAAATATTTATGACATTTAGCTTTAGACAATGGAGTTTGTTGTGTTAATAAATTTTAGCCTCATTAGCTCCTGATTATTTTGTGTTCTTGAATTCATGCTCCTCTGTTGGTGGCATCCCCATAGTTCTATGGTAACCATGTGATATGTTACCAAAGGATTATTACAGTTGGAAGAAGAATAATCACAAGTTGAGGACACTTGCAGTAACATGAAATGGAAACTAGGAATGTCCAACATGCGTGCACATTGAATTTGTTTCTAAGCTATGTGCTCTGGCACAAAAGGAAAAGAATTTCTCTACATATCAACAGATACTTTGTATTTGTACATTCTTTGTGTGTGGCAAGTCTATGTTTAAGGTGGTTTTATTTTTTATTTAATTATGTTGAAGTCTGTATATGCAGGGACTCCAGAAAAGTAGAATGTTTCCTATTCCACATTACATTTTTCTTCTTTCCTAGATTTTGAATAGTGTCTTATTACAAGGGAGAAATTTCTCATAGAGACACAACATAAACTCTACTTAATTGGAAATTAAGATATTCAGTAAATTAAATTTCTAATGAAAATATTTTGTGTTGTGAGGATACAACCAGATTAATTTTCCTATTGCTAGCTACTTAGAATTTGCAGGCTATATCTATATTCTTCTTTAAAAAAAAAAAAATTAAAGGCAGTGTTTTAAAAGAAAACCAGCCAGTTATTTTAAAATGTGTGATTTCCTTTTCTTAAAAAGGCCAATTTTTTTTTAAAAAAATAAGCAATTTCATGGATGGTATACTTATGATAACAATAAAAGATAGATTTTAAGTTTATATATGTCTTAAAGGTTTCATGAAAAGAGAGAGAAAAAAAAGAAAGAAAGAGAAATAGAGAAGCTGCTTAGGTCCACTGAGAATAGGTGTACTTCTATATAATATCAGAGATTTGCAGGTTTTTCCTGGCCTGAGGCATAGGAAAGATAAAGCATTGATTTGGTTTTAAAGGATTTTGTAAGCAAATGTATACAAAGTGTTTATAAAGGCCCTTGGAGTATGGTGGGAAAACATACTGCAAAGATACTGCTGAATTTATCAAAATAGCCACTAATAGTAGTCAAGATCACAGTATTCTTATTTATTGTAAAATTATAAATTCTATTTTTATATTGTACAAAATATATGTATAGCCCCAATGACATGGTGTGGATCCAAGTTGCTCATATTTGCAAGCCTAAATGCATATTCCTTCACTGTAGTGAAGGTACATCTGACTCACATGGCCTTTGGGATGAGGGACCATCTACCTTCATTTTTTTTTCCTACCTTCATTTTTAATTTGGTATCCACTAGTATGCAGATATTTCTTTTCTTGATTTTTAAGGAATGTGAGTTTTCTAAATCGAAGCAAACTCTGGCAGTGCCTTGCTTCTATCCTTGCACCCCACCGATCATTCGGAGCCCGAGGCTTGGCCTTAGAACTGTCACCACCAGAGACTCTTAGCCTGAAAGATCTCTGTATTTTAAAGTCCAGCTCTGCCTATATGTAAGGCAGGCAGCAAGTGCCAGGGTCCTCAAGCTTCCGGGAAGCAGTGCTCCATGAAGGACTGAAGGGAACTGATTGACAGGGAGCTCTCTTCTGTTATCCCTTAAGAGAAAGAACTCTGAGGCGTGTGTTCTCCACTGTTGCATAGAGTCTCCCACGGGATTCTGCTCCGGTTGCTCCCAATGGCCGTCTGTTATTGTAGACTTATTGGCCTCCTGCCCTTTGCTGTCTTACTCCCCTACTTCTCTACCACTGATTCCTGCCATCATGTCTCAAAAGACTGTGTAAAAAATAATTCTTCTTTTAGGATCTGCTTCTAGGAAAGCCCAATATGAGTCATACATTTTTTTTTTTAATTTTGTTATGTATCCATGCAGTTAAAAAATTCATAGGTTATATTTTATAAGAAAAAATAATTATCTATATTACCCTTGTCCTCCAACAGTAAGACACTTAATAGGAATGGGCAAGAGGAGTCCTTGTCCATATGTTCCTGAGTCACCTGTGTCTCAAACACACAAAGAAATAAGTTGATTAAAAAGACGAGATGTTTTTCCTCTCAGGTTCTGGCATTTAATGCTAGCACAGGGCCCACCCTTAATATCATAGTTCAGATCCCACTGAAGTGCCTGTTCACATCTCTTGCCTGAAGTCTTGAAATAAAAGGCAATTGTGTTCAAATGCTCTGAAGGTTGTAGGTTTTGTTACAGTTGATGTTGAAAATGGACACTGCTTCAGAGGACAGAGAGGTTCTGAGCATGAAGCACTTAAATAAAAGACAAATTAATTAACTTGTCAAGTCCTTTCTCTCAGCATAAATGTAATAGATTCCTGAATGATGAAATATTATTTCCCAGTAGGGCTAAATATCTATTTCTTGTTCTCTCTCTGTTCCAATTTGTGGTCCTGAGATATTCATGAATTAGCATGGTGTTCACCACAGTTACACATAGAAAATGAAGAATTTTTGGAATTATTAAATAATTTAGAGTTCTTATTAAGTTTGTATATGTTATGCAAATCTATACAAGTACATTTGAAGTGTAATGCAGTCTGATTAATTTTTACATTGTCTACCAGATATACAATGCTGAAATTATATTTTTATAAAATTATCTAAAATCATTAAGTTAAATTTCAAAAAAGTAAATAAGCATTTCAGTTTTATTTGACTAATTTGTTTTAAAATTATAACATTTATCAATTCCAATTTACTTTCAATTTTTAATTTTTAATAAATATTTGAAGTTGTATAATAAAATAATCTAGAGAACATGAAAAATGCTTCCAATTTGGCATACACTTCCATTAACTTACATTTTTAGTAAAATTATATTCAAATTTTGCAAAAAATGTTATTCAATTACTTTTTCTATAGTTGAGATAATATATGAGTCAGTATTGGGATAGAAATAAAAAATATTACATTAGCACTCAAGGGGAAAAGTGGCAGAAAGTTTAAAAAGTTGACAAATTTTCAATGCAGTAATCTAGTTAAATTTTGAAAGTAAGTAGACTTCTGTCAAACAAGACCCAAGAATTCATGATAAGTGCATTACACAGTCTTTACTTAATAAATGTTTAATTACTGCTCAAAACAGGGAAAATGAACAAGAAAATCATTTTTATCTGTTTAGCAACATGAACAGATTTGAATTTTCATATGCTTTACTAAGTAAAATTTTAAATACTTATAAATACAATGAGAGTGATAAAAGGATTATTCACATCAAATGCATAATTCAGAAGCAACAATTATATCTCCTTCCTGCCCATTAGAAGCTAAAGGAAACTGTATCCACAAAATTACCAAATTGGACAAGAAGTCCAGTGATACTGGAGCTGTATCAAGCTTATAATTGGTAGTTCAAGAATGCAGTCATCACATTTCTCTGATAGTGCAGGAAAAGTTTTCTAGTGAAACAAAATGCAATTCAAATCAGGAATTACAATTTTCCATTGATTTAAGATGGCAGAAAAGGATTTGATTTTACCCCAAATTATTTCAAATGGATAAAGAAACTTTAGAAAGTAGCTTATACATTCTTTTTTTAAAAAGATTTTATTTATTTATTTAGTCAGAAAGAGAGAGTGAGTGAGCACAAGCAGGCAAAGTGGCAGGCAGAGGCAGAGGGAGAAGCAGGCTCCCTGCCGAGCAAGGAGACTGATGTGGGACTCGATCGGGACCCAAGTGGAAAGCAGTGGCTCAACTGACTGAGCCACCCAGGCGTTCCTAGATTTTCCATTCTAATTTCAAAGACAAAATATTTAGATATTACAAAATATTTGACCAAAGATTAGCTTTTGCAAAAAATTTGTTTGTGATTAGAAGCACTTTGAGTTCTCAATTAAAAGAATACAAAATATCACTTGCACACATATACACACACATTCACCACATGAATCATTAGAACTAAAAAAAAGCCTTGATAAAGAGCAATGAATATTATTTAGCAAAGACAAGGAAATCTTTGATATAAAACATTTGTTTGATTGGTTAAAAGAATATTATATGTCCAATATTTAGCCAACCATAATGAAATTTTACACAAAATAGACAATGGAAATGTTGAAAAATATACTCAATTAATAGAAATATTTTGAAATATGATGCTAACAAGGCCAAACATCTAAAACTACTTAAAAACGTATGATGATCTAGAATAGTAAATTTAAAATGTGAATAATAACTTAATAGATAATAAAATGAGAGATTAAGTCATACAACAAAGTTTTAAAAAATCTTTATTTATTTGAGAGCAAGAGCGATCAAGAGATAGAGAGAGGGAGAGCACATGAGTGGATATGGGGAAAGAGAAGGAAAAGAAGTTTCCTGGGTAGGTTACCTGATGCAGCACTTGATCCCAGGATTCTGGGATCATGACTGAGCTAAAGGCAGATGCTTAACCCACTGAGCCACCCAGTCACCCCTATACAACAAATTTTTAATCAAAAGTAAACATTATTTAAGAAAATTTTAAAATAAACATTATTCTTGGAGATTTTTATCATAGAAAAAAGTCATGTTCAGGGCAACTGCGTGGCTCACTTTTTTAGGTTTTGGCCTTGAGTTAAAACATTGTCGAATGCTTTTTTTTTTTTTTTTAAAGATTTTATTTATTTATCAGAGAGAGAGAGGGAGCGAGCACAGGCAGACAGAATGGCAGGCAGAGGCAGAGGGAGAAGCAGGCTTCCTGCTGAGCAAGGAGCCCGATGTGGGACTCCATCCCAGGATGCTGGGATCATGACCTGAGCCAAAGGCAGCTCCTCAACCAACTGAGCCACCCAGGCGTCCCTGTCGAATTATTTTAATAAGGCAACTAACATGGCCAGTAAAGAAAGAGTCATAAAAGCTAGAATTTTGACTTAAAGTCCAGAGCCATTCTTTGTGTAAGGCATGACACATAGTTAGAATTGGTTACTAAGAAACATGGCCTTAACTGTGAATAATCTTTGAAGCAATTTAAGTAGTAAATATGGTATTTTCTAGATCTGCTGTGAGATGGAAAATGTTGATGAGACATTTTTCAAATTCAGCCATACTAAAACTCCTGGACAATTGACAAAACTAAATTATGTTAAAGCATTAACAATTAATTTAGATAATACAAGAAATTTACTAAAAAATAACAGTTGTGAAACAAAAGTCTATCTTTAAATAAAGAAATATATCAGGATCTTTAGGAAAAAAATGAAATTAATTTGGAATTATCACTCTCCACACTTTTTGATGATTGTGAATAGTGCTACCAAGGATTTGCAAGAAGGCCTAAATAGATCTGAATTTGGTAATATCACTTGTTAATACAGTTTTTTTCCTTCAGCTGAAAAAAAATCAAACTTAAAAAAATCAAAAATTAAAAGAAACTGAAATATGCAACATAAGCGGCTCTGCCCATACATACAGATAATGTCTGTGGATGCTTTCGCACTACAAAGACAGAGTTGGGAGGTTGCCAAGAGACCAAATGTCCCTCAAAGTTTAAGCTATAGGCAGTTTGTGTTTTTACAAAAAGATGTGCTTCAACCTCTGACGGAGGGAGTGCTTAAAGAGACAATCATCTTTGATGTTTTGCCCAGTTTTAGTCATAAAGCCATAGCTTTGCACCTATTTTTCAACTTTTTTTTATTATAGAGTTAGGTTTTTTCAAAGAGATGATAGTCAATTTAATAATTTTGTTATCTTGATTTATAACTTTTAGACATTTAATCAAATAGTACATGGCCTTCATTTGTACCCCTCACTCAGGACGTGCCAGTATATGAATTGGACTTGTCCTTTAGTTTCCCAGATATCTTCTCCAAGGCTTCCCACCAGTATCATTTTCTGGAACATCCTTGCAAACATACATAGATGTGTGCACACAAAAAGAAAACAAAGTTGCATTTATTCTCCTAGCTTGCCATTAATATCATCTAAAAAGACTCACAGCATCTCCTTCACCTTCTTCCCAACTGAAGATGACAGAGCCTCAAAGATGATGGCCATGGGAGCTACAGATGCTAGTGAGACAGGTTGCTACATTGTGTCCCAATGTATGCTACCAGGTAAACTAGTTTGTCTCTCTGACCTTCATAGGGTTTATCTGTATCTATATTGTAAGATATCTATGTCTTCATTTTTGTCAGAATTATTTCTATATTTTTTAAATAATTGATAAGGCTTTCAGGGGCAATAAATATTACTTAACTCTTTGGAGTGTGATAATGAGTGTGGGGGCTTAAGTCTGAAGGTAGAAGCCACGAGAGAGATGAATTGGTTTGCACAATTAGTGAAGAAAAAGGGAAATCAGTGGAAGTACCCAGATCAGAGGAAATTAGAGCCAGAGAGTTGCATGTCTGAAAGAACAGCAGGGAAAACCTGACTGGCTCTCACTTCCAAGGCTCCTCACTTCCAATTCCTACCCAGTGGGAAAGAGGAAGACAAGATTACATGATACCACATGGAAGTCTTTAAGTTTTAGGGAGTAAAGTGTGGGGTTAAACCCTTCCTCCATTTCTACCACATAATTTTAAACAAAAAACTATAGATTTCACTTATATTTCTGGTGAGAGAAACTCTTCCTAGCAAATACCAAGAGAAGTTTTGGTACTGCCTGGATTTGAAGCAGAATAAAATTGGACTCAGCATATGGGTACAGCTGACATCTGGATTGCTTTTCTTACATGTTTTGCTTTCCCAAACCTGTGGTTTCAGACCACAAGAGAATGTGTCTTAATTTCCCTATTCTCCAATTCTAAAAAGGTGCTTTGGTTGCAATTATGCAACCATTAATTATGGAAATCTTATTAGGTGAACCAGTTTCTAAGTTCCAGAAGATGTAACTAGCGAAGTTGACTTTTTGTACATACCAAGGATGTAGTGAAGAAATATGAATTTTTAAGTTAGATGATACCCAAGCTCTATCTCCCTTTAGTTAAAATAGAGACACAAGTATTAGCCATTCTCTAATTTAGTACAATGCTGAGGTTAAAAACTCCATTGTGATAAAGGAGTATCCCTAAGCATCTAATTCCCAGGAATTGGCTTACATAACTGAAAAGACTCTCACTTATTTTGTAATTTCTGTTCCTTTACAATATACTAATAAGTACCACTTTGGAAGAATCATACACGACTCATTTTAGTCTTTGCAATGAATTGAAACTGAGGTATTATGAAATCCTTGCAAGGATTCCTCATGTTTGAATTTGATGCTCTCAGTGTTTAAATGACACCCCTTGAAAAGATTCATACCGTTTTTGAAAAAAAAAAAAAAAAGACCAATTTCAGCTCTGTGAAGAGAATATGGAGAAATTAATTCCTCTGCAAGACATCTTGAAATGCAAGATTGGTTTATAGAAACAGATCGTGTAGCGCGATCTTATTTCTATTCCACTAACATTTTTTTTTCTGTAACTTGGATTGTTTTTGATAGAACACTCTGTTGATGGAAATGCAAACATCCAAGGAAAAATAGATTTTTTTTAATGATCAGAAAGAACAGCTTTCCCATAAAATATGGGGTTCACTGAATTTCCAGACACACAGAATTTTTTTTTACTATATGTGCATTTTTTATGAACCAGCATTCAGTAAAGAGGTTCCATGGGCCTAAAGGGAACATAATGTGTCAGATTATATTGATTGAGTGAGAGGTATAATGGTAATAATAATAGCTAAAATTTATTTTGTATTTTTTCTTTTAAAAAGCTCGAAGTATTTCTCGTATATGCAGCTTGCTTTTTCACCCTGGAGAAGGAGTATTTTCAGAAGGAAGCTGACCCATCAGGAGGCCATAGGGAAATAGTTTCATTACCCTTTAGTGCCAGGCTGTATAAGAAGGATATTTATCTTTCTGGGGCCTGAGATGAGGTGAAACATACGTAGTCATTCTGATCATATAGCCTTGAAATCCCTGGGGCCCCATTTCATGCTCTGCAAGTAATTGAAGTAAAAACACAGAGAGTATATAAATATGGAAATTCTGCTAGGACATTTCCTCCTTTTGTAGAATTCCCAAGGTTCACTTTTCTTACTCCTGATGATCTATTTTCATTGCTTTTTTGGCGGAGGGTGGTTTGTAGGTGATACTAGACTAAGGACATGTGTGCTAGCCAGGGTCCATGATTGGTTGCAATCTGGGCAGTAGGAAAAAGGCAGGTGTATAGCCAAAAAAGTATAATATTTAAAATGGACAGTACAGTATTTCTAAAATAATCAACTACTGAGATGAGGAAACAAACTAAATAAAGAAAGGTGACTGACAACATCAATCAAATCTCTCGTGTTCAAAGGAAAATGAATAAAATTCTCCTTCCTCTCTCCTTGACAGTTCAAAAGGGCAAGACTTTGATGGAAAATCATGAACCCTATTAGCTCTTATTACATTTGAGCTGAACCACCGATAAGGGATAAATTAAAGTCCTTTCCATTTTTTCAGAGTAAAGTAGGAAAAGGTGAAATTTGTCTCCATTCCTTCAGTTCTTTCCAAGTTCTGGCTGTCACATTCTTACTGACATACCATTCCAAAGGGGCTGCTACTTTTCTTCCCTAGAGGTAGAGTTATTAATTACATTAATTTGTTTGCCTTTGTCACTTTCAATTCTAAATGAGTAAATAAAGAACTTTTCCTTAATAAAGAAGTAACTGTGTACAACCCTAGGACTAGAATCTTTTCTAGACTATTCCTGACATCTAGCCCCTTGCCTCTGAGTGAAGACCTCCAGGGATTAGCATTCTCTCCAGCACAAGGAAGTTATATTAATTACTAGAACATTCTTACTGTTCATATTTAAACATTCTTTATTACAATAAACTACTGCCTGCCTTCCTCTCTATTATAACCACTTGTCCTACTTTTGCCCCCTAAAGCAACACAGGTTAAAATGAGTCATTCTTTGTGACAGTCATTTTCATATCTGAGGAGAGCAACTTCATCATTCTTCAAATTCATCTCTTTTTCAATAGAATGTATCTCTGAAGAACAAAAATAAGGTGAACCCCATTAATTTTGAATTAAAGTTTGGAAAAGATAACTAGATCAGACATATATCAAAAGGCTTTAAGAGAAGTGGGAGGTGATCTAAGAGTCTTTCAGCATGAGGCAGGGAGAAGACTCCAATATCCAGCCATTTCTGTATTGCCATGAACAAGTTTCTTTTCCTCATGAATTACTTTTTGAATAGTATTTATAAATGAAGAATATTGGGTTAGATAATGATCTTGTCTCCCAGTTCTAAATGTCCTATTCTCACTGCATGTTTTGGAAAGAAAACCCAATATTAGTCTTACTGCTCCCTTGAAATTCTGTGGATAGGTGGTAGTTTTAATCCATACATTTCAGGCAAATTCTAAAGCATATAGTGAACTGAAGATGAATGCCTGGAACAAACTATACTAGGGTCTTAGAGACTCACAAGCCCAAAAATGAGTAACAGAAAACACCCTAGTTTTGTAAATTTCCTGGAGTTTTTATGAAAATGTGACAAAGCTTATTAAACAGGTTTTTCTTCTGTGAAGTCTATCAAATCCCAGTGTGGTTTCTTTAAGATAACATACCTTCTTATGTTATTAAATACTCTATGTTGGTTGTTTTGTGGGAGAAGGGCAAATTAGATTTTTAATCCTTTCTTATGTAAGGATTGGATCTAGGCTATCTTGCTAAAGGTTCAGTGTAGTGCCATGGTTTGAGTAAGTCCAGGTCTGAACAGTAGCTAGATCTCCTTATAAAGATGAAATGTTGATTAAGGTAATGGAGGCACAGACTTATTAATTTAATAAAATTCAATAAAACAAATAAAAATAAATATTGTATTTTAAAGCAGCCACTAATACTTGTAAATCCAGTATGGAACTGAAGTCTTCTAATGCAAATTTAGCTTTTGCTATTACAGTAATAGGCAGCTGCCTGGAATCTATATATAATTCATTATTCTTCATTATACAATTATTTGTGTCATTTGAGATAATACTTTGGCATTTTGAAATTTAAAATTCATTTGGACTAATCAGTTGAAATTACAGTTGTGAATATTTTTGATTCAGAAAAACAAATTGATGGGCAAAATATGTCTTCTTCCCCTTCTGAGGAAACACTGTTGCAAGGTTGAGAGAGAATAAAGTAGCATTGTGGTCTCCAACTGGATACTCTAGTATCTCTTGATAAGACTCATGTCCAGATTTCTGTGTGTGTGTGTGCATGTGTGTGTTATTTTTCTCTGCTACTTTCCTACAGCACTACTAATAATCTCATGAATACTGCACAGATGTTTTCTCCATTCTGTGGCATACTTATTTTTCAAGTGGCTTCTGAGAGCAGATGTTCCCATGTGTCTTTGTAACTTCTTTTCAGTTGATGCTTTTGCAACATTAAAAAAAAAAAAGTGTAGGAGTAGAGAAAAGGAATACTAAACACCAATTATAGGAGGGAAATAAAGACCAATGTATGGTTAACTTTCTTATTGTAAAAGAATCCATTTAATTCAGTTGAATTTAATAAGTATTTTTGGAAACCTATGTATAAGGCCCTTGACTCAGTTCTGGGATGGTTCAAAGTAGACAGATGTCACATAGGTTGGAGGAAGGATATTTGCAAAACAAGAACACATTCACAAGGCATATATGAGAGCTGGTATCTCAGGCAGAAGGCAAAAATAAAGTACGAATGTTTAGAACATATGCAAAGAAAAGTAAAATTATCAGCAGAATCTGGGTATTGCCTCATGTGGTGGAATAATTGGGAATTTAGATTCAGGAGGTGGTTTAAGGCTAGAGTATAAAGAACCATGAACAACAGAGTGAGGAGTTTGTGATTAAGTGGATCTGTACTGGTGAATGTTTTTGAGTAGAGGAATAATACAATCAGAGCCATGTATTTTGGAAGATTATTTTGGCAGCTATGTATAAAAAAGATTGTGGAAAACAAAGACAACAGAGATAAGAAACCAAAGCTATTCATTCTACTAGTGATGAAATAATAAGGTAGGATATAATCTGCAAAAATGAGAGAGTTATAGATGTGAAGATATTGAGGTAAGAGAATCATTGTTTATAGAATGTTACTTTTGTTCCTTTCTCTCCCAAAAGGTGTGAGTTAGAAACACAAAGGAAATAGTGTCATTAGGAGAAATTGGGATGTAAAAAATGATCATGCAATGTTAGAGATTATGAGTTTGATTTGATTGTAATATATTCAGTTGTTTATGTCCAATCGGCATGCCTATCTGGTCTCAGGAAGAAAGTTGCAAGCTAGCAATAGATCATAATGTGGCTGTCTATATAGAACTGAATAGTTGCCAGGAAAGAGGCTGAGAAAGACTGGGAAAAGGGACCCAAATAAGTCCTTGACAATTAGTATGGTACTGATAAGAGAATCAAGGAAGAAGAGCTGTTTAGGTGACCGAAGACTGTGTAAGTTCAATGAAATAACACGAAAAGCCTGAATAATCAAAGTTGAACAATAGGTCCCAAAAGAAAGGAGAATCTACCTAATTCCATTTGGTAGGTAGTTTGAGGAATAAGCAAAGATTAAAGGTTTTGGCTGTGAAAAGGTTTTGATAACAAATACTGGGTTAAATATTGGTTGGTGGCTGGACTTAGAAATGAGAACCTCAGTATATGCTTTAATTAGGTAATGTCTTACGGATAGAGAAGTTTTATTTTTGTTTTGGTTTGTTTTTTTAATAAAGAGACTTGATAAAGAAAATTTGTTTTACATGAAACACTAGGTGTTCGCTTATTTTTGGGTACTGAAAATATTTTAAAAATTTGAGTAGAATCTATATTATGCTCAATAAATTTCTCTGATTTTTCAGTAGTCATGCCTGCAAGAGGCTGAGAGGCTGTTACATCAACGAGATAGGCCTGGGCTCCCACGTTTGGTGCCAGGAACTGCATAATCTCCCACTGTCCTCCCTGCAAGATAGCCTCATTGCAAACCTCAACCAGACTTCTTCTCTGTTATTCTGTCACTCCTCTGTATCAGGAGATGACCTCTTTTTCCTACTGTCCTAATTTTGCCTAATTATAATAATATTATAACATGACAAGGACACCAATCTCCCAGAATCCATAGAATGACTTTCTAGGGTAATCTTGTGAGGGAGCTTTTGCTTCTTCATTTTTGTTATGGGTCTTTTGTTTTAGAAGGTTTTGAGGGCATAGCTTTTCCTCTCAGCAGGTGAAGTGCTTTAAGATCTTAATTCCAGTTTGTTTTAATTGTTCAAGATTATTTCCAATAGAGTTGGAAAGTCTATGATGGATAAGCCCATTGTTGTACCTTTTCTAATTTTAGAAATCCATTCTTTATCTTCAACCAGAGTCTTACGTCCCCCAAATTCAAAATGTTAGCCCTTTTTCTCCCTCTCGAGAGGGAATAAGAGACATCAGGCAAGTCACTTAATGTGTGTGATTGTCACTTCTTCTAAGATTGATACAATTATATGTGAAAATGGTTATGAAAGTGTTACATAAAACTATAAAGCATGAACAGGCTTTTAATTGTTAGTGATATTAATTATAAGTAGGAAAATAAGAAGTTAGAATAAACAACCATGGGGTGTGACAGCTGGCTGTAAAAAGACAAAAGTTACATTAATTATAAAAATATAAAAGCAAGTGTTTGTGGAACCATATAGTGAAGGACCAGCTATGCTAAACACAGCAATCCACGTTAACATTAGTAATTTAGAGTACCTCAATCAGGCGTGAATTAACTAATTAGTTCTTGGAATACTAATGTAATAAGATACTAATTATAATACAAATGTAATATTTGTAATATTGATCCAAATTTATCAATAAAAACTTAGCATTTTCTAGAAGAAAATTATATTCAGCATATTCTGTACAGAGGAGGGAAGAATGGAATACGTTCAGAAACACTTTTAGCCCAAATATTTGAATCTTTACAAAAAAGGCTTTCACTACAAATTTAAACCTCAGTTATTTGTAAAACCTTTTTGTAAAACTTTTTTTTTTTTGACACTGATTTTCCTAGAAATGCCAGGTAAACCCAACCATTCAGCACATTCGTTGGTCCTAGCCATGCTCAAGCCCCTGTTCTACAGGATGAAAAGTTGAGGTAGTACAACCCTTGTAAACACAGAGCATCACTTTCAGTACTCTTCACTTTTCCTCTCATGGTCTTTTTCATCCTAGCATTTCTATTGCTATGATTCTTGAAAGGTACTACTTTTTTACCCCAACAGAACAGACAATTTCAAAACTCAGGTAATAAATTTAAAATATAAATCTATCCCACTTCCCCCTCATGGTGAAAAGATGCGCACTATTGCAGCAAAAAGCTACTAATCCTTGCTTGAACCATTCCATGTTTTAAATAGCTGTGATTAGTATAACATACCTGGAGTTCTCCTTCATTGATCAAATGAATGCATAAAAATGATGCCTTCAGGGATCAGGAGAATCTCAGTGGAAGAATAAATATGTGACATAGAAAAATAAATACTTATTTGTTCCTTTATTAGTGCCTACTACACAGTTACGTTCCAGTGGGTACCTGATGAATAACATGGAGTTATCTTTTAACAAGTTTCTGCCCAACATTGTTCTCAAATAAGGAAGTTGAATGTCTGCTTTGCAAATGTTTAGCTCAGAGTTCTTTCTAAGCAAGAAGTTTTATCAGGAGAGAATTATGTCTTGTTTTTAGCTTTTGTCTTCCTTAAAGGTGAGATGTTGTATACTTAAAGACAAAGTTTTTTACTTGTAAATTATCTGGAAGGACATTTTCATTCTTCCCAGGGGAAGTAGCAAAAACTACTCTGTGCCCAGGAAGAGGCAGTCAAATTGAGGACAACCTCTGGTTGGAAGTGTTGATCCGGAAGTGACAGTTAAGGAAAAATAAAATAAGACCTATACACTCCATTCACTATTTTATTACTTGAAGGTACTTGTGCTGGACAACACATGATTTATATATTATAAATCCTGAATACTTGATTAAATTTATCATGGGCTAATTAATATATGCTGATCTGTCCATGAGATATGCAAGGAAGACTTACCATCTAATAGTCTACTAAATGAACAAGCAAAATCTAGCCCTGAATGCAATAACAAAGAATAAATGTCAACCATGAAAAAATTCCCTTTGGACTGGAGGATATAGCCTTTAAAATTAGTGATACTTGAGCTTCAATTATTCAACTTTCTTCTTTTAATTTAGATCACATGTTTACAGTATTACTTCTCTTCTTATTATCTCCTTAATGAGCAAATTTTGATATTTGGTGATCTGAATAGACTTCTCAGTAGGGTATTTATTGTTATTAAAAAAACAGTTTATAATGCTATAAGGATCCTCTTGCTCTACATTAATTTTAGAAACATAATCAACTCTGTCAATTCTATCTGTGACAGACTTTTAATCTGCCTTAACACTCTCTGCCACTTTACCACTTTATTATGTAGGCTGAGCTGAGGAAATGAAGACTGGCATCAGAACCAGTAAAACACATTAAACCCAGAGGAAAAACGGTCACACTCAGAAGACATAGAAGACCAAATAGAAAGCCAAATGAAAAGCAATTGTTTATAGTTTGTTTGTTAGACCTGTACATGATTCTTAAGCCTATCCATTGGTGCAGACATCAGAGACTGGGCTATGTTATTCTGTTTATTCTTATTCTAAAACATTCTGAAAGCCCCTTACTTAGTAGAGACTGTGCCTGAGGAGATGATTTGCTTTTACCCTTGCAAAGAAGTGATATCCATCTGTCCAACCATGTATCTATGCAGCCATCCATCTCTCATTCAATGCTTCCTGTATGCTAGCCATAATGTTCTCCAATTCCCACCAAGCAAAATATTCTTATAGATATTTCTCAGTATTTTAGCATTAATATATATGATTTTCATTAAAAATAGATGGTGTTGAAAATAATAAATAAAAGATTTTGTGGTACATTGCCCACTCTTCCCTCAACACTGCTTATTCATAGAACCAATTCCATAGGACAGGCTGCAGGATGAACAGTTTGGCCACTTGGACCAGTTGTTGGTATTATCATTATTATAAATACTATTACTGTCATAATGTATACTCCCAACTCTCATCTCTGTATACTTATGATCTATCTTGCCCTGTTCTATGCCATATACTTTAGGTTTTTCAATTATTTTATTATAAGTCTCACCAATGTTAGAAGGTAAGTTTAACAAGGAGAAGAATATTCCTTGTTTAATCCCATATTCCTTGTTTTATTTCAGGTTTCCCAAATTTTTAGAAATGTGCTGGGCTAAATATGGGCACTTATATTTGTTTAATGAACCAATTGTGTCCTATTAAGAATAGAAACTAGTATGTGTTTGCTTTGAAGCTATGTGAATAGTTTAAGAAACATAGAATGTTTCTTATGGAAGAATGCAAGCCCATATATAGAGGCTTCTGGTTGTGCAAAAGGAAGATTCTGGATGATTTTAGTTTGCAAAGTGGAATGAGGACGATCATTACTGACAGGATCTGCATATAAAGAGCATAGCTGCCCCATGTGCTAGACACTATGCTAAATGCTTTGCAAATATTATCATCTCATTTATCTAATCTCAAAAAGCATGTTATGTTTTACAATATTTTATCATTCTCTTTTCTTACTGAGGAAAGATGTCCTTGCCCAAAGTCACAGAGCTAGTAAGCTTAGATGAAACTGCGTAATACAGTACATGGTCCAAACTTTGACTCCATTCTGACATATTATCGACATGCACTATGTTAATAAGTGTTTCTCAATTTTTTGAGACAAAAGAAATGTACAATTTTAGGGCATCACCCATTTTTAAGAGACAGGTATCATAGTTCCTTTTTTTTTTTTTAGGGGAAAAAAGAGAAAGAGAGAGAAAGCTGTCTTCAGCCATCCCTGGTAAAGCCTTTGTAATACCCATGTAAGTCAGTAATTCCTTCGCTTACTGTGGCAGTTAACAACCACAAAAATAAAACCGGTCAGTGCTCTCAACAGCCCTTTCCCTTTATTCAAGTGACGTTTTTTGCCATAAACTGTCTTTTAAAAATAATCTCTGATGTTCAGGTGACACTGTCCTCTTGGATTGTTTGTGTCCTGGATTGTGGAGAAGCCGCTGGCTACAACCCCATCATTACCTGCCATAAATGGAATCCAGAGAAAAGTAAGCCTCCAAATGAGTGAGGAAGTGGCTTGTTTTACAGTCCAGCTCTTTTCCCTAATAGATAATCTGAGTATCAAAGAGAAAATTCACCACTTCTCCCAAGCACCAAATAAAACAAATGCCATTGTATCTGGGAGGCTGCTGCTTTAAACATTGATGAAATGCAGAACTGATTGTAACATAGGGAGAGCTTGCTTACATGACTTACAGCTCAAAATGATTGAAATCACCTGAACAATGACAAACGCAGGGTCAGAGAAGGACAACAAGAGATTTATTATGGACAAGTACAAAGTAATATATGCACGCAGCAAAAAGCCATCAGACATTCATTCAATGCATAGAGGGAGAGAGAAGCTGGCCAATCTGTGTTTCCAGTGGGGCAGAGAATAGTCTCGGTCTGGTTTAAGGAGACATTGAGCCACAGAGAATGCAAGATCTGACCTGGATTTCTTAGAAAACATGGTGTGTGACAGAAAAATGTGGGCATGGTGAGATCAGACTTAGGTGCTAGTCACGTTGTGCCTCCAACTGGTTACATGGCTTCAGGCAAATTGCTTTGTCTCTCTTCATTGTGGTTTCTTTAGTTCTAATATGAGTGAGGGGACCAGCATGTTCCCTGCTTACCTTGCATAAGTTTCACTGATATTAAATAAGACCATATACCTACTGACTTAACGGGAAGTCCATTGTTAAAATTGTTTAAAATTAGGACACAACAGAAAAAAAAAATACCATAATCCCACATGAGACAGAAACACACATGCACACAGGCACACCCACACTGGTCATGAGCATACATAAAATGGCAATTTTATGTTTTTCCTTGTTTTCTGATTTCTCTTTGTGATAAACATCTTTTTGTTCCCAATCATTTATATTTTTTGTAAGAGAGAGAAAAAGAAAAGAATAGAGAAAGAAACCTAAGTATGTAAAAAATGAAAATTCTAAATGCTATGAAAAGGAGAGACACAGGCAAAGATAAAGAGATTCCAAGATTAGTTTTTTAAATTTTTAATGATTTATTTTTAAGTTTTTATTTAAATTCTAGTTAGTTAACATATAGTGTAATACCCGTTTCAGGAATAGAATTTAATGATTCATCACTTACAGATGACACCCAGCAAGGTTAGCTTTTCTTTAAAGAATAATGTTTCACCTTAGAATCTTGAGAAAGAATAGAAGGAAGAATTTGCCACCTTGCGAAGAGAGCACACATAAGAAGTTTGGGGCAAGTATTGATTAAACGAGTGAATCACATAGCATTAAGCCCTGACTTTTGTCTTAATGGAATAAGAAAAAAAAGTTGCTTGAGACTCAGAGGCTGTGGGTTTGACTTAAGTGAACCTATGCAAGGTAGATTTGACAAGGTTTCTAGGCTCATATGAGGGTTCAAGAGAAGAGTTGGAGCCCTTAGCATTCATTTTATACCCCTGCTCTGACATTCAGCATTTTCAAAGATACAAAGCAATATTTTGGAGCAGCAAATATCAATAAATACTAAGCTGTAATTACCTTTGACAATAACGTAACATGACTCTCGACTCTCCTCAGACCCATGTATGCTCTCTCCTTATACTTGCCTTATGGTCAAAAAGAACACACCACTCAACCCAGTGCGCTGGTCAGAACAAAATCTCTTAAGGCAGATTTTGCTCCTTCTTGGGGAAGAAGGGGGCGTCTATGGAAGTCAAAGAGAAATTTCCCTTCTCCATTTTTTCTAAACCTTGGTATAAACAGAATTCTCTTGTTGATATAACTAGGAAGTGGATGCCACTCACTTCTTTGCAAAAAGCCAAGTAAACATCAGTCTTTGTGATTTTCTTAATTTTACAGAAAATTTAAATAGTAGGAATTATTCTAATTATTCAAAACCCGTTTTGAAAATAAAAGGTATACTTCTTTTCCACTTCTTTTTTTTAAGTAGCTAGTTCCCCTGGTAACTTTAAATTTTTATTACTGACCCTTAACACTTTCCAGGAAGGCAGGAAAGGAGGAAACACAGGATCTGGAAGTAAAAAAGAGGTGCTCTTGGCAGTAGTTGTTCAAGCCTAAAGTGAAGCGAAATCATCTTAGAGACAGTAATGCGAGTCAACAGTTAGACGGGGTTCTATTTGCCAAAACAATAATCAAAACAAACACAACAAAATGCCTCTACAACTTTTCTGGGAACCAGTGACAGTTTGATGGGAAATGCTGGTGCCTTGTCTCCTTAGATAAAGATTCTCTGACTTAAGAAGAGTAGCAGTCAGCTTGCAAAAAAGAAAATCATGTGGAAAACAAAAGTAATTACTGAATTTTTCAGATCAAGAGGTGTTACTGGGAGAAAACATATGCACAGGCACATACACACAGGCACCCAGACATATTAGAAGGGATTCATATTGTAACCCTACTTGTCCCATTTTACTTTGTTCTTTATGGATATCATTCTAGCCTATTCTCTGTCTTCCTATAAGGGAGAATAGAGTAAGCCAAATAACAAAGTGTAACCATGGCCAGTAATTGACATGTTTTATGGCTGCTTCATTAGAACAACTACAAAACTAGGGAGAGAAGTGTTAGGTATGTATCTGTCATAGTGGGCGAGATATTGGACATGCTTACACTAGAATTCCCCTTAGAGAGCAAATTGTGTTTGCTCTAAGGAAGTACCTTAAGAAATCTCTTAAACTAGTAGGTGAGACTCTTTCAGCAATTGGATAGGAGACTAGATAATAAAGTGATAACTAAGTTGTTGTTTTATATGACTTAGGAGAGGTAAGAAGGGGGAAAGGGTATGGCTAAGAATTAAATCCGAAGACATTTTTAAAAGGTGATGTTCTGTGTATGATTTCCAGTTGGTTTTGTTGCTACAATACCATGCCTCCAGCATCCTTCTTAAACCCTGAGTAAAGCTGCTATATAGAAAAATCTTGTGTAAGGATCACTGTTTTGATGGAAGTTCTGAAGACACCTGTGTTCCACCCCTGGGTTGGTGTCATAGAATAAAGGTGGCATACATATGGCATTTGGGTGATCTATAAATTGAACTTGGGGCAAAGCACTGGTACCAAAGGAGTTGAGAATGTCAGCCCTCTAGGAATATAGAGGAATCTGAGGAAATTGGATTCCCCGACCTCCAACAAAAAGTGTATCTTATCTATACAAGTGATTGGGAAGATAAGGCCAGCTGACGTCTGGGTTCCACAGAGAAACCTGGGTTTTTGCAGAAACACCTTTTCTTGAAAAAGTTATTCATTTTTGATGTGCATAAAGAAATATAGTCATTGATGCAAAACAGGATTACGTGTCTCTGAATCATGTAACTCTAGCACTTGATCTTTGAGAATATCTCACCCATGTGACTGGTTTTACAAGTAAGGATGAAAGCGACCCAGAACCAAAATACTGAACTGGCCTGACAGTCTAATGCAAAATATTGTTCAATGCACTGAGTTGTTTCAATTTAAAATGATACTGACTTGTTTTCTTAAGCTCATTTTAATCGCTTGTGCTAAGTTTTATGTGTTTGAACACTTAATATATGTTAATTTATTTTCCTGGGACCTATTAGATATCATGGCAGAAAAAATAACATAGAAAACCAAAATCTGAACTTGAGTCAGAGAAATTGGGGCATGGAAAGATGAATTCCAGAATTAAGAAGACAAGGCATGCATGAGATTCTACTCTCTCAAAAGCAGCAAGTTGAATGCCGAGCAATATCAGTTATTGAATGTCTGAAGACAGTCACAAACTTTCAGGCTCTGCAGAGATGTGTATTTGAGATGTAAACATTAGAGATGGAAACAGACTCTTACTCAGCAGTGAAGTTAGTGGCTTCAGTTCAGCCATTTTTCACAAGACTTGGATCTCTTTTCATTGCCCTGGAGCAGAAGTGGCAGAAAAAGCATCTTTCTTAAACACACACATGCGCAAATACAATGTAAAAATAGCAACAGCAACTGAAACAACTTTTTTTGTCCTTCTGGAAAATCTATGCCAGGACCTTCAGATATAGGGAAAGTCAAATAGCATGGACTGTCTCTTAATTGCAAAGAAAAGTAGCTATATTCTCCTAAGTCAATAATTACTAGATGTTAAGCATTTTACATATGATCTCTCATTTAATAATTAAGTCTCTTGAGGGATATTGGATACTTAGCAAAGATAGAAAGTTCACTCAAAGCCAAGAAGCTGACATGATGGTAAAATTAAGCCATGTGTCAGAATTGGACTCACTACTCAGTTTCTCCATATTTGTACACATCTCTTTCTTGAAAAAAATTGTGAACAGCACCAAGAGAAAACAGGCCTTTGTCTGAAAAAGCTTTTATGGCCCTGATTCACACTCATGTCATCTGAATTAGAGGACATTGAAAGATCATAGGGCACCATGACAAAGCAAAATGTATTGGTACTAGATTTTGACGTACATTTTGGTATTCTATCATGGCAATGATATAACTTCAGTAACTGGCAGCAGTAATGGTCAGACACTTGGGGAAACTCAGAATTGTAAAATCAGATCAGTACTAAGCACCTGAAGATACTTACAACATCATAAAATAAAGAGCAGAAACTCTGTTTTTTTTTGGGGGGTTAATCCTGTATATTTTATAAATCGAGAGTTTATAATATATTTTAATACATTCCTTGAAGGCTCCAAGCTTTGATCTTTGGCTTTCTCTTCGCTCTGTAGAATTGTGTACCAAGCAAGTTCTGAAAGTAGAATTTGGCACCATTTGTTGCTAGTCTTAGGGAAACCAAGTCCAAAGCCAGAGATAAACATTTTTCTACTATAAAATTTTGAAAGCAATAGTGCTTATCTCACTCTGTTTGATAAGCAATGCAAATTCAAGTGGCTCTCATTTTATCCACGTTTGCTTCCATTTAGAAGATTCTCAATAGCATATATGTGGAAACTATATTGTATATTTAAGAGAACATGATATTTAAATTGACTTGAATACATTTTTGAAATCCATTATCAGCACTACACTTTTTACTTTGGAGTATTAAAAAAATTACTCTCAAAAAAAATTACTCCCATTTCCCCTTCCTTCACGATGAGTTTCTCCTAGTGATAGCCCATCTTTACAATACTGATGTCACCTTGCCAAAGAGAACCATGGCTGCCCATGGACCCCCTCCTTTCTGGACTGGCCAGTGAAAACACAGACTAAGAGAAGTTGACAAAACATTATCTTTGGGCATAACTGCACAGGACATGATCACTGTATGTATTTGTCAGTCAGATATGAAATTTCGATAGAAAGGTGGATTAGTACAAAGAAAATCCTAACCTATTGTAAACTGAGTCCCCCACCTCCTCCCACCAAGCTCTTCTTTGTCTTTGCAAACATTAGAATTCTGTTTGGATATCGGCAAAACCCCCTTCTGCTATGATCCATCCTAAACCAGATGAGCATGTGCCCTGTGTTTCCAGCAAGGCAACCTGATCACCAAATCTGATGATCCCATTTAATTTGCTCTCTTTTGCCTGGATATCTCTGGTACTTTAAATAATTGAGATGGGTCCTGGTCCAAGCCCCTTGATGGAATATGCCTTTTCCACCTGTGGATTTGGCCTTTTTCACCCAACTTTAAGGAAAGTTTAAGCACTTACTAGGATGACTCTTTGGAGGATATTACTCCTTGGAGTACTTTTATAGTATAAATACATATATAATTCTTTCTGGCTTTCCTCACTGGGAAAAAAAAGAGAGAGATTGAGAGAGAGTAAGTGTTGGCATTTTTAAAGGCTGTGTCTCTGCATTTTATTCTATAAATCAGTTTTCTTGCTGAAGTCATAGGTCAGTCCTCATGCTGCATAACAATACTTTTCAACCTAATATTAAAAGATGGCTTCATTTTACTTTGTAATATAATAAAGCTTCACTTTAGTATTAATGTAATTCAAAAGGCAGCTGCTCACATAATAGGTTCCTTTTAAGCAAAGTGAGAAAACACACATTTATCAAACAATTTTCAGTTTGGAGGCTACAGTTTCAATTACATCAAAAAACCTCAGCCAATCAGGCTATTACTTCTGAAAGATGTCAGATCTATGCATCTGACAGGATATCAAATAGTCAATGAGTTTACCATTGCATAACATATTTATAAAACCCTTTATAACGTGGAGAGGAGGGAAGAAAGGTGGCTTTAAAAAAAACGTTTTCTAAGCCAATTTTAAAGAGCCCATGTCAGAACTGAGACATACTTCCTGTAAAGAAACTAGTACTTTCCTGGGTACTATAACATGATGAATAGCAAAAGTAAAATTGAATTTATCTCAGTATTGGTGCCATTTAAGTGTGTAGATTTTATGTTAGTGATGACACTAGGAATGGAAGCTTTCTGTTTTGCTTTTGTAAGTTATTCCAATAAAATCCATGTCACTTACACCTGATCCTAGATCCAGCCTGGACATGAACTATCCTACCAGGGCTGACATGAATTTTAACGGTTGAGAAATAAATCTTTCTTGTGAATTGCATGTCAGCCTTGTACAATGTTAGAATATATTTAGAATAGAGTTAGAATGTAGTTTGGTTTACAAAGTTATATAAAGCTTCTTTTCAGTATCTGGACATGTATTTTTCTTTTCCTTTCTCTGATATATTCCAAAGCATGCAGTATCCTCCCTTAGCTTATGATTCCTGAGAGCATCATTTTCAAATAATTTATGAAAGTAGAAAAATAATATGGTGGTCAATCCATCTAACATGCCCACTTGCAATTTCTTTTTCCTATTGCATTTGACATTTAATTGCAAATACTGAGATAGAATTGACCCAGAGAAGTTGTGCCAAACCAACCCACAAACAAAAGCCATAGTCAATTCTATCTGTCACTATGATTGATAAGGAAACTAGTGCCTTAATTTCTCAGGTGATTTTCCTCTCATCCTGATGAACCTGCCAATCAAACTCAAGAGACAGGCAAGAGAAGAAATATATTTCAAAAGAAGGAGCAGCAGTAGGTGAAGGCTTTTGTTGCTACCACTTCTACCTTCGTCTTTTCTAATTTCTTCTTCTTTTCATTATTCCTCTTCTCCTTTCCTTCTTCTATCTTTTCTAGGATCTCCACCTCTTAAGAATCTCCAACCTATGGCAAAATACTCACATACATCACTTAAATGCCACAAGTGTCTATGCCAGGCTATGAGTCTCAGAGCTCTCATATCTTTAGGTTTCAGTGTGTGTGTGTGTGTGTGTATAAAACTTTTTAACATACATACAATGTCTGACATACAAGTCTCGTGATCCTCCTTCACATCACAAAATGATATTTCAGAACCATCTGTGTTTAGATCACTGTGTGTAGTAGAAGCTAAAAACATGACATGCATTTCCAGGGCGCCCTAGCACCCCTCTCTGGCATTTTCTCCTTAAATAGTAAACACGTATACATGTGCATGTGCCTGCATATACAATTCTAAGTGGAATTCAGAAGACATAGCCCTGGGAAGAGCTCACGTCTTGGAAATTCTGAAGAGCTAGACCCACATCCTCCTCCACCATCAAAGACTCAATCAGCCTCCACTGAGGGCAAAAAGAAAGAAAGAAAGAAAGAAAGTGGCTGCAGCCGTGAGAGGCAGCCTGATCTAATTGATCCCAGCCCCTCGGGGAGGATGTTCTTCACTTAATTATGAGCACAGCCACCTGCTAGGTATACTGGTATCTAGCAATTCAGTTGAGCAGGTCTAGCCGCAGATTAGGACACCAGCCTTTACTGATGCGTGCTACAGAAACACTAGCATATTAAGCTCTAAAGCTGGTTCTTAAACTGTCATAATGCTGGCTGAATTATAGCCGATTGGAATACTGAACATGAGAATGCCGATTGGCTGAGAGCAAATCAAATCTGAGTGAAACCACGCTGCACTAATAGAATAAGAAGTCAGAATGCTTGAGAGAAATTATTTATACCATTGCTTCACAGAAGTCGGATCCTTCTTTTAGCTTATGTTCTCCAGCAACCATCCTCTCTAAGATGTTTAATCAAAACCAATGTTAGCTGTTCTTCGGCCCAGTGCCACAATTTATGAAAGAATGCCGGCTCTTGTAGGCTTGTGCTATGACGTGCTAACCCACATACACGTAAAGCTGTTGATGGGAACAGGTAAAACTTGGCAGTTGCAGATTTTTAAAAACCCAAAAGATGACCAATTTCTAAACAAATTTCAAGGGTTCCTTGAGTTTGGAAATAGCAAACAAAAGCCCCAAGCGAATATGGTTTATTTTTTTTTGAAGAAAAATATGGGTTCTAACTCTTGACATTGTGATGAAATTATAAATTCACTACAGCACTAATTAGAACTAATTATCATATGAAGTTAAAGGGCACCAGCAAGCAGGCTTAAACCAAACTTGCATTGTTATACATGATTTAGCTGTTCCCCAGTTTTCTTTCTACTTTTTATTATTGCTTAGGCTCTATGTAGCAATCCAATAGTTAGTAACATCAATAGTTCATAGTATAGTAGGCCTAAGATAAAAATGTATAACATTCTTTAAATATTAAAAAAATCAAAACTATATTCTATCAAGTATGTAAAGTTCCTACCCTCTAAATTCTAAAATATACTCTTCAAATTCTAAAATGTAGTCTCTTTATGTAGTTGTTCATACCTTTAAAAGTCTTAAGACATTTTTCATTAAAGGCACTATGGATATGCAGAATGATGTTTGGTTTTTTAATATTTAATATTTTGTTTACTAACTCATGTTCATTAGAATATCGGTATGATAAAATTATTTAATATATATTTATACTTAAAAGTTTTTCAAGAATACTTTTATCCTAAGAAATCCAGAACAAAGAATGTCACCAGTTACATAATTTTAGAAAGGGTCTTTTTTGTTTTGATCATTTTTCATGAGAGTTGACATATGGATTTTTTATAATATATTTAAAGTTTCAGAATACCAAAAAAATTTTAAAAGGCAGAAATTCTCTTTGCTCTTAACTCATCCACGGAGATTACTTTTGTAATTTTATAAATATCCAGTAATTTTAAGCTTCATATATGTATATTTAATGTGTGTGTTGTGTTTTTGTAAATTTTAAACATGAATCAAGTCAAGTTCCGGATACTTTTTTTCTAACTAGTTTTTCCACAAAGCAGTATTTTTGGAGATCTTCTTATGTCAGTTCAGATAGATTTACCTATTTTTTTCAAGTGCTGCTGAGTTTATTGTGTAGATAAGTCATAATTTATTGAAGCATTCTGATGCTGATAGAGCTTTAGGTTGTTTTCGACATTAACATTCACTCTTTTGATGGTACAATGAAAATACACAGTGATACAAGTGAATCAGCCATATTAGATACCTAGAAGTGGAACAGCAGTGTTCAGGATAATGCATTTTATATGTAATGGAGATGTGGGCCCTTAAGTGTAGGTGAAAGTGTACATCAGTTCTTCACTGCTCTCTCTGGCTGGAGAACTGTGCCCTCTAAACAGTTCTGTGGCTTTCTTTCTCCCTCCGTTAAGATTTCTGAATCTTCCTCCACTCCCTCTACTATCTAACATTTACTTGTTTTTTTTTTTTTTTTTTAACCCACTGAGCCGCCCAGGTGCCCCAGCTTAGTGTTTTTTTTTTTTTTTTTTTAATCTCATTTACAACCATCCAATCTATAATGCATTTATTTGTTTCATTATTTGTTGTCTAGATTTATCAGTTGTGCTTTCTGCTATATCTCTGATACCCAGATCAGTGCCTAGTGCTTAATAATACTTGCTGAATAGCAGAAAAAATGAGGAAATAAATGGATTATAGTTTTGCCTCTACCAACTACCTATCTCGGTATTTGACTTCCCAACTTGAAAGCATAGGAACATAGAAAATCAAGATGTGAAAATTACATACTTGTTAAAAATCATGTTAAAAACTTTTAGTAAAATTTTTGTTAAAAATACATTCCAGTTTCTCTGCTAAGGGAAACATAGCTTTTGTCTCTGCAAGCAAAAGTGCATAACCATTTATGAACTCCAACAAATGAGGAAAAAAGTAGTCACAGAGGTTTTTGTGATCATGTGAAATGTAATCCACTTAAAGTATTGGATAGTTTAACACAAGGTAATTTATCTACTGTCTGATATCAGCACAGAATGAAGTAACAGCATGCTTTGCACTTGAACAAGAGGGATCTTCTTGACTGGGAATTAATGTTATGATGTCAAAGTCTATTTCTTGGTGTTCCCCCAAAGTGCTGCCCTGAAAAATTTCCTCCAGTTACCACCATGTTTTTCCTTTGTCTTTTCTTTTGAGTTACTGAGACTTCCAGTAGGATGCTTATGCAGCCTATGATATTACATACCATTGATAACCAAATAGAAAATAAGAATTTAGATCATTGTTGTCAATCTGCCTTTACTCCCTTGGGGCACCTGGGTGAGTAAGTCAGTTAAGCATCGCCTTTGGCTCAGGTCATGATCTCGGGGTCCTGGGATTCAGTCCTGGGATCTAAGCCCTTCCTCAGACTCTCTGATCAGTGGGGTGTCTGCTTCTCCCTCTCTCTCTAACTCCTCCCCATTCCTCATGGTGTCTCTGTCTCTATCACTCAAATAAGTAAATAGTCTTTAAACAATTGCCTTCACTCTTTTAATTGAATTATCTGTTTAGTACTTCAGAATGGAAGGTTTAGAGGATTTAATTTGTAGAAGCTAATATTCTTTTTTCTGATCATTTTAATACTTTAACTCTAAATAAAATTTCATGGACTGAACAACTTATCAAGCCAGAGAGGCTTCAGTGAAAGTAATTCAGGAATTTCAACACATTTAAAGGTCAAAGGACATAAAATTATAGCTTAAGAGAAGAGAAAGCAAAGCCAGGGTTGATTCCTGAGGTAGGATTTATTATCTTCTAGAACAATTTAAATTTTTTAAAAATATTTTTGAAAAAGTTAATGCTCCTATTAAATGCACAGTTGCTCACATACTTAGTATTGTAAAGAAGCCAGATAAAAACTAATGGAACCTGGGGCACTTAGTTGGCTCCGTTGGTTAAGCATCTGCCTTTGGCTCAGGTCCTGGGGTCAAGGCCTTGTTTAGCGGGGAGTCTGTTTTTCCCTCTCTTGAGCACCCTCTCAAATAAATAAATAAAATCTTAAAAGAAAAATAAAAGCTAATGGAAGCTAAAGCAACTGATGAGAATTTCAATACTCTGTTTTCTCCTTTTTTAACCTTTGGTATGTTGTGGTTTTCATTGGCATCATTGAATTATTGGCATCATTGGCTTATAAGAAATTATAAATGACAAATTTCAGGCAATGTTTGGGATGGCTTGTGGTATAGTAGGGTTATGTAAAAATTCAACCTCTACAGTCAGAAAATATTCTAAAATATTGAATGAGTAATAAGTTGTAATACCTTAGAATACAGAAAAATGCTGTGCATTCCAAATGCTTAGGTTGTCACTAGCTAGTAGGAAAAAAAAATTGTGCCAACTTCATACATATTGAACAGATACATGCCATGTGGCCAAAAAAAAGGAAAATTGGTTGGAATGTAAAAGTAACTTTTTAAAAGGCTACTCGTGTATGTCTGCACTCCCTTTTAATCTCTTTGGCATTTTATAGTTGGCACTTTTCTTTCAGATTTAAAAAAAAAATTAAATGCTTTCCTCTGAATAAGAATGAATCACCAACTTATTTCCATGTTTACCAAGAGTAGCTCAAAAGTTAGTTTTGTTTTTCTTGATGGCAGTAGCTTCAAAGGATCTTGTCTCTTATGAAAGTCATTACAAGATTTTGATTTTTTTTTTTAAGTTAGGTTTCTAGTCAAAGAAGTTAATTGATTGCTCAGTCCACTCCAAAACAAAATAAAACAAAACTCTTACCTATTTTATGACACCTCAATTTTGTGTTTTTGACTTAGAGAAAAGGAAACCTCATGCATGAGTCAGAGGGAAAAAGAAGACTCAAGTCAATGAAAAATATTTCTAGACTCTTTGGAGTTGAGCGGTTTTTCTGAACTCAAAAGCCCAGTGTAATTTACAGATTACATTTAAGGCCAAATGTAATGTCATGGTGATATAATGGTGAACAATAATAGATAAAGTTGCTTCTCTCATACATTTAGAATCATATGTGATAATTTTCAGGAGGGAAATCATTCCACAGAAAAATGTCTTCTCATTTATCAACCCTCAAAAGGTTCTGATCAGTCTACAGAGATACTAAAAATTTAGTCATAGGAACAATTTCTTGACTCCATCCAGGTAAATCTTAAAAAGTAGAGAGAATTTGGTTGTACTCCTAGTCATGGGCCATTGAAAATCGCAGATGGAAATAGTAGTTCCAGATAATTCTTGTGATACTTTTCAGTTTAGAATTAACAATTTTTTTTTGTGCTTGCTTCGGCAGCACATATATTAGAATTAACAATTTTTTGCCCCACAAGGGGTGGCTGAGGCTTACAGTGAAAATTCTTCCTATTGGAATTTCAGTTGGGCTGCGAGAAGACTTTGGCCACTAGGACGGACAGTTAATTCCAGAATAGAAAGCAATTCGAAAAATAAGAACAATTCGAAGGATATATTCAAGGTTGTATTGATGTTCAAGTTGACCACCAGGTGAAATAAAGTAATTCTTTTAATGTTAGAGAATGAGAATGTTGGTAAGAAGGCAGGAAGGGAGACTTCAGATTAAAATAAAAGTCCAGCTGCAATAAGGAAGTAAAATCGTCTTTCAGAAAAAAAGAGAGAGCGAAAGAGAGAGTTTGCATATTTTGGGTGGTAACTTGTAAGTAATAAAGTAATTTTATGATATTGCAAGGTAACCTGAGATGAAAACTGGGAAATCTACATCTGTCTGTTTCTCTTTGTATTCATCTTCATGTTTAAAGGTTTAAATCACTTGAGGATCAAAACACCCAAATTAATCTCTGAATACTTTATGTTCGTTCAAGGTTGCAGTTCTCTCCTTTGAGGAAGTCAGGGCGGTCTTGCCATAAGAGGTGGCAAAAGCAGGGTTTATAAAAAGGTTGAAGAGGAATCATTTAATTCTCACCATACTTGGCTTTCCCAGAAATGATTACGCATTTCTTATGAATGTGACATTGAAAATCTGTACTTTTTATAGTACGCAGTGGGAAAAAATGTAAGCTGTAAAACGTTGCTTTAAAAACGTGTTTAAAAACAGTGTTCTGACACTTTATTGCACAATGAGCTCTTACATTAAGCATTTATGGCAGCTACAAATTCACAGCATGGTTTTGATGCAGTAATAAAAAGCACCAAAATGGGTCCAACTGACATTTTACAGCCAGAACAAAGGGTTGAAAGTTTAAAGCTTATCTATAGTGACTACATGTTACGTATTAGCTACATTATCTATAGCAAGATTACATGTTATCCATCCTAAAAATATTTCCAGCAGTTATTAGTAAATTTGATATTTCAACCACTTTGAAGGACAAAGAACATGTATTTATATGGTCAAACAAACTTAAGGTAATTAGAAGGGACTCAGTGTGTATTTGTGACCACCAAGTTCATACACAGTTCAACCCAAATCCATCCTTGCCTAAAGGAATGGGCAAATCTCATTACTATTCTTCTCCATAATTACAAAGTTTTTGTTTTGTTTTGTTTTGTTTTCTGTGTTCATCAAGGATATTGAGTCTACAATTCTCTCAGGTATTCTGAATTTGGGCAAAATACTGATAATGCCTTTTATTCTTCCGATTAGCCAACACAATCACAAACATGTAATGGGGTCCAATCTTCCTGCTACTCAAATTCCCCCACCTACCATGACCAAAGCTATGACTCTTTATCTGTATCAGATTAGTATGTTGGCTGAGTGCTGTTTGCCTAGACCTTATCCAAAATACATGACAATATTGAAGTTGCTGGTTTGAAACCTTAAGGGACTTGATAGTTGAAAACAGGTGTCCTATGTAATTCTGGCAGTTCATTAACAGGGTTTCCTAAGTGCATTTAAGTTTTAAAAGATACACAGTTAACTAGGTAAGCTACCTATCTATAGGTAGCATTTTCAATAGGAATGAACAATCTGACATTTTACTTTGTACATGAATTTGTCTATGGAAAAAGAACTAGAATTATTTTACCAAGCCAATAACTTTTTTTTTTTTGGTCTTTTGTTTTTTGGGTTATTTTTTTGTGAAACTTCCACTGACAAAGGCTCATGACTTGGACACAGTGTAGTCCAGTTTCTCAGTATTGCAACAGAAGCCAAGATGTGCTCTTCCCCAAAGGCTGGCATTTGCCTAAATGCCATATTCATCAATTTTAATGTTGGACAGACATTTTGGGATTGATTTATATAAATATATTTACCAGCCAATCTATTCTTAATATTCTGGACCAATCTAGTACATGCCATCAGCAATCAGACTAAGATATTTTTTTGTTTTATAGATCCAAAAATATATAAATCCATAAATATTTTATTAGGTTTTATTCTTTTTAGAATACTTCAACAAACTGTGTTTCATGTGATTTATGCCTATGCTCTTTGATAGCAAAGGTATCATTTAGATATATGACAATGTATATCTAGAATCAAAATCTTTAATTCCTGAAAATCAATTTCTTATGATGACATAATAATGTCAATGTAATTAAATACCTGCATTTAAAACTCTGGGATGAAATTAAAGTTCTTTTTGTCTCTTTTTGAGACTACTTTGGATTTCTTAAATCACATGATCCATAATGCTGTCTTGCATATATAAGGTTAGAACCACCCTTGAAAATACCTTGTGTGTAGTTCACAGTCTATAACATATGACTTTCCTTCTACCTCAAAGATACCTCACTGGGTTCCATTATATATATATTATTCTATATTTTTCATATTCTTATAATGGCAAGGCAAGCTGCTCATTGTCATATAAAAACATGAGAAGCATTGCACTGAAAGGTAAAAATATATTTGAGAAATTGTAATTACCTTGTAAAATTGAACAATTTGTTCATTTGTTATTGTTACCAGTTTTTACTAATTACAAATGGTAATAAAACTATTGTAACAAATGCAAGCAATGTAGAAATATATCACATACATTATAAATGTCTGCTGCAACCCTTGCCAACACCTATCTCATTTTTTATTTTTATAGTATTCTTCCCATACTTTTCTCTTATACCCGTTTAAGTATAGGTACATTATCTTAAGGAGATTACAACTTGCTTTTCACAATAAACAGTATTACTTAGACCTCAAATTTAGAAAAGCTATATTTCCTTCCCTCAAAAATCCTTACAAAAATTCTTATATTTTGTCATTTTTTTCACAAGATTTTTCAGTCCATCTACAACTTGAAGAATTTATATTGTGCTGGTATACTTATATTTATTCTTATTTTGGAGTGCTTAGCTAGTAGTCACAATGACATATAATAAATTATCATAATTTTTGACTCTGTGTTTCAAATAAAATCAAAATGCCATATTGGAGTGATGGGCAGAGGTTTATGAAAGGAATTTTAACTTAAACTGGGCCAACAACCAAGCCAGGTAGGTTAGTTGTTTGTTTTAAACTCCACTCTAGTAGAAGATGAAATGCAGAAATGTCTGAGAACTCTTAATAAAGTTATCAAATTACATTAAAAAAAACTATGAAAATATATATTCTATCAACACAAAAAGTGTCTGATTCCACTAATGATTTAAAAACTCAGTGTGGGGGCGCCTGGGTGGCTTAATGGTTTAAAGCCTCTGCCTCTGGTTCAGGTCATGATCCCAGGGTCCTGGGATAGAGCCCCACATCGGGCTCTCTGCTCAGCAGGGAGCCTCCTTCCTTCTCTCTCTTTGCCTGCCTCTCTGCCTGCTTGTGATCTCTGTCTGTCAAATAAATGAATAAAATCTTAAAAAAAAAAAAAAAAAACTCAGCATGCTGGAAAGGGAGAGACAGGGTATCAGGGTGAGTGTATATAGGACTAGGAAAGAAAGAAGGGAAGAGAAACATTAAAAATATAATCCATTTTAATTTTTAAGGCACGATTATACTTCCAGTTTTTTTTTTTAATAACCATCGGAAGTATTTACAGATGTATATTTATAAATAAGAATGGAAAATAATGTTTGAGTCCCTGAAATGTTAAATCAACTAATTCAGGTCTCTGAATTGGATATTTATTTAATAATTCTTACAAAAATGGGGGCACCTGGCTGCCTCAGTCAGAATATCTGACTCTTGATCTCAGGGTTGTGAGTTTGAGCCCCATTTTGGGTGTAGACATTACTTAAATAAATAAATAAACTTATAGAAAAATAAAAATAAGAATAATCAAATAAAAATTCTTGCAAATGATTCAGTGATGTTAATGATGATGACAAAAATTAAATGTTAACCTTAACAACGTGCATTTAAGTTAATATATCACTATTGAAAGTGATATTGATATTAGATATCAATAATATAAAATTAAATTCAGTAATTTAATTACAGTAAATTTTTTAATTACAAAGTTACTATTAAAGTAATAGTAAATAAGGAAAAGAAAATTGGTATGTAATTATATAACCAAAAAAGGAGAAAGAGGAAGTTGAGTAGATAATTGAATCCTATGCTGCCTTTTCAGAAGATTCCTCCTTAAAATTCAAAATAATTACCTTGGAGTGCCTGGGTGGCTCAGTGGATTAAACATATGATGCTGGGTTTCAGCACTCAGGTCAAGATCTCATGGGTCATGAGATCAAGCCCCATGTTGGGCTACACACTCTGCATGGAGTCTTGCTGGGGATTCTCTCTCTCTCTCTGCCCCTCCCCCCCAACTTGTGTGCACTCTCTCTCTCTTTCTCTCTCAAATAAATAAATAAATCTTTAAAATAATAATAATAATCTCCTATTACTATAGGCCTAAGGTTTCTAATTTAGAGTCCATGGAAAGCCTAGCTATTGTGGAGAAGTCCACAAATCCCATAGGCAAAATTCTGTGGCTGCTTGTGGTGGTGATATGTTAATGTGTGCTTTCTTCTCATATAAACCGTCTGTGGCTTGTGTCACGATTACAAAGGAATTCATGGTCCCCAAAAGTTAACAATCAGTGATATAGACCTTCAGGGTGTACAAGGCACTTTCACAGTTATTAACTAGTTTGATCCTTACAACACAGGAGCAGACCTGGCACTAAGCCCAGGACACTTATTTTTCATGTCTCTGTGGTCCAGAGAAAAGTGGCCTGGAAAAGCTATTTTTGCTAAACTTCACTTACTAAATGTAAAAGCCTCTCCTATAGTATTTACATTTGACACCGAAGGAAAATGATGTGAAGATGTTATATAGATCCTTGGATGAGAACAAATACTTTTGTGGGAAAAGAGGGTTGGGAGCCTTCCTGTTCTTTCTTACTTAGTACCCATTAGCCAAACTTACCACCAAAGAGTAAAGTAAAGAAATGAGTAACTCATAATAAAAAAATAAAAATTAAAAACAATTCACTTTTGCGGGGTTACTTGAAGAAAATATTTTCCTTTATATGGTAGAAACTTAATATATTTCTTTGAGCCCTAACATTTGAATGCAAAGGCATTAGAGATATGAGATTTATTACCCTGAAATTCTAGTTCAATTATTATTCCTCAAATTAATTTATTAAAACACAACAAGGAGAGAAAGACCCACCATTAAAACAAACAAACAAACAAAAACTCGGGAAATTTCACCCTTATAAATATCCACCCTTTCTGAGAAGAATAATATCCACTTCTCTATCTTGAAACACATAGACATCCAATCATCTGAACTCCCACCAAGCTAAACTGGAATAAATGGAAGCTAACGTATTTTTTGAATGTCTAAATTTTAGCTATTTAGAACTTTGACCCTCTACCTATCCAAATCTTACTCATTGCTAGTGGCCAAATTGAAGTACTTCTCTATAGTGCCACTTTGAATAATTTTAGCCCTAACTGATCTCCTTCTTTAAGATCATGAAACATTTACCAAATCATTTTGATACGTACTTTTAATATTTGCTTCTATTTTTTATGTTATTATTAAAGCTTCTTTAGAATAGAAAAAAAAATGTGTTTATACAACATCTGATTAAGAGCACATTCTCTGCCTGGAGCCAGAAAGCCTGAGTTTGATTTCCAGCTGTGTCACTTAGAATATTTGAGTAAGTTACTTAACATTCCTGAGGTTCAATTTTTTTCATCTGTAAAATGGGGATAATAATACCTATACCTTGGGATAGTCATGATGATTAAATGAGTTAATATATACAAAAAGTTAGACTGGTAAATGATCTAACCTATGGATGTATTAGTTATTGTTTTTGCTCATTGTTATTGCTGTTTACTACTTTCACATGGTGGACACTCAAAGTGGACTGATGAATTTCAGTTTAGTTTTTCTTTTTTTTATGATTTTGTTTATTTATTTGACAGAGATCACAAGTAGGCAGAGAGAAGCAGGCAGAGAGAGAGGGGGAAGCAGGCTCCATGCTGAGCAGAGAGCCTGATGAGGGGCTCAATCCCAGGACCCCGAGATCATGACCTGAGCCAAAGGTAGAGAGGCTTAACCTGCTGAGCCATCCAGGTGTCCCTGAATTTCAGTTTTTTTTTTTTTTTTTTTTTTTCTTTTTTTTTTTTAATTTTTTATTTTTTATAAACATATATTTTTATCCCCAGGGGTACAGGTCTGTGAATCACCAGGTTTACACACTTCACAGCACTCACCAAATCACATACCCTCCCCAATGTCCATAATCCCACCCCCTTCTCCCAAACCCCCTCCCCCCGGCAACCCTCAGTTTGTTGTGAGATTAAGAGTCACTTATGGTTTGTCTCCCTCCCAATCCCATCTTGTTTCATTTATTCTTCTACCCACTTAAGCCTCCATGTTGCATCACCACTTCCTCATATCAGGGAGATCATATGATAGTTGTCTTTCTCTGCTTGACTTATTTCGCTAAGCATGATACGCTCTAGTTCCATCCATGTTGTTGCAAATGGCAAGATTTCATTTCTTTTGATGGCTGCATAGTATTCCATTGTGTATATATACCACATCTTCTTGATCCATTCATCTGTTGATGGACATCTAGGTTCTTTCCATAGTTTGGCTATTGTGGACATTGCTGCTATAAACATTCGGGTGCATGTGTCCCTTTGGATCACTACATTTGTATCTTTAGGGTAAATACCCAATAGTGCAATTGCTGGGTCATAGGGCAGTTCTATTTTCAACATTTTGAGGAACCTCCATGCTGTTTTCCAGAGTGGCTGCACCAGCTTGCATTCCCACCAACAGTGTAGGAGGGTTCCCCTTTCTCCGCATCCTCGCCAGCATCTGTCATTTCCTGACTTGTTGATTTTAGCCATTCTGACTGGTGTGAGGTGATATCTCATTGTGGTTTTGATTTGTATTTCCCTGATGCCGAGTGATATGGAGCACTTTTTTCATGTGTCTGTTGGCCATCTGGATGTCTTCTTTGCAGAAATGTCTGTTCATGTCTTCTGCCCATTTCTTGATTGGATTATTTGTTCTTTGGGTGTTGAGTTTGCTAAGTTCTTTATAGATTCTGGACACTAGTCCTTTATCTGATATGTCGTTTGCAAATATCTTCTCCCATTCTGTCAGTTGTCTTTTGATTTTGTTAACTGTTTCCTTTTGCTGTGCAAAAGCTTTTGATCTTGATGAAATCCCAATAGTTCATTTTTGCCCTTGCTTCCCTTGCCTTTTGCGTTGTTCCTAGGAAGATGTTGCTGCGGCAGAGGTCGAAGAGGTTGCTGCCCGTGTTCTCCTCAAGGATTTTGATGGATTCCTTTCGTACATTGAGGTCCTTCATCCATTTTGAGTCTATTTTTGTGTGTGGTGTAAGGAAATGGTCCAATTTCATTTTTCTGCATGTGGCTGTCCAATTTTCCCAGCACCATTTATTGAAAAGGCTGTCTTTTTTTCCATTGGACATTCTTTCCCTGCTTTGTCGAAGATTAGTTGACCATAGAGTTGAGGGTCTATTTCTGGGCTCTCTATTCTGTTCCATTGATCTATGTGTCTGTTTTTTGTGCCAGTACCATGCTGTCTTGATGATGACAGCTTTGTAATAGAGCCTGAAGTCCGGAATTGTGATGCCACCAACGTTGGCTTTCTTTTTCAATATCCCTTTGGCTATTCGAGGTCTTTTCTGGTTCCATATAAATTTTAGAATTATTTGTTCCATTTCTTTGAAAAAGATGGATGGTACTTTGATAGGAATTGCATTAAATGTGTAGATTGCTTTAGGTAGCATAGACATTTTCACAATATTTATTCTTCCAATCCAGGAGCATGGAACATTTTTTTTTCCATTTCTTTGTGTGTCTTCCTCAATTTCTTTCATGAGTACTTTATAGTTTTCTGAGTATAGATTCTGTGTCTCTTTGGTTAGGTTTATTCCTAGGTATCTTATGGTTTTGGATGCAATTGTAAATGGGATTGACTCCTTAATATCTCTTTCTTCTGTCTTGCTGTTGGTGTAGAGAAATGCAACTGATTTCTGTGCATTGATTTTATATCCTGACACTTTACTGAATTCCTGTATAAGTTCTAGCAGTTTTGGAGTGCAGTCTTTTGGGTTTTCAACATATAGTATCATATCATCTGCGAAGAGTGATAATTTGACTTCTTCTTTGCCGATTTGGATGCCTTTAATTTCCTTTTGTTGTCTGATTGCTGAGGCTAGGACCTCTAGTACGATGTTGAATAGCAGTGGTGATAATGGACATCCCTGCCGTGTTCCTGACCTTAGCGGAAAAGCTTTCAGTTTTTCTCCATTGAGAATGATATTTGCGGTGGGTTTTTCATAGATGGCTTTGATGATATTGAGGTATGTGCCCTCTATCCCTACACTTTGAAGAGTTTTGATCAGGAAGGGATGTTGTACTTTGTCAAATGCTTTTTCAGCATCTATTGAGAGTATCATATGGTTCTTGTTCTTACTTTTATTGATGTGTTGTATCACATTGACTGATTTGCGGATGTTGAACCAACCTTGCAGCCCTGGAATAAATCCCACTTGGTCGTGGTGAATAATCTTTTTAATGTACTGTTGAATCCTATTGGCTAGTATTTTGTTGAGTATTTTCGCATCTGTGTTCATCAAGGATATCGGTCTATAGCTCTCTTTTTTTGGTGGGATCCTTGTCTGGTTTTGGGATCAAGGTGATGCTGGCCTCATAAAATGAGTTTGGAAGTTTTCCTTCCATTTCTATTTTTTGGAACAGTTTCAGGAGAATAGGAATTAGTTCTTCTTTAAATGTTTGGTAGAATTCCCCCGGGAAGCCGTCTGGCCCTGGGCTTTTGTTTTGTTTGGAGATTTTTAATGACTGTTTCAATCTCCTGACTGGTTATGGGTCTGTTCAGGCTTTCTATTTCTTCCTGGTTCAGTTGTGGTAGTTTATATGTTTCTAGGAATGCATCCATTTCTTCCAGATTGTCAAATTTATTGCCGTAGAGTTGCTCATAGTATGTTCTTATAATAGTTTGTATTTCTTTGGTGTTAGTTGTGATCTCTCCTCTTTCATTCATGATTTTATTTATTTGGGTCCTTTCTCTTTTCTTTTTGATAAGTCGGGCCAGGGGTTTATCAATTTTATTAATTCTTTCAAAGAACCAGCTCCTAGTTTCGTTGATTTGTTCTATTGTTTTTTTTTGGGTTTCTATTTCATTGATTTCTGCTCTGATCTTTATGATTTCTCTTCTCCTGCTGGGCTTAGGGTTTCTTTCTTGTTCTTTCTCCAGCTCCTTTAGGTGTAGGGTTAGGTTGTGTACCTGAGACCTTTCTTGTTTCTTGAGAAAGGCTTGTACCGCTATATATTTTTTCCTCTCAGGACTGCCTTTGTGTTGTGTCCCCACAGATTTTGAACCGTTGTGTTTTCATTATCATTTTTGTTTCCATGATTTTTTTCAATTCTTCTTTAATTTCCCGGTTGACCCATTCATTCTTTAGAAGGATACTGTTTAGTCTCCATGTATTTGGGTTCTTTCCAAACTTCCTTTTGTGGTTGAGTTCTAGCTTTAGAGCATTGTGGTCTGAAAATATGCAGGGAATGATCCCAATCTTTTGATACCGGTTGAGTCCTGATTTAGGACCGAGGATGTGATCTATTCTGGAGAATGTTCCATGTGCACTAGAGAAGAATGTGTATTCTGTTGCTTTGGGATGAAATATTCTGAATATATCTGTGATGTCCATCTGGTCCAGTGTGTCATTTAAGGCCTTTATATCCTTGCTGATCTTTTGCTTGGATGACCTGTCCATTTCAGTGAGGGGAGTGTTAAAGTCCCCTACTATCATTGTATTATTGTTGATGTGTTTCTTTGATTTTGTTATTAATTGGTTTATATAGTTGGCTGCTCCCACATTGGGGGCATAGATATTTAAAATTGTTAAATCTTCTTGTTGGACAGACCCTTTGAGTATGATATAGTGTCCTTCCTCATCTCTTATTATAGTCTTTGGCTTAAAATCTAATTGATCTGATATAAGGATTGCCACTCCTGCTTTCTTCTGATGTCCATTAGCATGGAAAATTCTTTTCCACCCCCTCACTTTAAATCTGGAGGTGTCTTCGGGCTTAAAAATGTGTTTCTTGGAGGCAACATATAGATGGGTTTTTTGTTTTTTTTTTATCCATTCTGATACCCTGTGTCTTTTGACAGGGGCATTTAGCCCATTCACATTCAGGGTAACTATTGAGAGATATGAATTTAGTGCCATTGTATTGCCTGTAAGGTGACTGTTACTGTATATGGTCTCTGTTCCTTTCTGATCTACCACTTGTAGGCTCTCTCTTTGCTTAGAGGACCCCTTTCAAGATTTCCTGTAGAGCTGGTTTGGTATTTGCAAATTCTTTCAGTTGTTGTTTGTCCTGGAAGCTTTTAATCTCTCCTTCTATTTTCAATGATAGCCTAGCTGGATATAGTATTCGTGGCTGCATGTTTTTCTCGTTTAGTGCTCTGAAAATATCATGCCAGCTCTTTCTGGCCTGCCAGGTCTCTGTGGATAAGTCAGCTGCCAATCTAATATTTTTTACCATTGTATGTTACAGACTTCTTTTCCCGGGCTGCTTTCAGGATTTTCTCTTTGTCATTGAGACTTGTAAATTTTACTATTAGGTGACGGGGTGTGGGCCTATTCTTATTGATTTTGAGGGGCATTCTCTGAACCTCCTGAATTTTGATGCTCGTTCCCTTTGCCATATTGGGGAAATTCTCCCCAATAATTCTCTCCAGTATACCTTCTGCTCCCCTCTCACTTTCTTCTTCTTCTGGAATCCCAATTATTCTAATGTTGTTTCGTCTTATGGTGTCACTTATCTCTCGAATTCTCCCCTCGTGGTCCAGTAGCTGTTTGTCCCTCTTTTGATCAGCTTCTTTATTCTCTGTCATTTGGTCTTCTATATCACTAATTCTTTCTTCTGCCTCATTTATCCTAGCAGTGAGAGCCTCCATTTTTGATTGCACCTCATTAATAGCTTTTTTGATTTCACCTTGGTTAGATTTTAGTTCTTTTATTTCTCCAGAAAGGGGCTTTTATATCTCTCGAGAGGGTTTTCTCTAATATCTTCCATGCCTTTTTCGAGCCCGGCTAGAACCTTGAGAATTGTCATTCTGAACTCTAGATCTGACATATTACCGATGTCTGTATTGATTAGGTCCCTAGCCTTCGGTACTGCCTCTTGTTCTTTTTTTTGTGTTGAATTTTTACGTCTTGTCATTTTGTCCAGATAAGAGTAAATGAAGGGGCAAGTAAAATACTAAAAGGGTGGCAACAACCCCAGGAAAATATGCTTTAACCAAATTAGAAGAGATCCAAAATCGTGAGTGGGGAGAAAGGGGATAAAAAGAGGTTCAAAAAGGAAGAGAGAAAAAAAAAAAAAAAAAAAAAAAAAAAAAAAAAAAGAAAAAGAAAAGAAAAGAAAAGAATTTATAAAAAGAAAACACCTAAGAAAAATGTAAAAAAAAAAAAAAAATATATATATATATATATATATATTAGATAAACTAGTAAAAAATCGTTAAAAAAGAAAAAGGTAACAGTTAAAAAAAAAAAAATTTTACCCGAAGGCGAGAAAAAAAAAAAAAAAAATGAAAAAGAAAAAATTAAATTAACTGCAAGACTAAAAAAAATCACAGGAAAAAAGCCATGAGTTCCGTGCTTGGCTTTCTCCTCCTCTGGAATTCTGCTGCTCTCCTTGGTATTGAAACAGCACTCCTTGGTAGGTGAACTTGGTCTCGGCTGGATTTCTTGTTGATCTTCTGGGGGAGGGGCCTGTTGTAGTGATTCTCAAGTGTCTTTGCCCCAGGCGGAATTACACCGCCCTTACCCGGGGCCGGGGTGAGTAATCCGCTCGGGTTTGCTTTCAGGAGCTTTTGTTCCCTGAGCGCTTTCCGTAGAGTTCCAGAGGACGGGAATACAAATGGCGGCCTCCTGGTCTCTGGCCCGGAGGAGCCGAGAGCCCAGGGCCCCACTCCTCAGTGCGCCCTCAGAGAACCGCGCCCAGTTACTCCCGTCGGCCTGACCTCCGGCCGCGCTCCGAGCTCACCGAGCCTGCGACCGGTTCAAGGTAACACGGAGCTGCGAGATTACTGTCGGCTCTGTCTCTGTAGCCGGCCTTCCCGCTCCAATACCCGCAAGCTCTGCGACACTCAGACACCCCCGATCCTTCTGTGACCCTGCGGGACCTGAGGCCACGCTGACCCCGCGTGGGCTTCGCCCCGGTTTAGCCTCTGGAGCGATGTCCCTCAGCGGAACAGACTTTTAAAAGTCCTGATATTGTGCGCGGTTGCTCCGCCGCTTGCCGGGAGCCGGCCCCTCCCCCCGGGGTCTATCTTCCCGTCGCTTTGGATTCACTTCTCCGCCGGTCCTACCTTTCAGAAAGTGGTTGATTTTCTGTTTCCAGAATTGCTGTTCTTCTTCTCTTCGATAAGAAAACACAAGTCCTAGGATGCCTGGGTGGCTCAGTGGGTTAAGCCTCTGCCTTCAGCTCCGGTCGTGATCCCAGGGTCCTGGAATCGAGTCCCGCATTGGGCTCTCTGCTCGGCAGGGCGCCTGCTTCCTCCTCTCTGCCTCTCTGCCTACTTGTGATCTCTCTCTGATTTAAGAGACATCGCTGGGTTAGAAACGCTAGGCTTCAGTAACAGGATGACAATAAGCTTCCTGCCGAGGGTGACAAGAATGACAATGGTGAAGCTTCTACCGGGCTTAGGGAGCAGCTGGTGTGATCATGATACACAAAGCTTCTGGCAAGATGGAGTCCCAGGGACTGGATTTCCCCCTTCCACTTGAAACAACTGTCTTGCCAGTCGCTGGTCCTAGCCCTCCAAAGCCCTCGTCCCCTTCAGTATCTTTACAAGTCGCTGTTCAGTCTTCTAAACATCTCTGTGTAGTCTTCCTCCTGGCCATGACTGATGTCATTTTTCTGGAGCGGTTGCCTTTTCCTCGGTCTCCCCTTGCCCAACCCTCCCGCTCCCCACCCCAAGCCAGTGCCTCCCAGTACCGGGCCAGGGTGCAAACCGTGAATTTCAGTTTTTATATTCTACAATAATTCTGAGCCCAAAAAGACCATGAGCTTAATTGATTCTTGTGATATTTTTTAGCTCTTTATTGTCATTGGTGGTATTGAATTTATTTGTTGAATATTTTAAGAACATGATTTCCCAAATGAAAACAAACACAGATTTCAGGGCTTCTGAATTCCTTACCCTAAAGTACTGAAAGCCAGAGAACTTAGCCTGAGAGATTTCTTTATAAATGTCAAAGATTACATAAAAACTTAAGTCTCCTTATTTATAGTGAGGTTCTTTTTATTTCAAAACTTAATGATGCGTTCTCCATGTGAACTACACATAATATCTGATGCTATTTGTTATACATTTACTGTAGTAAGATGAATCAAAGAGTAAATTAGTAGTTTGATCTATAAAATTACCGAAACTATACATAGTATACTATTAATAAGTTGTGAAGAAGTTCTGAAAATTGGAAGGTGGATCAGATAGTTATACTTATCATCAATAGTTACCAAACAAGCTATAGTATTGGCATATTGAAGAAAACACAAGCTTTTGAATCAGGTAGACTTAGGTCTAAATCTTCCATTTATCCTGACTAGCCACTTTAAGTCCTCATCTAAATTACTGGATCTCTTTGAGCATTTTGAGCATTTTTGCTTCATGTATGTGGGAACTGTGGGATTAGGTAAACACACTTAAGATTATTATCATTTAAGATCATATATATTTTTTGATGATTTAACTCCTAATTTGAAATGCTTCTTTTTTCTTTTGATAATATTCTCTATCTTGAAGTCTGCTTTTTAATATAGCTACAAGAGCTTTTTAAATAATTTTTGCATAACATAAAATATCCTTCCCTTTTTGTTTCAACATATCTGTATCTTTATGTGTAGATTGTGCTTCTTCTCATATAGTTAAGTATTTCTTATTCATTCAGTTTGACAATATCTCCCTTTTAATTTGAGTTTATTTATATTTAATATAATACATTTAGGTTCACGTCTCTTATCAAATTTGATTTGTCTGCTGTTTGCTTTTTATCCCTCTTTTTCTCCTTTCTTGTTTATTTTATTGAATAGATTGTTCCATTTATTCTTATGTTGATTGTTTAGTTATGGATATTTATATTATTTTTATTGGTACTCTAGGTATCACAATGTACTTCTTTAAGTTATCAGTCTGACTTCAAAAAATTCTATTTTACCAATTAGTAATAATCTTACAATGATATATGTTTAGGTATTACCTTCCTGCTTTTTGTCCTCTTGCTTTCATGTAGTTTACCTTAAAATATGTTGTAAATACCAAATCATATTATTAACACTTAACCAGTCAATAGTCTTTAAAAGAGATTTAAGGGGCCTTTGGTTGGCACAGTTGGTTGAGTGTCTGACTCTTGGTTTTGGCTCAGGTCCTGGTCTCAGAGTTACGGCTAAACCCCATGTTGGTCTCTGAACTCTGCAAGGAGAACGCTAAAGTTTCTCTCTTCCTGTTCCTCTACCCCTACTCTCTCTCACTCTCAAATAAATAGACCTAAAAAAAAAAAAGATTTAAAATTACCTATCTCAAGTTCCTTTACATTTATTGACATAGTTACCCAGATGTTTGTCATTTGATCTTGAACAATTGATTTTCTGTCTGATAGCATATTCCTTCAGGATAGAGAATTTTCTTTTTTATTTCTTGTCATGCATATCTATTGAAGAAAATTTGTCCATATTTTCACTCTGAAATGTCTTATTTAACCTTCAATTTTAAGGCATATTTGTGCCCAGTATAAAATTTCCTCCTTTTTTTTTTAACTTTTTAAAATATGTCATTTTGTTTCTGATGAAAAGTCAGCTGCCAGTCTCATCATTTTTTCCTTTACATTATGTGTCTTCTGCCTCTGGCTGATTTCAAGATTTTCTCTTTGTCTTTGCTTTTCAGTAGTTTGACTATGATGTCCTTGATTGGGGTTTCTTTGTATCTTATTTTAGCTTACTGACCTTATTAAATCTGTGAGGTGATTTCTTCATAAATGTTGAAGGAATTCATGGCCATTGTCTCTCCAATATTCCTACTGTTCTATTTTCTCCCCCTTCTTCATCTATGATACCAAATACCTATATATTAGACTATTTGATAGTTATCTTTCAAATCTTGTATACTGTTTTATTCTTCATTTTTTTGCTTGTATTGATCTGTCTTCACATTTATTAATCTCATCCAGTACTTTCTCTGTCTGCTGATAAACCCACCAAAGGAATTTTATCTCTATCACTTTTTTTCACATTATTTCTAGCATTGCCATTTAGGTCCTTTTATGGTTTTCATCTCTCCCTCTGCTTTTGCATGTTGTGAACCTTCTCCAACATACTCATCATAGTCATTTTAAAGCTACTTTCTAAAAATTCTGACATCTGGACTGTATCTTGTTGAATTCATTTCCTTTCTTGATGATGGATCACATTCTCTTTCTAATTTCTGTATTTTGTAATTTTTTACTGAATGTCTACCTGCATAAAGATTGAAGTAAATAATTCCACCCAAACATTAGTATATGGGTTGCCAGTCTAGTTTCAGTCTAATCTGTATTTGAAATAAGTCTGGACTTTGTGATGCTTTAGTTAGATTTATTTCACCATGAGCTTAAAATTATTTGATGCAGGGTATGAATGTCTAGAGAGTTTTCTTTTCTTTCTTTTTTTTTTTTTTCACCCTGCTTCTCCTTCCTGTTGATTACTCTTGCCTATTACACGGTGAAAGGCACCAGGTGCCTGCAAGACATCTCTCGGAATTTTGCCTCCTGCCTTCTCTTCACACATCAATAGGCCCTGTGTGCCTCTGCCTCAGGAAGATCCCTTTCGGTTTTCATGCCCCACCTGCAACTCTACAGCCATGGATCCTCACTGCTTCATACTTAATGGATGATGCTCAGTGCCCTTGAGATTTCTCTCAGTTCTAAATCCATACCCTCACCATTCAGCAGGGTCTGTGAGCCTCTTTCAGAGGTGGAAGGGCACTCTTGTCTCTTCCACCCCTCTCCCAGTAGTGGCCAGCAGCTTCTAGTTTGTCTGTGCAAGGACTGAATTCTGGGCACTTTCTCAAAGTTCTCAACCTTACTTTCATCCACATGAGGGATCCACATGTGCCACTGCCTCAGAAAGTCCCTCTTTTAGCTGCCCTGAATTGCACCCAGCTTTTCTCATAAACATTTGGTGAAAGCCTGTCAAAAAGAGAGTGGGTACAGATTTCAGTTGTTTCTGGGGTTCCTGGGATTGTAAGTTGGCATACCGGTATACATTCTGACTTTAAATCTTTTTACAAATGTAGGTGCTTTTTACCACATCTGTGGAGTTTTCTCCCCTCTTTCTGGTTCTCTCTCAAGGAGGAAAACAGAAATGGCTTTCTTTTGTCTTACAAGCAGTTTGGCAGTTTTTGGATTTTTATTTTATTTAGTTAATTTGTGACTCCTGCTTTCTAACAGTCTTTAATAAATTGGGCTTATGTGTACTCTTTATTTATTTATTTATTTATTTGGAGTGGGAGCAACATTCTCTTGCAACTTTCTTTACATGGAAAGAAAGGCTGATAGACTGGAATTCTCATATAACTTTATTCTAGCTCCTAATTACTTTTTTGTTCTAATGTCTCATATAAGGAACTAGTCATAACAAATATTTACTTACTAATAATATACTCTCAGTTTATGCAAGACAATATTTTAAAAATTTTAAAATCTTTTAGCTCATGTATTCTTCATGACTAATAGTTAAATCCTTAATACTACCCTCATTTTAATGCAAGGAAACCAAGTTTCTGGAAGTTTGTGTGAATTATCCAATATAAAGAACTCAAATGATTCATTGAGATCAGGCAAACAATGAAATGGAAAAATAAGAAAAAGAAATGAGCGGTGATACACACACAAAAAAAGAAAATGTGGATGGCTCATAAGCATGTGAAAAGGCATTCAACCATAATAACCTTATTATATTAAAACCATGGCTCCCTCCAGATAAGCATAGGTCAAAATATCAGGTAATATCAAGAGTTGTCAAGATACGGGGCAGTGGGTGCTCTCATCCAACAGTGATGTGCACATCTACTGATACAACCACTTTGGAAGTTAGTACAATAACATCAGTTAGTCAAGTTGTCATTTGCATGTCCTGAGCCAAGAAATGCTACTCCTTCATATATACTTTTGAGAAACTCTTTCACAAAGGCAACAGACTTGCACATGAGGACTTTTTCAGAACCAGGATTCAGACCTGGATATTCTGATCTTTTGAATCTTCACAACTACTACCTTATACCAAAGGTAACCAGAAGTTCAATTATACTCACCCAAGTAACATTTCTGCCATGCTAGAGCTCTAATTAAGTCTTTGAGAGACCTTAGAATGAACAGAAATGTAGAGAGAGCAGATGATATATTCAGAGACAGTAAGACATCTAAGTCAACCCCAGTCACCAATCAGGAGTCAGTCTCCAATTGGGTAAAAATGCATGGATTCCTATAGCAACAGAGCAATCCTATTAAGAAACAAATACCTGTAGTAAGTTTCAATGGATCTCTATATGGATCTGATTAAAGCAAAGTAACCCCCACTTTTGGATATTAACAAAGTCCTTCTTCCTTAGAGACAGGTGCTGCATCTGGGAATTAGAGAAAAGGTATCAGTTTTTATCCAGCTGAAATATACAACCAATACAGTTCAAATTATTTAAATAGAAATCATTCCTGTTTGTACTTCCAATAGCAATATCAACATCTGTAGTTAATAGATCATCCAGTAAGAAACACTCTTGTAATTAAAATTACTATATATGAATATTCAAACTATTCCAGCCAATGTGACCATTCAAAATAATTACTTTTTTTTTTAAGATTTTATTTATTTTTTTGACAGACAGAAATCACAAGTAGACAGGGAGAGGCAGGCAGAGAGAGAGACGGGGAAGCAGGGTCCCTGCTGAGCAGAGAGCCCGATGTGGGGCTCTATCCCAGGACTCTTGGATCATGACCTGAGCCGAAGGCAGAGGCTTTAACCCACTGAGCCACACAAGTGCCCCTCGAAATATTACTTTAAAACAATTTGTTTACCACTAATAAAACTTTTAAGGGGTTCCAGAAATCATGTCTTGGGAGAATATTGGCAAATTTTCTGTAAGAGGAATGTCCAACAAAGTATTTTCAAATAATGTCACAGGACAATCAAGGGTTTATTTTGTTTTGTTTTGTTTTTTTCAAGTATTGTGTTTAATTATAGGATTATATACCCTACCGCCAAACAATGTTATTTTCTTTTCCTAAAATTTCTTTAAACTACACCTAAAATAAGTATCAATAAATTGAATTTTGCAACCAAAGAAAGCATTCTAAACTTAATTATTGAATAAGTAATTTGTTTTCAATGGACTATATCCAGACATAGTGCTATAGCATAGTATAAGTATTTGTAGGTGAAGGTCGGTGTTTTTAATCAAGATCAACTCTAAAATAATGCTTATTGGTATTGCATCTATGTGTCTGAAAAATGTACTGAGTGACAGTGTCATGTCAGAGCCACCATCTTCAATGTTACTACTAATCATTTAACCTTTTTCATTAGGCACCAACTCCAGTACAGGGGAAAAGAAAACGAATCACATTTAGTTATGTTCTGCTCCACTGAGCCCACTGAAGATGGCTTTTCTGTCTCACTCTAATGGTTTCATGGGGGTGGGGATTGATCTGTGAACCTCTTGCATGATATGATTGAAATTTTATATGAGTATGAAGTGTCAGGTGGTGTCAAATTCTCTCATTACCAGGCAGCAGAGGGAGGCTGGGTTGACAAGAAGTTATCATTTTCATAAGATATGGCTATGTTTTGATTTTTATGGACAGCAGGTTTTGTGCTTTTTTTACATGATGTAGTCAAAGAGACTAGCGTTGAGTACTTGACTTAAGTACTGTGAATGGTAAATAAAAGCTAATTATATTGCATGCTGATTCTCTTAAAATGATTCACTTCACTGGACTTTCCTTAATTTCTTTTCTATGTGTTTCACTGTACCTTACAGATTGCACTTCCCTTAATAAAGCCAAAAGGAATGCCTACCACTTGTCTGTTCGATAGGCTACATATTCTCCTCACCACTAGCAAGGTCAGTCCATTCTCCTCCAGTACTCAAGTACACACCTCAAACAGTACTGGTCCATAAGCCAATGGCAGAAGAAGGCCTCATGAGACCACCATGTTTGGACATTCATTTGAAAACCCCTTTCTCTCTCTCATTTTTAAAGATTTTACTTATTTATTTGGAAGAAAGGGGTGGCGGAAGGGCAGAGGTAGAGGGAAAGAATCTCAAGCAGACTCCCTGCTGAATGGGGAGCCCTCCGTGGGACTCCTATCTAATGACCCTGAGGTCACGACCAAAGCTGAAATAAAAAGTCAGACGCTTAAGCAGCCACCCAGGCACCTCAGACCCTTTTCTCTTAATTCCACCATTTACTGAGGAAGAAATGAAGCATCGAGTGAAATGAGACATGTTGATTTCCTATATTTTTTTCTGTTTACCCTTCCTATTGTCAAAGTTCATGTGGTAAAAGCCTCTATTAACACTGCTAAGCCCATGGATTTCCGTATTTTGTTGCATTAGAACTTGAGAGAGACATTTTTACATTATAAAATATACTCCACGTTGTGCTTCTTAAATGTTTTCATTGCCTGAAACTCACATCTTGTTGCTGTGGGAATAAGAATGTTATCTTTAGGTCAAATTACTGTGTGGTGAAGCATGGACCAATTTTCAGTTTAATGCAAATTCTATTTTGGGTTTCTGCATGAAATACCCATTGCCTTTGAGGTGATTATTTACATTTTATTAAAGAAATGCTGATTTTGAGTTATGAGATGCTATTAAGTTGAAACAGTTTTATTTTAAAAAATCTCCCCTTGTATGACGATATACCAAGATCAAAGTTCCAATTATGGGGCTTGACAGAGGTAATATTACACATGCTTTTCATATTATAGATACTTTCTTTGTGCAATATTTTAAAAATGTGTTGAGATGTTATAATTATTTTTAATTTTTATGGTACCATAAAATAACCAACCATGGCATTATGAACTCAGAACTCCTAAATCTTCAAAATTTGATAATTCAGACATAGAAAGACAAACACCATATGATTTCATTTATATATATATAATCTGAAGGAAAAATAAAAACAGAAACCTCATAGATATAGACAACAGATTGGTGGTTGCCAGAGTCAGGGAGTAGGAGGTGGAAGAAATGGGTGAAGGAAATCAAAACGTACAAACTTCTAGTTAAAAATAAGTCATGAGGATATTATGTACAACATAGCTACTATACTTAATTCTGTATTGCATATTTGAAAGGGGCTAGGAGAGTAGACCTTAAAAGTTCTCATGACAAGAAGAAAGAAATTCTGTAACTGTGTGTGGTGACAGATGTTATGTAGATGTTTGTGTATATTTGCAATATATGCAAATATACACAAACCATTATTTTGCACACCTGAAATTAATATACTATCTTATGTCAATTATGTCAACTAAAAAAAGCAAAGGAAAAAATGTAAGTAATTTCCAATTAATTCTTGGCCTTGTTATGATACTAGAACTCATCTTCTGAGGGTGTGCATTTGAAAGTTTAGAAGGTCTTTTTCCACTAAATCATGAATTTAATTTGTCCAATTTATCAAACAATAGGTGGCATCTGTTCCTTCCATAAACTTCAAGTTTATTTGCCATTATTATTCCATAAGACTTTGTCAACTTTTTAAAGTTACTTCATATGAAATCACATAGGTAATAATTAAAAATCTGAAAAAAAATCTGATTCAAATATCAATGGGGAAGTAGCATAAATCTGTTGAATAATTTTTCCATCTAGGGTGGCAATAAAATATGGAAAGCCATCTCATATTTTATTACCTCTCTTCTTTCACTGCAAAGACGGATTTTTATTTTCTGAGAAAAAGAGTCCTTTCTGTGCACTTTCCCGAAACACAAGAATGTTTCCCCTAGTTTTGCTTTTTATTAAATTATGAACATCTCGCTGAACGATATTTTAACACTATAGCCCAAACCCATTTATTTAGATGTCCACAAAACCAGAATAAACAAAAATTGAAAAAGATTAAAGAACCATTTGTCTTTAAGTAATAATCTTTTTCTTCAGTGTTGGTATGAATTAAAGGTATAAACCAAAAGTAGGGGCACATGGGTGACTCAGTCAGTTCAGGGATCAACTCTTCTTTTTTTTTTTTAATCATTATTATTTTTTTAAGATTTTATTTATTTATTTGACAGACAGAAATCACAAACAGGCAGAGAGGCAGGCAGAGAGGGAGGAAGGGAAGTAGGCTCCCTGCCAAACAGAGAGCCCGATGCAGGGCTTGATCCCAGGACCCTGGGATCATGACCTGAGCTGAAGGCAGAGGCTTTAACCCACTGAGCCACCCAGGTGCCCCTCAGTGTCCAACTCTTGATTTCAGTGCAGGTCCTGATTTCAAGGTTGTGAGATTAAGCCCCATGTTGCGTGCTGTGCTGGGTATGGAATCTGCTTAAAATTCTCTCTCTCCCTCTGCCTCTACTCCCCAACCTGTGTGTGCATGTATGTGCGTGTGGTATGTGTGGTGTGTGTGTGTGTGTGACACACACACACACACACACCACACATACCACACGCACACACACACATATAAACCAGAAGCAAGAAAATATTCATGGAAATATTCATTTTTAAACTCCTTAAGGCACTTCAGAAACATCCACTTAAATACAAATAATTGATGTGCTAATTACAATTTTTTTGTCTGGTTTATTTCCTCCTTTCTCAACCCTAAAGCCTCATTAGTGAAGTTCTTCTACAGGTTTTGATGTTATCACAGTTTTAGAAAATCTAAACCAAATGTCATGTGTCTTTTTCAAAAGAAACACAGCATGCTTCATAGTGAACTGGACTCCTTCTGATTTTCTATGATTTCTGTGATGGAATTTTTATTTGTGTCAAGACCAAGGTCAAGAATAAATGATTTTGCTGCATAATCACTCTTGTGTGCAAGAAAAGTTTACCAGTCTATTTATGCTTTGATCTATCCTGCAAAAAGGGAACTTAATAATATAGAATTATGACATTTTAGAATTGCAAAGATCCTCAGAGATGGTCAATCTCATCCTATTTATTTTAGACTAGATTTGATCTAGAGAAAATTGAACCCTAGAGGAATTAAATGACCTAACCACATTATTAATGGCAGACTTTAGAATAGCCATTGAATCTTCTACTGCAAGTTCCAGTCCAGTGTTCTGGCTACTATGATTTAAATATCTTCCTTTGTCCACTTTTAAGTTTGCTTAGACATAATTTCTATTAACTAAATTTTCTAGTTTAGTTATATTGTCTAATAGGAGATAAATGTGTAGCTCTCAGTAAAATGTTTTGCAAACCAACTCTTCTTAGATTATTTATATGCAATGGAAATAAAGTAAAATGTGACATTTTCAGGGAATCTAGGATAAAACATATAATTTTAGCAATATAATGCTTATATTAGATGAGTTAAAGAAAAGAGTTGAATTCTCTAAATTCACTTTATGGAAATACCATCCTTCTTAAATTGCAGCATTTCAATTGCATAGTAAAACTGTCTGGCATCTTTCAGCTAATTTTTCCTTTCTTTTTCCATTTTTCAGAAGTACAATTTATTATTACTCTTTATATAATAAAATTATTCCGTCTTCAAATACATCACATATATTTAGTGCCTATCACGTGTCAGGCATAGTTGCAGTGTTTTTTCCAAATGTTTTTACTTAGAACACTCTAGAACCCTACAAAATAAGTTTTGTTATAACCATTTGTCAAAAGAGAAACCTGTAGCTTAGAAAAGTTAAGTATCTTGTCCAGGGTCACAAAGCTAGTAAGAGTTAAAGCAGAAATTCAAGCCTGAGCAGTCTAACAAAGGAACCCCTAGTAAAATATAATCTTCCAGGGGTGCCTGGGTGACATAGTCAGTTAAGCATCCAACTTGATTTAGGCTCAGATCATGATCTTCAGGGTCGTGGGATTGAGCTCCATGACAGGCTCCACGCTCAGCATGGAGTCTGCTTGAGGTTCTGTATCTGCCTCTGCTTTGGCCCCTCCCTTTTCCCCTCCCATTCTCTCTAAATGAATGAATGAATGAATAAATGAATGAATGAATGAATGAATGAATAAAATCTTTAAATTATGATCTTGTATAAGATCCCCAAAGTCCATTTCTTTCTCAAGGGAAGTTATATCAATAAATAATGGTACTCTTTATTCATATCTGCATATTTTTTATCTCAGCAGAAGACGGAAGAAAGGAAGGGAGGGAGGAAGGGAAAAAGGAGGAAGGAAGGGAGGAAAGAAGAAAACTAGGATGCTTGTCAAGTTGGCCACAGAGTTCCATGGCTATAGAGACTGAGTTTAATCTCCCCCCAAGAACTTCTGAATAGCCATACGAAATGCTTCCCAGAACTACCTGCCTGGGACAAGAAGGGGGAGGTATTTGTTTACCTATATTTGTCTCCTATTGTCACATTTCCTATACTTTGTTTGCACAAGCATGACCACTGAGATGATTCCCACAGGCCCTAAACTTGGCATTCAGAGAAGCCCCAGGACAAGAAACAGGAAGAATATCCATGTGAGCTCAGAGCAAAGCCCCTTGTGGCTGCGTCTGCCCAAAGCTGACCAAAACCTGCCCAACTGGTCATTGTACAGCACGTGTGAGGTTCAAGAGGAATTGCAGTTGAAGAGAGGTCTGTTTCAAAGGCCTGTTTTGCTTCCAATTATTCTTTTTTCACATTTCTGATAGGTAGAGAAACACATGCAGCACAATTGGAAGGAAATCTACAGTTTTGAAATAACAGGTACCTTCAAGTCCAGACCTAACTGTCCAGTGGTAAAAACTAGTTAGAAATGTCCTGGGGAAAGGAAGGTAGCCTTATAGACTCAGGGAGTCATGGAAATAGAGAGATCATGAAAAATCACTTACTCCATATGCTGCCCTGAAGCATTAACTCTTGACATATTTTATTGTCTTGACATTTAAATACAGTCAATTGACACAATTACTTTTGGAACAAAGTTTTACTTACTTTCTTGGATAGGGTATCAGTGCTAACTGTTGGAGCCATAGGATGAGTTAGGAAAGTTATTCTTGTGTCTACTAAAGGAAATTTAGTGGTTCTGGGCTCATCAAATTCTTACTTATGGGTAAGATTATTCAGTGACTAAGAACTCAATAAATAGGAAGCAGGCATACATGACCAGGAGCATTGCATAGACATTTTCCAATGGAAGTGTCTGTTATCTTTAGTTTAAATATGGGCTCATGGTGAAGTGGTTCTTAGATTTGTTTTTTCAATCTTGATCTCTAGACTTAAATGAAATCAGCATCTCCACCATTGCTTTTGGTAAGTTGTAAACATTTTATATGAACTCTTTTCTGGCAATCTTTTACAGCCTCCTCTTCGGGATCATGTTCTTAGAATTTTTGTTTGCAAGATATGGGTCCAATTCGAAATACAGCAAAGAGAACATGCTTTCAGGCAGGTAATCAAGCATTTACACAGACATCCTTTAATAGCCCTAACAAAAAGTTCATAGAATTTCTGGCTTTAGTTATGACTGGATTCAAATGTTCAAGTAATATCATCAGTATTCTCTCTAATTCTTAACTCTGCTTTTGCCATAGTGCCTTATTTTCCAAATGTGGGCACCAAGAACTTTGGATTTATGCTCTGTCAGTCTAGTAAATTCATAGGAAATGACTTGTTCTTTCTCATTAGCTCTAGGAAAATTTCCAGGAAACTTATCCATTGTTGAGAATAGGAGGATGGAATGCCAGCTGCTCAGGACTGGATCACATGCTGACTCTAGGAAGAAGAGGGCAGAAACAATTCCTCCCTAACTACATAGATTGACATTAGAGGAGCCAGTGAATAACACATGTGTTATTCCCATGTGTTGTTATCAAAAAAAGGGACGTTGGAACTGCAAAAATAGTAGGTATATCTTCTGTATTTTTCTAATGGCATATGAGAATTTAGAAAGTCTGTGTCCCCACTGGTCCAGAAACAACTCGAGGCCAAAGGTTGTTTCTTATATATTTTACTGAAACTATGATCTATCAGAGTGCCTGGCACTTACTACAGATTAAAAATTGAACTGATCACAGTTCCTCTAATTAAAAATATCCCATGTCCTTCAGTTCATTTTATTTATAGAATAAACCAAACACTTTAAAAGCATAATGACAAAAAGCAACCATCATCTAATTCAGATTACACCATGCCAAATAGATCAATAATTAGCAATCTATCCAAAAGAGAGGATCAAATGCTTAAGAAAAACAGTATGGGTAGCACTGTTGAAGTCTGCTTCCAATTCTATCCTCAAAACATTTCATGATCAGAAGTTCTGTAGATTTTTATGCATGTAAATAAAGTAAATGTGCAAATTAATAAAATTGTATCATGTTTCATGATGAATAATGAAGGCCTGCAGTGTCTTCAGTGAGAAAACTAGATTTGCTACATTTTAAGCATTTCAACAAAAACAGAAATGGGAATCCATTAATACGTAGTCTAGGTGTTTTCTTAGTGTTTAATCTGTTACCAAAAAACAAACTGTAATGTTGTTAAATAAAATGAAGGCAGTTGCATATCTATTCAGGTTTGGCCATTCTCTTACCATCACATCTTATCTGTCACTCACATGGGGATAAAATAATATCTCCTGCTTTAAAAGAAAAATTTCCAAAGTGCTGAAACAATTTTATACAATTCATGGTGAATGTAAAAATAACCTACAATAGGGTCTTGTGCCAAATTAGGCAGCACTTTAGAGAAGCAGGGAATAAAGGCTCCAAGTGAGAGGAAGCTAGGAAGAGAGCATTCTCCTCCTTGTCAGAATAATTGGTTCATTAAATGGAAGGAGAGAAGGGGAAGAGATAAAATGGGAGGAGAGTTCCCACTATTAAATATGTATTGCACAATGTCTCTCTCAACTCGCTTTGCAGCATCACAGCTGATATACACACACCCTAATAAGCAGCAAAGTGAATAGGGAGCTGACTCCCAATTGTTCAATCTGGTTCCCCCTCCCCATGATAAAGAGGAGGGTGCACTGGTTCCCCTAATCCCAGGGATCAGGCCCTGAAGCTAAGCAAAAGGAAGAAAGGGCTGATTAAAGCCACAGCAGTCAAGACCTTTGTGCAGTTGTGATGTGTGGGTGTGTATAGACACATGCCTGTATAAAGAGCACACATGTGGTCAGTGGAGTGCTGTGAGTGAGCCTCTAGGATGAATAGTGCCATTATAAACATAAGTCATTATTAGTAGCCAGCATAAATAGGTTGGCCTGTCATGGGGTTAAGATCTGTGATCCACTGGGACTTGCTACTCTTCAGAGCAAGGGGATGCTGCTGCTGTTAACAGAAAAATCTGTCTTGAGAACATATCCAAGGGCCCATGGAAAAGTGGTTGCTCGTAGATGTGGTCTTTAATTAAAGTGGTTGTTGTAGAGAGAAGGTCATCAATCGGAGGTGACCCTTGGATCGAGTTTTGATCTCCAACTCACTGTTCAGTTTTATTCAAGGGACAAAGAGTCAGGAGGGAACCAGAGGGAATAATATCAAGGCAGGAGACACATTTACTTGTGATGTGTAAAACCATAAAGGGTTCAAAGTTTGGGTTTTGGTTCAAATAAAATCCCAAGAGTTCAGATGGTTTTCTAAACCCTCTGAACCTTATCAATGCAGAGAACCAGCTGAAAGAAATCTTGCAAAAGCAAAATGGTCCTCAAAACGTTTGGCTACTTGACGAAAAAATCTGGCCAGAAAAATACCATCAGCAATTTAGCCAGGCCCAGGCAAATGACACGGAAAAGTGTGCTTTACGTGTCCTGCAAGGCAGCTTTCCCAGATTTTAGCTGCTGTTTGCCTAAAGAAAGTGAGATTATGAATGAAGGCACAAATGGCATACATAATATTTCAAAGAAGTCTTGTCAAGAAACAAAATAAATAAACTCAGAGGGTTTACAGAGTCACAGATTATACAGATTAGATTATTGAGACTAGAAAACAAATTAAAAAAAAAAAAACACAGAAGTCTCAAGATTAGGTATAGCAACACTGTCACCCAACACATATTCTATCTTCCATGTTTCCTGACTTTTCTCCTCCCAGGACAGAAGCTTAGAAAGAGCAATGATGGAAAAATCAGTCAGTGAGGAAAGAGGGAATCTGAATTTTCCTAGCTGCCTGTTCCTTTTACCCCTTCATCTCCACTGCCATTACTACTCCTGTGATGGTAGAAGACTGACCAGGGGCGAATCTTAACAGAATTTCTTCTCTTTAACATCCTCTCCTTATCATCTGTGAAATGATGCTCTTCTAGATTTTTTGTGCATTCTTTCTCTACTGCAACTTCCCAGCTTTCTCAACCGTGGATTTCTCTCACCATCTATATCCTGGCCTTTTCTCCTTATTTGGCTATAAATATCCTCTTAGCATTGTAGCTGGCAAGCACACAGCAAAGCAATAGTCAGGTACACATGTTAGAGAATAGCTTTTTGTATTTTTTCTTCCCAGGTAAAGTCCCTTTTGTGAGAATAATTTCCTAATAAAAATAATGTCCAGTGATGAGGTGGAATCTGTAGAAGAATCCTCAAATTCCATCATATATACAGCTGTAGAGAGTAATACACCATGTGGATCTCCTCACCCTTCCCCCAGCTTCTTTTTTTTAATTAAACTATTTAATTTAATTTAATTCAATTTAATTTTCAGTGCTCAAAATTCATTGTTTATGCACCACACCCAGTGCTCCATGCAATACATGCCCTCCTTAATACCCACCATCAGGCTCACCCGACTCCCCACCCCCAGCTTCTGGGATTATGCCCCTGCCAAGAGATTACAGGCAAATGCTCTTGACCTCAATCTGGCTTCACCCAAGAATACCCTCTCCCTGGGACAAGTTTGACCAGCAGATGTGGGAGTAGAAAGCCTTTCACTCCTCCGCCCATAATTTACCCTAATGTGTGACAACTCTGAAGAGCCAGCCTAATTCCAGATCACTGCTTTGTTTTAGGATCACCTAAGCATTTGGTCACAGTCACTTGTCATTCATCTCCTTCTGCCTCATCCTGCCTTCCTCACTTGTTTACAGATATGTCTCCTGAGATCACTCCCTAATAAACCTCGCGCATATAGCTCTCTGTTTCCAAAAATACTCAGTGTAAAACAGTAATTCTTACATTCTCAAGTAGGCCAGTCCGCTTCCCATAAATACTGTTCAGTAGAATCCCGCTTGCATTGGGAAGAGGAGGGTGTTTAGGGGGAGCTGAAGTGGAGACTACATGAGGAAGAGTGAATGGAGGTCAGTGCGGGCCTTGGCAATTATGGGTGCATAATAATGGGTCTTAGCATACTAGAGGAAAACCCTCTCCACTGTCAGACAAGCTATCATTCCATTTTTCACCTCCAACCTGCAAATTTCAAACCTGATCCTTACTTTTTATATCTGCCCTCCATGTTGCAGGTACAAAAACATTTCAGAACAAATGTGATCTGATCATTTTCCTATAAATAGAGATCTTAATTATCACATTTATCCATTTTATTCCTTTTGAAAGGTTTTTAGAGGTTGTATATCAATGACATTCCTTCCGAAGGATTTGCATTTGAAAGGCTGTTGTTCAAATTTAATTCACATTTGACACAATGTTTTCTCTTGCAGAACATTATGGAGTATCTGAAAATCAGTTTTCAGCAGGCTCTATTCTACATCCCTCTGATCATTTCTCTTTTTATTATGGGTATATTCTAAGTGAATTTCATGTGTGTCGTGGAAATGAAAAAAAAATCAGAAAATGTTCATATTCTTTATTCAGTTCCATTTTGATTTTTAACCTGCTCTTCCTATATTGTCGTCCCCATGGGGAGTGCTGCCAACAGGAGCCTGCAGGACAGTGTCTCTGGGCTTCCTGGGATTTCTGGGGGCCCGAACAAGCATTAACCTGAAGGGAGCACAGTGCCTTATTGATGGAGAGTCACGATTAATTTTTATCTCTGACTCTTTGCTCTTCTCCTCTGAGAGCAAGTCTGTATGAAATCACTCCGCATGCCCCGATGGTTTGTTTTGCACGTCAAGCTCCAGCAGTTCCCGGTGAAAACTGAGGTTACATCCCACAAACCCAAGCTAGAGTGAGGGCTCTCTTTAAGGGTAGCAGGATGTATGGCTTCGCTCCAGCTAATCCCATTATCTCAGGGAAAAAAAAAATAGTGGGGTATTGATAGAAGAGGTACCCTTCTTAAGGAGAGCTGTCCAGCGAGGAGATTAGAGACAGCAGGAATCAGCAGCTGTTTGTTTGGGATGTTGTTCTCCTATTAGGAAATCTTATCCCTGGAGTGATATCCCCACCCTACCCAAAAGATACATACCAAAATCAGATGCAAATGCAGGATGAAGAGTAAACTGCAGAATGGTATGCTGTCTTTGTATCATTGCTCATTTTACAGGTTTTGTCAGTTTCTGAAAAACAGTGGAGGATAATTGGCCTGAGATGTAAAGCCACACTCGGCTGTTCCAAGGAACAAAGAAAGACAGCTTTAGCCCACAAGGCCATATTTTGTGAAACACACTCTTCCTTTTTAGTAATGAGCAGATACACAGTGCTCCTTCTCAGCTCTGAAAAATCTGTAGCTCTCCCCCTGCAATGTTGTACAAGGCATTTAAACGGGTACCATTTGTAATGTGTGGTCGGTCTCATTGAACCAAGAGCCTACACTTGTTATCTTAACGAAAGGCGAATGACTGCAGCACTCTGGCGTGGCTGTGTGAGAGCCGCAATATCCTTCCAGCATGTTTGACCTTAGGAAGATAGCATCAGAAACAGTGATAGCAAATAATCAGGACCCAGAAGCTGCCGTCCTAGCCGCTATCACGATCTTCTAGATGTATTCCGTGTTTCCTGTTTAGAAGTGGGCAAATATTTGTCAAGCAATATAAATATGAAAATCTGGCTGGGGAATTCAGGTCACACTGAGAACAAGTGGCCAGGAAATCATGACCCATATTGTCACAAAGAAAACACATTCCCCATCCAGACTTGGTCATCCTGCTACACGGCTGGTACCGTGGTGTTGCCAAAGGGGACTAGGATCACACCTCTACTTTTTGTTCTATTTGAACTCTCTCACCATTTTGACCTCTCTTCTTTAAAGTTCCCCCCCCTCACCCTGCCCCACCACCCCTGCCACATGTCATTTATACTCTACGTGATTTACTTTAATCTACTCTGGATAAAACAGAGTGATCTTAAAAGTAAATTTGATTATATCACCTCCTAATAAAAATGTCCAATCACTCCTGTAATACTCAGAAAAAAATCAGAACTCTTCAGCAAGACCAAGACTGGGAATGATGGATGCTTCCCTCTCAATGGCTTATCCCCTCACACTTATCTCCCCCACTATACTCCAGCAATAACAAGTGACTTTCTTGTCTTTCTTCTCCTAGGACACACCAAGTTTTCTTTCCCCAGACTTTCCTCAGGTTTCCCCTCTCCCTACCCTCACTTAAACTAATTATTTACTTCACTGACTTATGTACTTCCTTAAACTAATGATGTCTTCTCACCGCTCAGGTCTCACCTTAAGTGTTCCTGTCTGGTTGAAGACCATTTTTTCTTTTTTTCTTTTTTTTCATTTTGCAATGCTATATTCGTTTCAGGTGTGCACCATAGTGACTCAACAATTCCATATGTTAAGCTATGCTCACCAGGATCAGGACAGTCAGCATCTGTCACCACACAACACCATTTCAACCATATAAATATGGTATATCTACATGTATATATACACTATATTCCCCATGCTGCACTTTTCAGACCTGTGACTTACCCATTCTATAACTAGAATTTCATACCTCTTAATCCCCTTCACCTATGTTGCCCATCCCTCTAAGCATCTCCCCTCTGGAAACCACCAGTTTTCATTTATGCTCCCTGTATTTATGGTCCTGTTTCTGTTTTGTTTTGCTTGTTCATTTGTTGTGTTTTTTAGATTCCACATATAAGTGAAATCATATGGCATTTGTTCTTCACTATCTGACTTATTTCACTCGACATAATACCCTCTAGGTCCATCCATGCGGTTCCAAATTGCAAGATCTCATTCTTTTTTTTTTTTTAAGATTTTATTTATTTATTTGACAGACAGAGATCACAAGTAGGCAGAGAGGCAGGCAGAGAGAGAGAGGAAGGGAAGCAGGCTCCCTGCTGAGCAGAGAGCCCGATGCGGGGCTCGATCCCAGGACCCTAAGGCCATGACCTGAGCCGAAGGCAGAGGCTTAACCTACTGAGCCACCCAGGCGCCCCAAGATCTCATTCTTTTTTATGGCTGAATGATATTCCATTGTATATACCTCATCTTCTTTATCCATTCATCTATCAATGGACGCTTAAGTTGCTTCCATGTTTTGTCTTTTATAAATAATGTTGTAGTGAACATGGGGGTGCATATATCTTTTTTAATTACTGTTTACATTTTGGAGGTTAAATATGCAGTAGTGGAATTACTATTGTACCTTTTTTTTTAATTTTTTAAAGAAACTTCATACTGTTGTCCATAGTGGTTGTACCAATTTACATTCCTACACACAGTGCACAAGGGTTCCATTTTCTTCACATCATCACCAACACTTATAATTCCTTGTGTTTTTCATATTAACCATTCTGAGAACTATAAGGTGATATCTCATTGAGGTTTTGATTGCATTTCCCTGATGATTAGTTATGTTGAGCATTTTTTCATATGTGTGTTGGCCATCTGTATATCTGTCTTATTTAGGAAAATGTATGTTCATGTCCTATACCCATTTTTAATTGAATTATTTGGTTTTTCTGGTGTTGAGTTGGTTAAGTTCTTCAGCTAAAGTCTTTTTTAACCAGTTTATCTGCAGGAGTTTTTTCCCACTCCCTGTTATTTCACATCTAAGCTTTGAGATTGTTCCTTACAGGTTAGCAGGTACAATCCTTTGTAATTATTTTGTATATTTGTTTTCTGCCTCCTCGAAACTATGAATTTCTTGAACTAAAGGATTGGTCTTTTCCCCTCTATTCCCTTTTCCCCCCTACTATCTGCAGAGCCTACTACAGTATCTGCCACGTGTTCCATATTTAGTAAATGTTTATAGAATAAATAAATGTTTCCATGTGGCCTATTTTATTTTAGACCTTCCTTTAACTTTCTTCCACATTTGGCCCACTAGAGTGGAGCTTGACATTCCAACCTGTCTTCATCTTCAACGTTATTGTAGGCCCATGGAACCCCTTCCTTTCTCTTCCTTTATCTTCTGTGTTTCAATAGGGAAAGACAAAGCCAAAGTAATGTCATTGAGCATAGGAGAGGGCATCACAGATGGGAAGGAGAGATAACATATGATGGAGGGCATCAGCATGGTTCCGTGTCTTCTCAAAGGGCTCCTGGCAAAATGAGAGCAGAAACAAGCTAAGCAGATGGTAGGAGTCATCTGCTTTTGCAATTCAGTTGTTTATGTTTTGCATGCCTTCCTGTCACTTTCAGTTCTTGAGTCCTTATAGGCAGGGTCTTGTCCATGATTATTATTGGAAGTGTCACCTAATGAAGGCTGAATATTTTATAAACACTGACCAGTTAGTAGTAAATTTTTTTAAGGTGGTAGAGGGAAGTTCAGCAATTATATATGATAAACTTAACATGAACCAATGGTGTTTCAAATTAGTTAGATGACCTTGAATAGAATTGGCCAGAGTTTCCTGTGCACATTTTCTCAAACAGCTTTTACAATGCTAATTACTCTAGTGATATCAGGTGGACTCACCATCTGAATGTGAAAAAACAAACCATTTTTTTTTTTTAGTAGTTGTATAGTCCTAAGGTATAGCAGCAGTAGGAGCTTTTAACATACAAAGTTCACTCATTCAATTCACATTTATTATAGTGGATGCTATTTGTTGGTGATATAGAACACAGGAGAACTAGTCCTTGCCTTTTCACCTTGTGCTATTTAAACTAGAAAGATGAACAAAACAGGAAAAAACTCTATAGTTCTCAAGCACAATCAAACTTACCTATTGAAAAGTATGTGTGATACTACCTTTGCATCGTCAGCGTTGTTCTTTCCTTTTTTTTTTTTTTTTTGACTGAAATTTTTTCATTCAACAATAAAGTGTTGTTCATGGGTTTTTGCCAACATGAAATCTTTGAGCTTGACAGTCATAAGGAGGCCAACAAATCAGATAAGAAACCATTGGAAATACATTTATAACTATGATGTTGTGGTTGGGTTTCTTATTTTTTCTCTGATAATAAATCCCAAGAGTGTAGAGTTAGATTTAATATAAAAATAAAAGTGCAATTTTTAATATGCTGAAACTATTTCTTTATAAAAAATAGAAAGCATTTAAGAAAGCTCTATGATTTATAAATAAATGTCAAAAATGGTGACCATGGATGAGCAGGAGGCACATTAGATCTTATTGGTCTATTACAATCGTTATCATCAATGTTAGGCATGTGGATTAGGCAATGTATTTTTTTTTTAAGATTTTATTTATTTATTTGGGAGAGAAAGAGAATGAGAGAGAGAGCATGAGAGTGGGGAGGGAAAGAGGGAGAAGCAGACTCCCCTCTGAGCAGGGAGCCTGATCTGGGACTCAGTCCTGGGACTAGAGGATAATGACCTGAGTCAAAGGCAGTCACTTAACCAACTGAGCCACCCAGGCACCCTGGCAATGTATTTTAAATCAGCATTTGCATATAATGTTTAGAATATCCACAATGTGTTGCTCACACATTGTATAAATCTATTGTGTGTTTAGAAGCTAATTCTGTCAATAACTATAAAGAGTTTGAGATTTTACCCTACTTTGAAATTAACAAGATAGCTTGCCACAGTTTCATAGATGCTGGCAGAAACAGGAGACTTCTAGAGACACAGGCTTTATTACTCACAGCACTGCAGGCAGCATAAGTTTATGTTCACATTAGTCCCTCTTGACCTCCCAAGTCCCAGGGGGGCAATGACAAGATGCACCCAGGTAGAAGCTACACATACAGTAGGTCTGTGTCATTCTGAAGAACACTGACATTAGGAAACCCCAATCTTTCGTTTATTTATTTTTAATTCATTTTTTATTTAAATTCATTTATTTAAATTAAAATTAATTAACATACATTGTATTATTAGTTTGAGAGGTAGAAGTCACTGTTTCATCGGTCTTTATAACACCCAGTGCTCACTGCATCATCTGCCCTCTTTACGTCTTTCATCCTGTTCCCCCATTGCCACCCCCCTCCCCTCCAGCAACCCTCAGTTTGTTTCGTATGATTAGGAGGCTCTAATGTTTTGTCTCCCTCTCTGGTTTCATCTTGTTTTATTTTTTCCTCTCTTCCCCTATGATCCTCTGTTTTGTTTCTTAAATTCCACCTAAAAGTGAGATCATATGATAATTGTCGTTCTTTGATCGATTTATTTCACTCAGCATAATACTCTCTAGTCCTGTCCACATTGTTGTAAATGGCAAGATTTCATTTTTTTTGATGCTGAGAGGTATTCCAATCTATGTATATACCACATCTTCTTTATCCATTCATCTGTCGATGGATATCTGGGCTTTTCCCATAGTTTGGCTATTGCTGACATTGCCGCCTTAAGCATTGAGGTATAGGTGCCTCTTCAGATCACTACATTTGTATTTTCAGGGCAAATACCCAGTAGTGCAATTGCTGGGTCATAGGGTAGCTCTATTTTCAACTTTTTGAGGGACCTCCATACTGTTTTCGAGAGTGGCTATACCAGCTTGCATTCCCACCAACAGTCCAAGAGGGTTTCCCTTTCTCCACACCCTCATCAACATCTGTCAAGGAAACCCCAATATTTAAAGGCACTACTAACAAAGCTACCTAGTCTTTGCTCCAGAGGGAATAATTATTAAATTCTTCAGGGAAAAAAAAAAATATATATATATATATACCCTTTGCCCCAGAAGGAGATGCTATCTCTATCTTCCAAAGTTCTTCTGCTATATAAACATTCTTGAAAAGGTAGGCTGGGACAAAAACTGTGACAAGACACAGTTTTTATGACACCCATGTCATAAAAAATTACCCTGTAAAAATAGCGCTTACTATGGAATATCATGCTAAAAAAGATTTTCAATTTTAAATAAAATACTTTAAGCAACAAGCTAAAAGACATAATGAGGGCAGTTTACATTTACAATTTGAATGTAAGTTTTTTGCATGAAAATTTGATATTTAAACTTAAAGTTTGAGAAGTCATATTCTGACATTTTTTAAAGAATGTGAGCCCAGCTTTGGTATACAATAAGTCATTATTCTTCTGACACAGAGAGATGAATGCAGTTTCCAGAATGTTCAGTCCAGAAATTGTGAAATAGAGCATTTTATTTCTGAGAAAGATAAAATTGCTTCTTTTAAAAAATGTTAAAATTTCAGAATATTAGAACTTATAATTCTTGGAAAAATTGTTACCTCAGAAAAATCTTGATATTCATTTGCATAATTTAACTTATACAACCCCCATGTACTGCACAGGTACAATTAATTTCAGTATACAGAATATGCCTCAAAGAAGATTCAGAAACATGAGTCGGGATGTTACAATAGTTTTTGGATGGTTAGAATTATCTGCTTAAAGTGATGAAAAATAGAGAAAATTGAGATTTCCTACAAACTCCAGCAACTGAAATTTTCCACATTACATAATTTTCTGGTTTAATTAATTCCTTACACTTCTGTCAAATCCCCCTGTGTGTTATGCCATTTACAGTGAGCTGGGAAATAAACAATATATAAGATAATGTTATACTCTCCGGGAATTCACAGTCTACAAGATGAGTATTAGAGAAACTATATTGATCCAGTCATGGTGCACTGTACATTTCCTAAACAGTAATAAATCACATGGAGCCAAGGCTTATTTAAGATTAATCAGGAGGAAGAAAAAGAAAATACTTTCTACAAGTAACTACATGTCCTTCACCTTAGAAACACCAAAGTTAAATCCCTTAATGAAAACTGGCTTGATGGAAACATATAATAAGCCAAATTCAGCCTGTCAAGCTTTTGTTTGTGACCTTGAGCAAGTTAGCTAATCTTGATTTACCTTTTTTTTTTTCATTTGAGGATGGAGATAATGATATCAACTACCCAATAATGTTGTTGCAAAAAAAAAAAAAATTAAGAAAAATGGAAAGTACTTGTAACAGTGCTCAGCACAAGGTTAGTATTCAAGAGATGTTGGATATCGTAGCTGTGATTGCTGATTTAAACTAGCTTCACTAGGATAGTTTTCAAAAGTGCACTACTTGAGGGGCACTTGGGTGGCTCAGTCAGCTAAGTATCTGACTCTATTTTAGCTCAGGTCAGGTCATGATCTCAGGGTCCTGAGATCAAGCCCCACCTCAAGCTCTGCACTGGCCATGGAGCCTGCTTAAGACCCTCTCTCTCCTCTCTCTCCTTCTCTCTCTCTTCCCGACTCATGCATATGCACTCTCTCAAAAAAAAAAAGGCTGATTTAAACTAGCTTCACTAGGATAGTTTTCAAAAGTGCACTACTTGAGGGGCACTTGGGTGGCTCAGTCAGCTAAGTATCTGACTCTATTTTAGCTCAGGTCAGGTCATGATCTCAGGGTCCTGAGATCAAGCCCCACCTCAAGCTCTGCACTGGCCGTGGAGCCTGCTTAAGACCCTCTCTCTCCTCTCTCTCCTTCTCTCTCTCTTCCCGACTCATGCATATGCACTCTCTCAAAAAAAAAAAAGGCTATACTTGATAGTAATGCAATATATTCATTGAAGATTCTTTACATTATGTATACAACAGAAAAATAATTCTGGTTAAATATTTTAAACTTTATTTTCTTTTTTATCAGCTTTATTGATATATAATTCACATACCATAAATTCACCCATCTAGTAGGTAAAAATGTGATGCTTTTTAGTCTGTTCATTAAGTTGGATAACCATTTGTGTATTTTCTTTGGATAGTTGCCTATTTAGATCCTTTGTCTATTTCTGAATTGGGTTGTCATATTATTGATGGATGAGTTCTTTATTCTGTACTCAAGTATCTTTTCAGATCTGTGATTTGAAAATATTTTCTGCCATTCTGTGGGTTATCTTCAGTTTTGTGATCTACAATTTTCTTGGGAAACACACAAGATTTTAATTTTAATTAAAATCTAGCCCAAGATCATGAAAATTTATTCTTATGTTTTCTTCTAAGAGGGTTTTAGCACTTTCATTCAGGTGTTTGATTCATGTTGCATTAACTCTTTGCTCATGATATTAGGAAATGCTCCAAACTAATTCTTTGCATGTGGATAACCAGTTATTAAAGTGTCTTTTGTTGAAAATACTGTCCTTTCCTCTTTGAATTATCTTGGTAAAGATCAATTGACCATAAACATAAGAGGTTTACATTTGGATTCTCAGTCTTATTTCAGGATCTATACATCTATACATAGATGTATATATTACATCTAATATATACATCTATGTATAGATATTACATCTGTTCTGATTACTAGAGCTTCATATTAAGTTTTAAATGCAGGAAGTGCATGGCCTCTAGACTAGTTCTTTTCCATATTCTTTTGGCTATTCTGGGACTCTTTTTTCCGTAAGAATTTTAGGATTGCCCTCACAATTTCCTGCAAAAAGTGCCTGCTGGGATTTTGACATGGATTGTTTTGAATCTGTATATCAATTTATGGAGTATTACCATCTTAAAAGTATTATTTTCCCATCCACAAACATGGATGTCTTTTCATTTACTTACGCTTCTTTACTTCTTTTGTCAAATTTATTCCTATGTTACAATTCTTGGTGATTTATAAACGGAGTTATTTGTTATTTATTCAAATTCAGATTGTTCGCTGTTAGTGTATAGGAATACAATAGATTTTTTTTTTTTAAGATTTTATTTATTTACAGAGAGAAAGATCACAAGTAGGCAGAGAGGCAGGCAGAGAGAGGGGGAAGCAGGCTCCCTGCTGAGCAGAGAGCCCGATGTGGGGCTCATCCCAGGACCCTGAGATCATGACCCGAGCGGAAAGCAGAGGCCTAACCCTCTGAGCCACCCAGGCGCCCGGTACAATAGATTTTTATTTACCCTGTATAATGCAACCTTGCCAAACTCATCTATTAGTTCCAATGATATTTTAGAGGATTTCTTAGAATTTTCTATATCCATCATCTATGTTCAAGATTTCATTTATTTCACTTACTTGCCTAATCTCCCTGGCTAGAGCTAATAGTACAATGATCGTAAAAGTAGTACAAGGGGACATCCTTATCTTGTTCCTAATCTTAAGGAAAAGCATTCAGATCTTTCATCATTCTCACCAGTATCATGTCAACTGTGGATATTTTTACTGATGCCTTTTATCAGACTGACTCCTAGTTGACTCCTAGTTTTGTTGTTTCTTCATGGTTGTGTGTTGTATTTTGTCAAATGCTTTTTGGGCATATATTGAGAATATCATGTGATTTTTATCATTTATACCTCTGATATGGTGTACAACATTAATTGATTTTCAGAAGTCAGATCACATTTAAGTTGTGGAGTAAATCCCACTTGGCCATGTTGTATAATTATTTTAATATGTTGCTACATTCATTTTGCTAGTGTTTCGTTGAGAAGTTTTACATTTGTAGTCATAGGGGATATTCATTTTTAGCTTTATTTTCTTGTGAAGTTTTTGTCTGGTTTTGGTATGAAAATAATCCTGGCCTCACAGGATAAACTAATGAATGTTACATATTCTTCCTCCTCTAGACTGTATATAGTTAGATCTTTTTTCCCCCTTTTTCTTCCCTTCCTGTTCTTTTCTTTTCTTTTTTTTCTTAAAGGGTAGATATGTATTCTTGCTGATTTCTCAAGCATCATGCATTTCCATATGACTTAGAATAACTGTGAGACTTTTGTAGGAACAACAGCAAGACCTGTGTTGCTTTATAAAGTCATTTATAAAGGACACTTGACTTTCCCCATAAGGTTTTTTTGGTTTTGTTTTGTATCTCAATACTCCTCCTAGGCAAAATTCCTCATGATACGGGTCTCTATTCTGTTCTATCATACAATTTCATGTTTACTTCAGTTTGATAGTAAAGGAGATCAGAATATGCCTTTTTAAATCCCAAAAGTCCAAATTATTAGAAAGCTTAGACTGCAGGCATTCAATTTCTAAAGGCTAGCCTGACATAAAATTTTATTTCCATTTTTATCTGAATGAGTTTCCTGCTCTGTATTTTCAATTGAATTAGTGAGAAATTATTTTTTCATGACAAACACTGTCTTTGAGCAGGTAGGTTAATCACAAGATTTCACCAAAGTCAGATTTTAATTTTGACATAATTTTTACAAAGCCTTTACGAATAGTTTAAAAAAAAAAAAAAGAAAAGAAAAGAAAGAAAAAAAAAGCTAGCCAAAAATGTTTAGACCCGTGGTTCTCAGCCTAAGGTGATTTTATTCTCTCTATGTATTACCCATCCGACCTATTCCCTAACCTTGAGGGGACATTTGGTGATTTTGGTGATGTCTAGAATTCGATTGCTTTCACAATGGAGGGAGGGTGCTACTGTCATCTAGTGGGTAAAGGCAAGGGTAGTGTCAAATATTGTAGAAAACAGAGGAGAGCCCCACAAAAAAAGAATCAAAAAATAATCCCATGCAAAAAAGTCAGTAGGGAAAAATTTAAGAGCTTGGTTCAGAGAGAACCAGCAGTTCTCATATCACACAATCCTAAACTTTTTTTTCTCTAGTGCTAACAACTACTAACCAATTCTTAATTTCTACACTGTCGATATACCTTAGAGATATAGACATTCTAGTTTCATTAATTTGTTGAAATAGTTGGTTTTAGAACAATCCCTAGGATTCTTTTCCTTATCTTTCTCCAAAAAATGGTGTAAATTAACCACCTCACTGAGATCTAAACCCGCATACCAGTGACTTTCCCTAGAGAAATAATAGTTGTCATGTATACAGTATGGTTTGTTACATCTATGGCCAGCTCCCCTTTGCTCTCTTGAATGACTTGTTCTGGGGAAAACTTAACTACACTGTCATGAAGACACTCCAGCCATCTTATAGTGAAGTACGCACACATGGCATGGGAAGGAACTGAAGCTTCCTGCTAAGAAGCGGTATTAAATTGTAAGGTATGTCAGTAAGCCACTGCGGAAGCAAATTATCCAGCTCTATTCAAGTCTCTAGGTTGACTGTATCATAGGTCAAGTTCATGATTCAACTTTTTGAGAGAAACTAAACCAGAACCACCCAACTAAGGTGATTATTGGTTTCCATGATCTATATAAGATAATAGGACTGTGTAAGGTAATAAATGTTATTTTAAGCTGCTAAATTTTGGGGCACTATGTTATGCCACAATAGATAACTAATACAACCCCCTTTAACGTCTCTGAAAATCATGTATTTTTCTTCATCCTCACTGCCAGTGTGGTCCAGCTCACAATCTTATGCAGTCAAGATACCTGTGAAGATAATCAAGTGTTGCTAGTCAAACTGCCTGGCCCCTTGGACCTCAGCACAAGCATCTGTAGTTTTCTCAGGTAGAAGAATCTCTGTGAAGTAAATGTTCCTCAGCAAACTTGGCTGGGCTCCAGAGTGTCATATCTCTTTGTGGTGGACATGCACACAAACACACACATACACACACACGCACACAATAGTTATTTTGTCCTTGGTAAGAAGAGATCCAACTGTAAGTGGCTCAGGTACATTCAGACGGCTCCACGTTGTGTGAAGAGTCACCACGAGACCAAGAGTGGTCTGTGAGACCTTGGTGCTCTAGTGGGAGAAAATATTCAGATTCCATACTCTATTCCTCTTTATAGAGCCTTTTGTCCCATCTTGCAAATTTTTCAATCAGACGTATTTCAGGCCTTCATTTTGTTTCTGACTCATCCCTATTTTCATTGATTAAATTACATGAGAGATGAAGTTCATATCAATGAAAATGGACATAAGTAAATGTGCATCCTAAAATTGGTATTATCCAGATTCTAAAACCAGGAATATTGAAACTCATTTTTTGCCTTAGCAAAAACTGCCCTTAATGGGGTACTTGTTGTATTACTGCATTGTAATCATATGCTACCTTATGTACCTCTTCCACTCAATTGTAAATTCCTTAAGGAAAGGAAATGTGTCTTGTTAACTCTTGTGTTCACACAGCCTAACTCAATTCTTGACACACACTAGGTGATTAGTATTTACATTATTCCATAAATGAAAAAAATGATTAATTAATCATGTAGATAAGAACACCTGCACTGAAATTGTTAAAGATCTTACTCTCTTCTCTAAGCTATTTCTGTCCTTTTCCCTTTTTCAAAAGTCACAAATTCTAATATAGTGACTGACAAAGAATCATGCAATTTTTGCTTAAATTTCCAGCTGTTGCTCAGTGTCCTGGCCACAGATATTTACATATATCAGAGTCTTCTAATGATACTCACTGAGCTTCTATCAGAATCATATTTTAGCTTAGATTGGCTAAGAAAGTGAAGTTACAGCATGATACTTACAGATCTAGCACTGTAGAATGTCTGGAAATAAAACATCATTCCGGAGTGGAACAATAATTTTTTTTTAACTTTTCATAAAATAAATAGCAAAAGAGTTTTCTCAAGGATCAAGCTGCTTCTATAAGGATAAAGAGAATATACGTGTTAAAACATTGCCAACTCAAAGTAGTACTCTATCTGCTGGGGGCCTTATTTATGACCACACAAGGGTAGAAACTTCAGTCTTAAGAGATTCCCCTATTTGGGCCTTTATTTCATGCTCCTGGCAGGGAGCAAGTATCACCTACTGCTCTAGGGTCTTGTGTGTTGACTTGAAAGTCCTCAAATCATGATGTGTATAGATTTTTTTTTTTTCAAATAGTGACTTTTAGAAGTGACTTATCTGTAAGTTTTTCTAAGCAAATGGTCCTGTTCTTCCTGGATTCTGAGCCAGCAGAGTATGATGGCTACAGTTAAACTACTATGTTATCAATTAACCTTCTGCTATCTATCTAATAAAGATTTAATGGGTTAATTGTCCATTTCCCTTTCACACTAAATTGAGCCTTCCTGTTTCCTTCAGTCCTGGGGTCCTCTTAAAATTCTGAATATTATTCAGGTTATTAATATATTCGTAGTTCATTTCAGGAAAAGAAAAACAGAGTTAATTTTGTAGGGAATATATCTTATTCTTATGGGGGAAAATAATAGATTGTCACTGTTGCTGTTCAGAGAAAAAATTAGATAGCGCAGTGCTTTACAATATTAACTACATATTTTAATAAATAAATTAATGAATGAATAAACATTGAAATTATGGGCTTTTCTCTTTGAATGTTTTACTACTTGCCCTTGTATTTGTTCGATATAATTATTATCCTTTCAAAAATAAAAGGTGAGAGTTGGATCATCAGAAAACAGGACTAACTTCACAATTAGTTCTCTAAAACATCCCATGAATTAGATATAAGGAAACACTGTTAATCTGGGTCTCAGTTTCTTTCATCTGAATCTTCATTGATTTTGAAGGAGGACTTTGACCAATTGAGTCTTCCCAGTATTTCCAATCATGGGAAGCTGGATGTGTCACCATATCTTCTGAGCTTCCGTTAATTCATTTATGAAATGGAGATAATTATACCCAATTTGGAGAGCTATTGTGAGATTTGAAAATAATTATATCAAGGGGCACCTGGATGGCTCAGTGGGTTAAGCAGCTGCCTTCAGCTCAGTTCATGATCCCAAGGTCCTAGGATCAAGCTCCACATCTGGCTCCCTGCTCAGTGGAGAGCCTGCTTCTTTCTCTGCCTCTGTTCCCCTCCCCACTCATGCTCTCATTCTCTCTCCCTCTCTCTCTCTTTCTCAAAAATAATAATAATAATAATAAAATAATAATTACATCAAATAAAATATTTATAGAAATAGTATGAATATGCAGTAACTAATATTTGTTAGTATTGTTACTCATAACTTTAAAATGTAATTTCATTAAATAGATTCGTTCTAGATAATTAGCTTCCTTTTAATCTGTAGTCCTTTAATAGAGAATGGAACTTTTCAAAATGTTTCTTCTTCTCTGAGGATTCTACTTCAATTACAATAGATCTGTGGATTTGCTGGTGTATACAGTTAGCATGGCACACCTTGGTTTTGCTGACTGCCTCCATTCTGGGTTAGTGTCTTGTCTTCTGACCTGGGGGATTAGTGAAATGGATTTGGTGCCTACTGAGTGGTGGTTCATTCTGCGTCCATCAGCACTGTGTTACGGACTTTGTGTATGTTTTCCATAAAGAATGTTGTCAGTTGGGGCACCTGGGTGGCTCAGTGGGTTAAAGCCTCTGCTTTCAGCTCAGGTCATGATCCCAGGGTCCTGGGATTGAGTCCCACATCCGGTTCTCTGCTCAGCAGGGAGCCTGCTTCCCTGCACCCCCCACCCACCTGCTTCTCTGACTACTTGTGATCTCTGTTGAATAAATAAATAAAATTTTAAAAAAGAAGAAGAAGAAGAAGAAGAAGAAGAAGAAGAAGAAGAAGAAGAAGAAGAAGAAGAAGAAGAGAAGGAGAAGGAGAAGGAGAAGGAGAAGGAGAAGGAGAAGGAGAAGGAAGAAGAAGAAAGAATGCTGTCAGTTGGTAGTTCTGCCAATTGTTCATCCTTCTCTGATAGTTTTTGTTTGTGGCTTAAATTTTATTCCAATCCAAACACTGGCTTCATCTCCCAAACCAACACCACAGTTTAGTCCATTCTCTCAATAGAGTAAAACAGAAACTTAGCATAGATTTTTTTCTGTTCATACTTCCTGAGTCCATCTCTCATAATTAAGGTACTAAATTTGACCATCACATGTCTTTTGTATAGCAAATTTTTTTAATCTTCAAAATATAGAATGTAATTTCAAAGGACATAATTTTATTTTATATTGCCCAACCCCACATACATGAGCTTGATTATTTTTACCCAAAGGAATAACTTCTGATGATTTTATTGCTTTAAAACATAATGAAAAGTGTATCATCATTGAAGCCACAGGATTCTGAGATGCAAATTAGTTCTCTACTACAGAATAGGTACACACCCACACAAATTCAGCAAAACAAAGAGCTAATTAATTTCTGTTAATTTCTAGCAATTTGATGATTGAACAGTAAGAGTTTAAGTTATCAATCAAAACCATCTCTGATAGTCATCTCATACATTTTGCTTTAATGGTAAGTAAAGAAATAAATATGAAACACTTTTCTGTTTTCAAAAGTACCACAGAGAATGGATTTGAAGTGTAAATAATCATTTCAGCTGTACTGTATGCATAGATTGGTTATCACATGTCCAGTGGACAATTCAGTACCAAATGCATCTGAAGAGAGTTTAGGTACTCATAAGAGTGTAGGCATTCTTGCTGTGCCTTTTTTTTTTTTTTTTTGCTATTGATTTATCTTCAGATAGATATATTACCAAAGTTTTTACCTGGTTGTAATAATCATTTCTCCTTTTCTCTTTTCATTTCCCTGGAGCAAGACTCAGATACCAGTGGAATTAGTAAATGGGGAGTAGATATTCAGAAACTACAAAGATTCATAGTCTTGTGTGAATATTGGTCAGAATAGGAAAGTGGACTTAAAGAGTGATTAACCAAAGGCATGAATGAGAAGGCAGGTCCATAATCAGAAGATCCTTATAAAAGGGCAAACAGCATTCCAAAATTTTTAGCTAAGGGTTCAATTAAGAGTTAGTTCCTATTGTATGGAAGGTCTAAAGGGCAAGGAGATTAAAGAGAGTTTCAGATTTAGCAAATTCAGAGCAGCAGCAAGAATTGAATCCCTCAAACAATTAACATGATAATAATGGCCATAGCCTATGACTTTTATGGGTCAAAAAATTATACATGATCATATCCCTCCATAATGCCATAAGATTCTAAAATCTATAAACATATAGATATACAAATATATGTGATATTTGTGTATGCATCTGTTTTTATGTCTCATCTCCAAGTAAAATTCTGATGAGAAGGCAATATGTATATTTTGCTGTTGCTCTTTCTGGAAGAAGTTCTTATACATTATGATATTCTTCCTCTCAATCTACATGTGTCTTGTCTCATTTATAGTCCCAGGTTGAAAATACCTCTGCTCCAGGGTGCATTGAACAAAAGGTGACATACCGAGAAATAAGTATTTTTCTGCTTATTATAAGCATTGTTTAGTGAGGGGGATGGCCTTGTTAGAATGGAACTAAAGGGCTTCATTTTTATCCCTTGTGTTTATTTGTTCTTTTCTGGCAGGGCTATCTAAGGGCATCCATCTCAGTCACCAAACTGGTACCACATTGGTCCACATTGGTCCTTTAGAGACAACTCAGCCCCAAACTTTTCTATATTTAATAGGTATAGACTCACATATTTTACTCCTAGCTCCTAGGAATTCAGATCATATTTTTTTCAAAAGAATAACTACTAAAAAAACAGAGGATGGATTAAAAAAAATCCAGCATCTGATAAAAATATATAATCTTATGGAATCTAGATTCCTCTCTCTAATTTTCTGCCTATCTCATCACAGACCAGTTTGCTTGGTTCCATTTGTAGGGTTTCTGACTTTTAGTTACTTTTCATCATTTCAGTTTCATGTGAGCTAGTTTGCTAAACATAATTGCTGTGTTAGCTGAAAGTGAATATCAGTTATACCAATTTTCAGAAGTGTACAACTAGGGGCTCCTTAACACCTTCCAGTACCTACAATTAGGAATGGTGCCTGGGAGTTGGATCCCAGGAGAGCTCAGCTGACCTGTATTAACCCACATGTCTAACCTCTTGGTGAAAAATGTGATCCTTCTGCAGAGTAGCATCCTGGATAGATCCTAAGCACCTGTGGGATCTAACTTTTTAGCTCTTGGTAGTAGTAGCACCATGCCACCATCTCTCAGATTCCCCATGCTGATGAGTTTGCTTCTCTGGTGTATCACCAAAGAATTGGCCGTCTTCTCCAGATCACTCTAATTACTTCCTTTAATATGTGACACTTTCAGTCCCAAAACTCTATACCATATAATTTCTAACACAATTCTGAGTCTTCTAATGCAAGTCCTTGATGATATTTCTTAATGGAAACCTGTTCAGCTTGAATTCATAGTTTTCACTATAGACAACAAAAAAAAAAAAAAAAAAAAAAAAAAAAAAAAAACCTCACCTCACACCAGTCAGAATGGCTAAAATAAACAAGTCAGGAAATGACAGATGCTGGTGAGGATGCGGAGAAAGGGGAACCCTCCTACACTGTTGGTGGGAATGCAAGCTGGTGCAGCCACTCTGGAAAACAGCATGGAGGTTCCTCAAAATGTTGAAAATAGAACTGCCCTATGACCCAGCAATTGCACTATTGGGCATTTACCCTAAAGATACAAACGTAGTGATCCAAAGGGGCACGTGCACCTGAATGTTTATAGCAGCAATGTCCACAATAGCCAAACTATGGAAAGAACCTAGATGTCCATCAACAGATGAATGGATCAAGAAGATGTGGTATATATACACAATGGAATACTATGCAGCCATCCAAAGAAATGAAATCTTGCCATTTGCGACAACATGGATGGAACTAGAGCGTATCATGCTTAGCGAAATAAGTGAAGCAGAGAAAGACAACTATCATATGATCTCCCTGATATGAGGAAATGGTGATACAACATGGGGGCTTAAGTGGGTACGAGAAGAATAAATGAAACAAGATGGGATTGGGAGGGAGACAAACCATAAGTGACTCTTAATCTCACAAAACAAACTGAGGGTTGCTGGGGGGAGGGGTTTTGGGAGAAGGGGGTGGGATTATGGACATTGGGGAGGGTATGTGCTTTGGTGAGTGCTGTGAAGTGTGTAAACCTGGTGATTCACAGACCTGTATCCCTGGGGATAAAAATATATGTTTATAAAAAACAAAAAATTAAAAGTCAAAAAAAAAAAAAGGTTTCCTCATCTTACCACTGCAATAACAATTTAACTGTTAAGATATGTTTCTAGGGGTCTTCTTTCCCTTTATTCCCTGTGGATTTGTTCTAATCTAATCAGAAAAATCTTGAAGGTAAAGATTGGCCCTCTGTGTCACTGTAAGAAAACTCCTACCAGAACCCTCAACAAAAGAGTTGACTGTTTCCAACTAACATAATACATTAAATACATAATATGTAGTAAAATATTTATTTGCTCCATTATTTGCTTGGGTTGTGAATGGATGTGGGGGGTTTTGTTTTGTTTTAATGTTTATTATTTGGGGGATTATGGAAGAAAAATTTAACAACATCAAAGGGCTTATCTCCCAGCAGCTCTGAAGAGGAGTATGCAGAAATGAGAGTATCTATGTGGAAATTTAAAAGGGATACATTTGAGTTGAACCTATTAATTTCTTAAGTTGTCACAGGAAAAAAAATCTGTCAAATTATTTTTGACATTCTATACAGTTTACTTTTATAATTAGTGCTTCTATATTCAGGTTGCCGAATTAGGTCCATTTCTGAGTGTTTTATTCTTATAGAACATGAGTGATTACAGTGGAAACCAGCAAGGAAGAAGAATTATAATTGGATAAAAAATTTAAAAGACTGAATTAATTATTGGGAACTATAATTAATCAGGGTTATTCTTCTCAAGGTTAACACTTTAAAAAGTATTTTACAGGTAATATAAAATGCCTCACTTAGTTAAAACCTTTTATAATGATGATAATACACCTTATCACAAAGATGGAGTGAAATCCCTTTTATGCAAAATCCCTGTTTTGTTTAAGTTTCACACCTTTGCTCTAACATCAATCCAATGGTCAGCCAGCAGGACAGAAGGCAGGATAATTGGGTTTGGAGTATCCTTACTTGCTTACGGAACTTGGAGTTCTGCAGGCACAGGTGACACTGGTTCTCGCACTATTGTACCAATCCCTAATAGGCATCTCTCCACTTTCTCAAAGGCCTCCACCTTACATTTGAACTGCCTGTCTAGCTAGCATATGTTCAAGAGAGGCCCTTTAATGGGGTGCCCAGGTTGTTTTAAACAGGATTACATTCTAGAACCTAAAATCTCTCTCTCTCTCTCTCTCTTTTTAATTTTAATTATATGTTACAGGCAATTGCATAGACTCTGTATGTATGGGAGCCGGGGTATAAGGGATGTCTCTGTACGTTTCTCTCAATTTTGCTGTGATCCTAAAGCTGCTCTGAAAAGAAAGTCTTAGGAAAAAAAAAAAGTAGATAGACTACTATAATTAATCCATCTGTGCCCTTTACCCCGTGTCAAAATCGTCCATCTATGAGCAATTTTACCTCATCTACCCCATCCATATCCTTTTTCAAATTAATTTGGATAATGGCAGACACAAATTAATTTAACTATTAATAATTTCAGTATATAAGTCTAAAACCAAAAACTCGTTTTGTTAGCATAACCATACATACCATTCATAACTAAAAATTAGTCATTCTTTAATATGATCAGATATATTTAATGCATTTATAAGGGAACTAGAATCTGGTTAAAAAAAAAGTTTTCCTAAAAAGTCAACATTTTTTTAAAATCTTACTTTAGTTGTTTTTCTTTTTGGATTCAAGTAAATTCACTATAATTCTTTAATTATTTGGATTTATATGCTTCTGTCTATCTGTTTATCTCCATTTATAAATAAGAATAAAGAGATACTTCAGTTTGCATTACATAAAGCTAGTGTAAACTGTTCCTGGATAGTGGGATCCAAGTTGATTTTTTTTCAAAAATTGTGTGTCTGTGTGTGTATGTGCACACATGTAATTTTTATATATTCGGAATGTATTCTAATGAAATATATGTAAGAATGTATATATGTCATATATGTGTATATATACCTCTGTACATACATTTTTTCTTTCAAAAATGAATTCATTTTATAATAATATAATAGAATTACCTGTCATTGATAGGTTCAAGGATATAATTTAGATTTTTAAAAGTATATTCCATGTGATTAAATATAGTGTGTGTGTGAATGTGTATGTGTGTGTGTGTGTATGTGTATATATATATATATACTTAATCTGTTCTGATATATATATATATATATCAGAATAGTCCAAGTTATCCAACAGTGGCAACTCCAAAATATCAGCAGCTTAATAACAAAGGTTTATTCCTTGACCACACTGTACATTTGGTGAAGATCTGGCCACTGTAGTCATTTAGGGCTCCAAGTGATGGAGCAAGCAGTATCTTGAAAGTTGTTGGACACCATCTCAAACTGAAGAGGGAGAAAGAGAGAGAGATTTTTAAGAGACTTGCAAAAGCAAGTAAATACTTAGCAAGTCACTATTTTCACAACTCATTGGCCAGGTCCAATCATACGGCCCTACCTGATAATAAGGGGCCCAAGAAGTACTTTCCTATCATACATATAGAAGAGGTTAAGAGCAAGAAATATTTATCATTTATTCTTCTCCTACCCCCTTAACCCCCCATGTAGGAGAAGAATAAATGAAACAAGATGGGATTGGGAGGGAGACAAACCATAAGTGACTCTTAATCTCACAAAACAAACTGAGGGTTGTTGGGGGAAAGGGGGGTTTGGAGAAGGGGGGTGGGGTTATGGACATTGGGGAGGGTATGTGCTTTGGTGAGTGCTGTGAAGTGTGTAAACCTGGCAATTCACAGACCTGTACCCCTGGGGATAAAAATATATTATATGTTTATAAAAAATAAAAAAAAATATAAAAAAAAGAAATATTTATCAGACAGCACTAATGTTTACTCCAATAATCCAATAATTTTCTACATGAATGGACTACCTTGTTCAGATACATATTTTTTCTATGTATACTTTATTTTTCAAATTGTGCCTACTAAAGTTACTATGGGATGGCCCAGGAATAAATAAATTTTCCTTAAAAGGACACACCAAAGAAAGGTGCTAACAACACTCTGGGAGCAAAAGAAGATGGACACAGTTATATACACAATCACCTCTCATGTACCCAAAGACTATCGTGTGCCAGACTCTGGGGCTAGAGACTGAGTGAAACATAGATTATTTCCTCAAGGGTTTCATAGACAAGTTGAGGGACCATAATTTTTAATAAGAATGTAAGACTGTATTTACTATTGCCATATACTGTCTACCTGGGATGGTAAGTTAGTGCAGCAGTGCGGCATAAATCCCTGCCAAAAGAAATCAAAGAACTTTGTCTTTGTTCCATTTGGAAACTTTTCAAACATCTCCTTTTCAGTCATACTGACAAAAACTGAAGCATCTCACATATTTATTAGAAATCTGCAGAAGAATCATAGTGACTTCAATTCTCTACTCTACCTATTTCTAGTCATGCTTCAATTTCAGTAACACCAAACTGTTTAATTCCTTTTTCCAACATATTTTTTTCTTAATAAATAAGGGAAAGATGTTCATTATAAAATTTTTAAGATAAGCTCAGATATAAATTACTCAGTACTGAAACACCCAGAGATAACTACTGTCCCCTTTGGGCATATGTCCATGTAGACAGTTTTCTCTGCATATGTGTGATTTTCTTTTCTTTCTTTTTTTTTTTTTTAAGATTTTATTTATTTATTTGACAGAGAGAGAGAGATCACAAGTTGACAGAGAGGCAGGCAGAGAGAGAGAGCCCGGGAAGCAGGCTCCCCCGCTCAGCAGAGAGCCCGATGCGGTGCTCAATCCCAGGACCCTGAGATCATAACCTGATCTGAAGGCAGAGGCTTAACCCACTGAGCCACCCAGGTGCCCCTGTGTGATTTTCTTTTTATGGATTACATTGTCAGTATCATAATGTACATCTTGTGCACTGAATGTATTTTAGTTAGATGTATGATGTAATGTAGATGTCCACAAGGTGACAAGTATTATACAAATAATTTTTAGCATCTGAACTGTGTTTAATTTTATATAATTTCCTTAATTATTTTAATTTTTATTGAGCATTTATATTGGTTCAAATATTCCAGCAAATATAAGTAATCTTGGGTTGAATACCACTATAAGTACACATTACACTCAATTTTATTTCTTTTTTTTTTCAAAGAATTTATTTATTTATTTGACAGAGAGAGAGAGAGAGATCACAAGTATGCAGAGAGGCAGACAGAGAGAGAGGGGGAAGCAGGCTCCCCATTCAGGAGAGAGCCCAATGCGGGGCTCGATCCCAGGACCCTGATATCATGACCTGAGCCATAGGCAGAGGCTTAACTCACTGAGCCACCCAGGCAACCCTCAATTTTATTTCTTTTAGGTAAGTTACTAGATGTGAAACTTCTAAGTCAAAATGTATGTACAGGGAAACCTGGAGGACTCAGTTGGTTAATGATCTGCCTGCAGCTCAGGTCATGATCCTGGAGTCCTGGGATGGAGTCCCATGTCAGGCTCCCTGCTCAGTGGGGAGTCTCCTTTTCCCTCTAACCCTCCCTCATCTCCTGCTCTCTCTCACACTCCTCTCTCTCTCAAATAAATAAAATAAAATTTTTAGATTAAAAAAAAATGTGCATCTTTAGACTTTTGCTGTTGCATGCCAATATATCTTTCAACCTGTGCAGTAGTATAAGTCCCACCAGAAATGCATAAGAGCACTCTTTGTCTTAGAAACTCTGTATGTTAATTAGTGAATTGTGTGTGGCTGCTAGTAAAAGATTTGAAATTATAGGGCTTCTTTTATAAACAACAAAAAATTCAGACAGAGAGTTAAGGGAAGTATGGCAGTTCCTTGTATAATCAATGGCCTATGATCCCCTGTCAATCTGCTTTGCTCTTGTTAGAATATGGCTTTGTTCCTTAAGTCTGCTGTACGCCCACAATGTAGATACTGTAGCACCAGTCATCATATCTCCATCTACATTGGTGAGTCAGAATAAAAAGAGGAAAACAGATTTTTAAAAGTGTAAAAACTACCCATTTGATTAAGTTCTTCTAAAAGAAGTGACTTTAGGAAGTCTTATCAACAGTTGATGCCTGCACATTATTGGCTTCTTCACCTATATAAAGAGAGTTGGAAATATAATTTTTAGCTGGATATATTGCTTCCAGCAATATAAGGCACTCCCCAATAAGGAAACTGTTGTAAATTAATATTGAATAGGAAATTAACAGCTTCTGTTAAAACATTGCATGTGCACATACATAAAGATAAATGCATTTAAATCTTTATCAATAGGTCAAAATTACTTGCTTCTTTAGCTTACTTTTTGATCAAAAATTATCAATAGTTTATAAGTTTTTTTGGTAAAGTTAAAAAGACCATGAGATTAAATAAATTCAGGCCACAAGAATAGATTTCTAAAGTGAGAGGAAATTATTATCCAATAATTTCATATAAAGATAAATTTTAAGGATGTTGTAAATTCAAATGGTACATGTATAACTAGATTAATTATTGAGTGTACCTTTACTTTCTCTACTAAAAAATAATAGCAATTTATCTATTTAGCAATCTGAAAAATGAGAATTTTTAGAGTATTTTGAAAAATCACTAGGAGAAATGAACTGAAAGTCATGATTGAAAATGATAAATGATCTTTCAAATTACAAAGTCACTTGTGGCAGGTTCCCTAATAGTTTAATCTTCTCTTATAGTACCTCTCATTATACCTTTTAATAATAAAATATCCCTGAAAGTAATTATACCTTCCATTTGGTTTCTTAGAGCTCTATCTCTGATAAACCTTCTATTAAACACAGGAAAACACACACACACATAAGCCACACATAATAAGTGCAATTATGTATTTTTCAACATTGTTAATTTTGGAGTTTTCAGCATAGTTGAGCCATCCTGAGATTTCCATGTTTAACAACATACTTTCTATGGAAGAATCAAGTCAGCAATAGAGCAAAGCAAAGTAGTATGTGGATGAAAAGTTCTGAAATAGAAGTGTAAGATCAGTTGTCACCATTTACTCTAGATCCTTGAGTAAATTCTTAAATCCTTCTGAGTGTAAGAGAGTCTCTAAAGGAAAATCTAGGAAATAACTGATTTATAATCTTGGATAAGAATATGGGTAGTAAGAGATACAAAAGTACATTGTGCATAATAAAATTCTTTTCAATATGTGGTGATAATATAAGTATCATATTAATGAAATTCTTAAAAAAGGAGAGTCATTTGCCGCACATTATTTGTTTTCTTGGAGGTAAGGGGCAAAACAATATAACTGTAGTTGTTACGATGGCCTAAGTAGATTTCCAGAAGACCGCAAAAATTATTGTTTCCCAGGGCACCTGGATGGTTCAGTCTTAACCAACTCTTTATTTCATCCAGCTCTTGGTTTTGGCTCAAGTCATGATCTCGGGGTCCTGAGATCAAGCCCCATATTAGGCTCTGTGCTCAGCAGGGAGTCTGCTTGAGATTCTCTCTCTCTCTGCCCTTGCCCTGGCTCATGCCCTCTCTCTCTCACACTCTCTCTCTGTCTCCCTCTCTCTCAAATAAATAAATAAATAAAATATTTTTAAAAAGTTATCCATGAGAGCATAAATATGAAGAAATGGTTTGCCTCTAACTTCTCTTTTGGGAGCCTCTGGGACTCAGTTATAGGAATCAATAGCTGAGTGTTAAGGTCACATAAAACTTCATATATTTCAAGAACATATAATTATATAATGAACAACAGTGCAATATTAACTTTTAAAAGCACTCTTGAAATCTAGAAATATAGAGTAAATTGAGATTTTTCAGTTAATTTAAACTACCTTCATCTGATCTCAGAATTGGGTAGCTATTTTCAATAGTAATTTTCAAGATTCTGCCTTGAATTTCAATTCAGAACATGTAGTGTTTCCCCCCCATATTGGAGTGTGATTTTTTCCAATAGTAGTCTAGTGATTAATGCTTTTAGCATCTTCCAGTCCTATTTCCATCCAGCTTCCATGAAGAAGCCAGAAAACACACTAGCCATTTCTACAGGGGGAATTTATGCAGATGTGAGAGGACTAAATCAACACCAAAGAACCTCTGAGGTAATCCAGAGAGAGTCACTGCAAAATGTAGCCACCATCTCATGAGCTGAGGGAACAAAGAAAGTCATTGGGGGTATCAGAACTGGTAAAATTGGAAGCAGGGCTCTGAAAAACTGGGACTCTGATGTGTGAAGAGTAGTTCTCTCCACGTGCTGCTGTTTCCTTGGGGCATAGAGCTGAAAGTCAAGGCTTAGAGGAAGAATGAATATTGCCCAGATGGTGCTCATATCTCTAAGGGATATGAGGATTGTTCAGGTGGGTTTGAAAACATCTAGAAGCTGGGAACTGTTAGTGAAAGACCAAAAGTAACTTACCTAGAAATTTGGGGACCCCTGCCCTTATTGTTGATGCAATGTAATAGGATATTTTATTCTTTGGGTAGTAACTGCTTCCCCCTCTCCTCGGCTGCTCCCCTCCCCACTAAACCAAAATGCTTGCCAGTACAGTTCTAGAACCCTCTGTGATTCAAGATTAGGAAAATGGGAAGTTGGAAGAATTTACAGAAATGTTTCTGGAAAGATTAATGTGAACTACAACAGAGAGGACAAAAAAGGGAAGGGGGGGGAGAATGCCAGCAGACCTAAATTGAGGCAAGAGGGTTTGATATTTCAGGGTTTGAAAGACTTTAGAATAGGTATGAGATAAGAAAGACAGACTTGGAGGGAAGTGTTTCCAGAAGTACTGGTGTGGGAATTTCAGTGTTCTTTGAGAGATGCCAAGAAAAGTTCGAGTTCCTTTTTAGTTACTATGTGGTGGACAAAGTCGGCTCCAAGCAGAAATTAAGTCACATGCATCTCAGCGTTTATTTAGCTTGCAATGAGTAGAAGCCTAGTGCATTTTTAGAATTCTGTAGAAAGTGCCTTATATATTCCTCTCTATGTAAAGTTTACATGATGTTTCACACTTATATAGCCACAGACAGAAGACCACTCAAATGAAATTCTTTTTCATGTAGGGTAAAAGAAGATAGAATCATAGAACAGAAAAGATGAGGTTCACCAGTCAAAAATAAAACATTATGAAAGTTCTGTAACAATTATGCTTATGTGTGTCCTTTAATTAATAAAATGTTAGCACAATTAAAAAGAACAGATGATCATATCTAAATGTTAGTAAATGTCACAATGATTAATTATATTGGTTATTTCCTACTGACATCTCAGAATTTTTTTTTCCCACTGACATCTCAATAAAAGAAAACATCGACTCCAATCATGTTACTTAGAAATAACAAACACTTTAAAATCTTATATTAAAAAAATAAACTTATGGTTAACAAGCAGCTTTCAAACTTTTGAAAAGCAGTTGAATGGAAAGTAGACATTGGGGCTAGCTTGTGTTGCCACTGTGGAATCTTTTTTAAATTCCCTTTTGCTTTTGCATTGATTTTTAAACATACCTGTGACTGACAAGGCTTTCATTTCTGCACTCTTGCACAAATGTACATTAAAAGTAAAGTGAGCTGGCAAACAATGGTTGTAATTTACTTTCAATCAAAGAGTTTGCCTGACTTAAACCATTCTAGGATTTTTTAGCACCTTGAATAAGATCTCCTAAAAGGAAGCTTGCCTCATGTAGACAGCAAAGCCTATGACAAATTACAGTAAATTTGGGAAGTGTTTAGCTACAATGTTGCAGAAAAAGCATCACTCAACTGCTCCAGCTTTATGCTAGTAAACATGACTTTGGGACTGTTACTGACTTTTCCTAAGCTTTAGTTTAGGAAAACTAATAATTCTTCTGTTATGGATTCTCTGAAAGAATGCAGTGAAATAACAGCTACATCACTGAAGTATAGCTACTACTTGGTATTTTAGTTCTATATGTACTAAATTTCATAAGCACTATATATTCTTTTGTGTGTATGGCACCTAGTCTATATGCATATTTCAAGAGAATTGCTGGGATTCCTGAAGATTTGGGAGTACTTGATCATGTCTGCTCTTAAGAAATGTCTTTCCCTGCAAAAATTAATAATGGCATGTATTTCTTTTTAAAACTTAAAATAAGTTTAAGCAAACCTGTTTTTGTATTCAATGATATGCTTCAAAAATTGTTTATCTGCTTGATATTAGTGAGGTTAGAAATTACTTATGTATCTTTGAAAACAAGATATTGGGGCCTAAGTATTTTAAGCATTGTTATTATTAGAAGATAATCATATGCTCAAAATAGCAGTACTACTACTAATAGAAAAACTGTAAAATATTCAAGTTCTCCATGGAAGTTACCATTTTTATAAATTCTTCCATAATATTTTCCTCTTACTTCAACTTTATTTATGGTAGGCTTTCACTCCTTCCCCCAACCAAGTCAAATATTTTGCCTATATTTTTTTCTTTTTGCCTTCTGCGTTCTATTCCTTCAGCCTATAGTGCTTTTCTCTTTTTAAAAATGCATGGCCTTATTGTTTTCTACTCTTTAGAAAACACACATGCAGGCACACATACAAAAATAAACTTCTGTGAAAATATTCAGATAACCATCTGTGATAGAATCAGAAAACATACCTGGAAGAGATCTTAGTGAGTGTTCACTTCCACCTCCTGATCTAGAGGAAACCAAGAACCCATGGTGGCTAAATAATAAACCCAAGCTCACTCGAATACTAGGCAGAGGCCTGTGTTGCTTCCTTAAACCAAAGTAGCATGTTTAACATTGACCTAATAAATATTGTTTGAGCATCTTCTATTTGCCTGGCACTGTCCCAGACCCTTGTCATATTGCAATAAAAAGAAAAAAAAAGACAAAAAGTCCACCTTCACCTCATTTACTGGTGGAAAACAATTCAGCAAATAAATATTTAATATCACGTCAAGGACAGGCAACTTCTATAAGGAACAAAAAATCATGTGAAATGACACAAACAACGACCTTTATACCCCGCTCCCTCGGCTCTGCACAATGACATGATGCTTAGTGCTTTCTAGGCCCTCCTCCTCGCTCTTTCCCAACTGCATATTGCCCTGTCTTTAAGTCACTCATGTGACATAGTCCTAGATTCCCAGGACTTCTCTTTTTTGCTCCACAGGCCTGTTGGCATGCTTGTTTCTTCATTAACATGCCATCCCCTGGCATCCCCAGTCAGGACCCCTGATTGGTCCTCAGTACTAGCACAAGAAGATGGCACAGTGATTACATGTACATGGACAGCTTTGAAGCATTTCATTTCCTTAGCAGTTCTCCTTTCCAAAACCACCTTCTTGAGAATCTGTCTATGGTCACCAGTTCTTTACAGCTCCCCTGCGTAGTGTTTATCTTCTGCTGTACTAAAGGTGGTGAACTCTTACCCTGTCCAAAGCTCTGTATGATGTATTCCTAGATTATAAAGACTTCCAGGGATATTTTGAAAATGCAGAGATTCAGTGAGGTGACAGAGCATTCTATTTTGCCCTCACTATAAACTCCTGGTGGAGTCTGGTACTTCTTCTGACCTCTATTACTTTCCTCCTCTCTCCCTCTCTTTCCCTGTGTCTTTCTGTCTATATCATCTATCCATCATCTATCTATCTATCTATCTATCTATCATCTATCATCAATCAATGCACTTTTTATCTATAATCTTTCCTTCCATTAAATATTGAATACTTATAAAGCATCTATTATGCCTGTTGTTCAGAGCATATATCAGTAAGCAACAATAAAAATTCCCTGCCCTTTTGGAACTTATATTCTAGTGGTAAACTAAGTTTCTTCCTTCCTTTCATCCTCTCCTTTCTTTTTTGGCTTTTTTCACTTTATCTAAAGTGAGAATTAATAAGTGAGAAAGTTGTCACAGGGATGCACATGATCATTTTTTTTAATTAAAAACTAAAGTTAGAACATTTTTTTTCCCCAGTTGAAGGTACATTTGATGTGAAGGACTGGTTTGACAATGAAGATTAACTGTGCTAATTACCTTATTCAGTTGATTGAACTAACTCTGCAGCTGTAAACTTTTGACAAATGTATATTTAAAACACACATATAATATACCTCACTTCTGGAAAATACATAATGTGTAACTATAAACAAATGACAATTAAAAATCTAGATATCCATCTAAAAGTATGTGAAGACATTTTCCAAAATTCCTTTGGAGAATACTCAAAACTATCATTTTGAAACTTCCCGTGCTCGAGTTCTTGCACTTTAAAACTAATTGAGGAGGGGTGGGGGTGGGGAGGAGGCTGGCCATTGAATTTACATTGCCACTAACTAGGAGATAGCACACCTTCTGTAAAGTTCTTTCCTAATGGAATAAGTGAAAGATAGGCATCTATTTCATGGGGACTCTTTCTTTGGGAAATTTCCTCACATTCTACCTCTAGTTCATTTATTCTTTCGAGATACGTAATTGTACTTAACATGCAACAATTAAGCAGATTGTTTGCCTGAAAATTAAGTCTAAACATTCAATGTATATAACCAGGGTAAAATCAATTACTTACTTACTTATTACTAACTATTACCTGTATAGGAAACTGTAGGTTGATTTAACTATAGAATATTATTTTTTAAATGAAAAATGCTATGACATTTGGTGTAACTGCTTTGAGTGGAAGAGATCCACATCAGTAGGCTGTTTAATGTGATGCAGGTTCAGTCACAGCTCTAAGAAAGTAGGTGCAAATTGTCAAAATTCCAAAGGGAGGATCTAGACTGTATAAACAGGACTTACATAGAAAGCGACAGCTTAAAAACTGGTTTTGTCAGTGTTATAAAAAGTTTAATTTGGAAGGGCCAACAGGTTGGACATAAAACAATTCTTGGAAGAGTTACTCATGGTCAAGAATGGATTGATGGTTTTTAACTTCCTGCCAAACCTAGTTAGAATGGCCATATGGAGGTCCTACAGATGCAACTCTTACCGTTTAGTGGGTGTGGTGGATGGTGCCTGATTAACTCCTGAACAAAAAAGCAATCACAGAGGCTGCTTGAATTGTCTCATGGTAGCAAAGGACAGAGCTGCATTTGAAAAACAAAAAACAAAAAACAAAAACAAACAAACAAACAAAAAATTCCCACGGTGGGAATATTGACTTAAGGCTAATTTCCTGTTAAGCATATGCCCAGTGGCAATTGACCTCAGTAGAAGAGGCTGAATGTACACAGTGAGGTGCAGAAATGAGAAGCAATGGTAAGTGACCAACTGAAGGAGAAGAATTCCAAGTAAGAGGAATATTCAGGACAGGAGTTAAAGGGGGCACGCATGAGAACAAAAATCACCTTTCAATATCTGCCACCTCCAGAAAAAAACAGCACACCATTACACATTGTCGACCTAGGAAAATCTTTCTTGTCACCATCCTCTCCTCTCTTTGTTTCAACCCAAGAGAAGCCACAGGCAACCTAGAGAGTGAGGAAAGAGGAGCAGCAGTCAGGACATAAAAATTAAGAAGCCAGCCATATGTCTCCATCCCAGTATAGGAGAGAGGTAGAGGAAGGTGGGAGCTTCAGAGGAGGGTCCATTCGGAGAAACCTAACTTTGAGATACCTTCTGAGTTTGTGATCAATGCAACAGAGTGGATGAAGTCATTACTAAATGGAGATGATTTTATGGCTGAGATTGAATGAAAAATGGCTTACTGGGTCAAGGAAAGGAGCTAAGCTATGAGATTTGCCCAAGATTTTTCCTATGTGCAGAACTGGTTGATTGAAAGGGAGTTGAAGAAGCAGTGAGGGGAAAAATAAAGTTGCTTTCTGATTACACTCTACAAGTCCTGCTTGTTCAACATATCAGCTACGTACAAGTAAACATTGAACAGCTTATTCGGTGATAATACAATTGACAGCTTTATAGTATAATACAGTATAACTTTTATTTTCCCATAAATTACGTATTGCTTGCTCCTTCATCACTCAGACAAAAATGCTCTCAGTTCTCTTTCATCATAATATAGTGAAATCTTACCATAGTGTGTACAGGATTTATCAGTCTCTAGTTTAAAGAACAAGAAAAGAAGAGAAAACCACACACAGAAGCATTTCAGAAATGCATTTTTAATTATAAATATTCCCTAAACATGGTAAAAATAATTGACTCAGATAGACATTGATGACTGATGCTATAATTCAATCTCGCCACTTTGATTATAATGTAAACCAACTGGATTTCTTCAACAGAAAAATAGTACTCAGATCAGTCTTGCTTTATGGGTATCCTTAATACTATATATGGAATTATACATCTTAGAAAGGTGTCACATTCCATAAGCATTTGTTTTTCCAATGGATAGTTAAGAGAGAAAATTCTCTAGAGAAACAAAACTGGGATGAATGTTGGGTTGGAAGTATATCTCAGCCAAAAGAAGAGCAAGTGTCATTTTTCTAAGGGTAACTTTCCTAGTTAGGAAGTTTTATATACTATTTATCAGTAAACCTAGGTTCAAAACTTGTAGTGAAGACTTTTATACTTGGGCAGCTATTGTTATTATCATTATTATTGTTGTTGTTGTTGTTGTTAAAATTTTGACAAAGCTTAATTAGAGGCAGATAGAGAAAAGATGAGGAGGGAAAGTAGGAGAAAGAAAGAATATCCATTTTTAAAAATTTTTTATTTATTTATTTTTATTCATTCATTCATTTGAGAGGAAGTGAGACAGAATTGGGGGGAGAGGCAGAGAGGGAGGGAGAGAAAGTGAGAAAGAATCCCAAGCAGACTCCATGCTAAGCATGGACCCTGGAGTGGGGCTGGATCTGATGTCCCTGAGATCATGACCTGAACCAAAACCAATAGTCAGATGCTCATCCAACTGAGCCACCCAGATGCCCTGAGAATGGCTACTTTAAATGTAACTGAAAATTTCTAAGGTGGTTGCATCTAAGTATAGCTGGATCTAGGTGTTCAAGTAACACAAAACTGTCTCTACATTTTACCTTTTCTTACTTCTTGTGTTGACTTCAAGGTCACTCATCATCTATGTTGACCTATGCAGCTAGAACCTTACATTCTTTAGCTCCAAGTTTAGAAGAGGAGAACATTTTTTCCATGGTGTTCCTTCTTAGATTTGTCCTTAATAAATTGGCATGTGTTGCATACCCATTTTGAACACATCACTATGATCATGTGCATGGTACATGATAATTTTCCAGGTCTAGAAAATATGTGCACTGTCCATTATAATGGGTAGAACCAGCCCCAGACAAACCATGGGCACTGAAAATTGGGAAGGGGAATCTCTAACCAAAATCTTGATAATGGAAGAAAGGAAACTAAGTAGATAAAAACAGGTTCCATTTAGGATGATTTATATATTCTTTATATAAATACAAGGAATATAATATATATATTATATATCTATATAAATATAAATATATATATTCCTTATATAAATACAAGGATTTATTTCTTGTATGTGTAAAACACATTAGTAAATGAACTCTAGGGGCACCTGGGAGGCTCAGTTGGTAAAGCGTCTGCCTTCAGCTTAGGTCATAACCCAGGGTCCTAGGATCAAGCCCTGCATTGGTCTCCTTGCTCAGTGAGGAGCTTCCTTCTCCCTCTGCCTGCTGCTCTGCCTGCGTGTGCTCTCTGTCTCTCTCAGTCAAGTAAATAGATAAAACCAAAAAAAAAAAGTAAATGAGCTCTACATGTCTCATAGGGTCATTACTGTAAAGCTCAAATTAGATCATAGATGTAGAAGTATATCAAAAGAAGTCCTAAGAAAAATAAATTTATGTAGTATAGTGAAATAGTCTGCAAATCAAAGACAGTTATGTTAAACTTTCCATGTGTTAAAACTAATGAAATAGTTCTTCGATGGAGGGTTTTGTGATATTTCTCTCTGTGTACATGAGCAAGTTTTGGTATTTTGTTTACTAGGACATAAATACTGCATTATGATGATAATATACATTCAATTGTTTTAGTTCCTCAAATATATAATAACTCTATAACAGTAATAAACAAGAATGAAATATTGAGATTCAATAAATTTCTGGGCAGTCACAAGGTGAATATGTTTTGGAGGGTGAGAAGGCTGTTTTTCCAAAGATGACAAGTTGGTACAATGAAAAAATATAAACTTGAGATTTGAACAGCACTGAATTTGAGTTCCTGCTTTACCATTATTCATGTGTGAGATGTTGGAAAAGTGACTTAAGAGAAGGTAACTAGCTTGTGAGTTGTTGGTGAAATTTAGAGATAATGTATGCTATAGGAATTTTCACATAGTAGGCACTTAACCAATGGTGATTTCATTCTTTTTTTATTTTTATGTAGTTCTCAGTATACTCTCCTAGCAGTTCTAGATAATAAGATGCTTTCAAGGATAAGGTAATGATGTGGGACTTGAGTTTAGATGAACAGGCCAAATGCTTGTTAAATGACCTTTGTTGTATTTTAGAAAAGTAAGAGTAGATGGAGTTTGATGGGAGATGCAGAGGCCCCTGTACGTGATATAGAATAAGGGATTTTAAAATAGGGATTAGACCTTACACAACTCTGAGAGCTGGTAGAGACAGTCAAGGAGGAATTCTGGGTATGGAGAAATGGAGAATACATGGGAGGCCCCATCTGTCTCTCACCACTTGGCATTGCTACACGTGTGACCTGCAGGAGGTGCTGTGCTCTGGTCTTCACCCCCAAGTTGTATGTAGCACATTCAATCCAGGACTAGCAGACACTGAAAGAGGAGATTGGATGGGAGCTGAAGGACCTGTGGGTGCAGTTTATGTCCCATATCAATAGAATAAGCCACCAGATCAGTGACAGTATGTACAAACAAGGCCACTACACCAACAACTCTGAACCCAAGGACTGCTATTAAGGGGAAACTGAAAAAGTGACAATTTGTGGTTCACATTAACAAAGGGGAGAGGTAATTGGAAATGGTTTCATCCTATTATTTTTAACTTTTTACTTTTAAATAATTTCAGCTTACAAAAAAAATGTCTTGTACAAACAACCTCATTATATCCTTTACCCAGATTCTGCCATTTTGTCAGATTTGCATATTCTTTTCTATCTCAATACACACACACACACACACACACACACACATACACACATACACATTCTTACACATTTATTGTCCTGAAACATTTGAAACTAAATGTTATACCTGGAGCCCCTTTATCCTTAAAGTCTTCCATGTGTATTTCTGAAAAGCAAAGACTCCCTTTTACATGACCACAACATAATTACCCAAAACAGAAAACTATCTGTGTTATAATATTATTGCCTAATCTCCAAAACTTTTTTTTTAATATTTTAATGATTTATTTGAGAGAGAGAGAACACAAGAGGGGAGCAGGGTCAGAGGGAGAAGCAGACTCTCCACCAAGCAGGGAGCCCAATGTGGGACTCGATCCAGGGACTCCAGGATCATGACTTGAGCCGAAGGCAGTTACCCAACCAACTGAGCCACCCAGGCGCCCCCTAATCTCCAAAACTTATTTAAATTTTATACAATTATTATAATAATGGCCAAAAAAATAAAAAATGGCCAAAAAAATAAAAAAGTAGAAAGGTCTATTCCACATTCTATTCCAGAATCACATGTTGAATTTGGGTGTCATGTCTCCCTAGCCTTCTTTACCCTGAACCAGTTCTTTAGTCTGACTTGGTCTTTCATCATCTTGTCATTCTTCAAAAGTGCAAGTAGGTGCTTTTGTATGTGATCTCTCCATTTGAGTTCTCTGATTTTTTGCTTAAAATTAGTCTGAGGAGTTCGTATGAAGAGCAAGAAATGATGTTGTGTTCTTTCTAGTCCATTACAGGAGATGGTGTCTGTCTTCTCTTATTTTAAGATCTATTCCTATGTCTTATATACACTGATACTATCATTGCACAATTCTGTTTCCTTGAGATTAGTGCTGGCAATTTTTTTCTATAAAGAGCCAGAGAGCAAATATTTTGACTCTGCATGCCAGGTCTCTGTCACAACTACCCAATCTGTTCTTGTGGCATAAAAGTAACCATAGTCAATATATAATGAACATGTATGGCTGTGTTTCAATACAACTTTATTTATGGACATTGAAATTTGAGCTTCATGTAATTTTTGCAGATCACAAAATATTGTTCTTTTGATATTTTTCAGCCATTTAAAAATGTAAAAATGGTTATTTGCTCCCAAGTCATACAAAAACAGGTTGCAGTCCATACTTTGCTAAGCCCTCCTCTAGATCTGCTGGTATCACTACTTGAAGCTGCTTTTTTCCTCATCACAGCTTCTGTATCACACAGCTATCTCAGCTGGAAAGGCCATCTTTGGATGTTCTCTTTACCATTGAATGGCCTGAAATGTGTGGAGGGAAATCAGAGCTGTTTAACTTGTATTTATAGAAACTGATTTTTCTCTATTACTCCATATTTTTCCTCTAGTTCTCTTCTTGTATGTGAGTATTGTACTTAGAACTAATTTTCATCTATTGCACATTAAACAATACTATTAGTTTGATTAATTAATGCATAATACATCCTGGAGACTAATTTGTTTACTCCTAGTGGACTCATTAAGACTTGCTGTATGAATGTGGGATTAGGTTTAAAAAGGGAATCACCTTAGAATGATTGACTCCCACGTCTGTTTGGAAAGAAAAAAAAAATCTGACAAATGAAAATCAAGTAATCTATATCCCTCTCTTTAACCATAAAAGAACATTAAAGGATTTCTAATGCTTTGTGCATATAACTTGGCTTCCTATGGTGATATTATAGAGTTGCATGATTTACTCTCAAAAATTGATCATAGAAAAAGCCAATTAAAGCAGTGTGCTAATATTTTCCTCCATAGGTGAATAGAGCAATAGGCACTTGCATCTCTGCTTTAATTCAGCATGCCAGTGCATATTTTAAGTTTAGTATCTTGCCACCCATGTTAACATTACTGCCCCTCATGCAGGAATAAAGTAGCTTCTAATAAACAAGACTGCTGTTAGGTGAGCCCCAGCCAGCAAGCATTGTCACAGGCAGGAGAACAAGTTTCTCAATGATTTATTTTTGTACTGTATTTTGCCTTTTAAGAATAGTTTAAGCATCTTGGTAGGATAAGATGGTGGGCACAGTAAACTGTAATCCTTCCCCATTTTTGTCTCTTATGCACTATTTTTGGCTGAGTAATTAGATATTCTGACAGAGCTGCCGTTAGAAAATTCAAAAATACATAGACACACGCACCTGTCCTGTGCATATTTCTCTAAACTCTTACCTGTCACCTAATGCCTCTTCCAAGGTCTTGCCCTCTGAAACAGCTGAGATCCAGTTACCGGTGGGGGTTTCTGCTGCCGACATGTGCCTGAGGGTTATTTTAGCAAGAGCAGGTTTGGTAATTAGAAATCTTGGTGCTGAGAGTGTACTGCAGGGCTGAATATGCAGAGACTTCCCTTCCATTGAGAAATCTCTGTAGAAGGTTTGAGGCAGATCTTCACAGTTAATTTTGCAAGAGACAAGTGTATTGTATTTTTATTACTTGTGCCACTCCGGGTCATCTCAGAGAGTGGCAGTGGCATAGTTTATAAAGAGTTGTCATTATTGCCTGGCTTTGGGTATTTATGCTTTCAAAAATGTGGAGTAAACAGTTTGTGATAAATTCTCTCTGGGCCAAGGTTATTGGAACTCCTTCGCTGGAGATATTTAGGTATTGGATAGGAACCCAACTGTCCTGTGCGGTTTCGATGCAATCAAGTCTGCAGGCCTGGGGTTGAAGAAGATGACCTCCATAGATAGGCTGGCCTTGGGCTAAATTGTTAAGTAGGCAAAATTCCCAGTTCCATTTGTCATTTCACCAGAATGCCCTCAGGCTGTCCCCTGCCTCCCCAGAGTTATTCCATCCCTCACTTCATCAAGCAATCTTTCCAGTCTTAACACTCAAAATTTACCTGGTCGGTGCCCTGTTCCCCTAGGATCTCCTTGATTGTGCAAAGGGGTTATTTAAGCAATATCATTTTAATAACTTAATAAGTGATTCCAGCTTACTCTCCTATTCCTCCCCATTCTGTTTCCCTGCCCTTCGTTCACTCAGCATCTGTGCATTTTAGAAGAAGCCTACTAGAAGCTCAGTGTCTTCAAGTCAAGGCATAATTCCAATAGCAAATATTTCAGATATCATGGCAGAAAGTGAGGAAAGTATTTTGGAGGGCTTTTCACTCTTAAAACGATTCCATGAGGAAATAGTTCCTAGGAGGAGCCAATGCGTTCTCTAATAGTATTAAGACTTCCTGTGCTGAAAGGTTAACAAATATTAATACTGATACTCAGAATAATTCTTCAGCAGGTCTCCTTGACTCCTTGCAAATCAGTGAGCAGTCAAGGGGCAGGAATGATGATGATAATAATAATAATAGTTAAAATAATGACATAAAAAGTAAACAAGAAAGCTCACAAAAGGCCAAGTTGGGAGAAGAAAGGAGTGACAAGAAACAAGAGGCAGAATAAGCTTACACCTGGATTTAATTTGAGAGAAGCTGCTTTTATCAGTCAGAGAGGAAAAGATGAGCAGTGAAATGCTGCTAATAAGCTATAGAATAGAGAAGCTGTAGAGACAGAAGGGATCTTCAGATTCAACTAAGCCATGTATTTTAGAAGTGAGGAATTTGAAACACATCATATAAAACCGAGTCATTCAAACTCAAGATAAAGAGGTATTGACTATAGCACTGGGAAAATTAGAGTCCCTAAAATACGGAAGAATAAAGTTTCAAGTTGAAACTTTAACAAGCATCCATAACAACACAGCACAATGATTATAACAACAAAATTTAAAGTAGAATATACTGATTTGCTGGTTGTGTGACATTATACTATTTTGCTCAACCAAGTTTGGTAACCTCACCTGTAAAATTCAACATATTAAAACAAATGAGGACCCAACAGAATCATCTCAGTACAAAGCCTGGCAGAATGTAGGCAGTCGCTCAGTAGCATTGCTGTGACTTAAGAAGCAAAGTTTCTCCTCCCCCGGTAATACATGAAGTAGCCCCAGAGTGAAAAGCAATGTGAAATTATTAAAGTTTGATCACTGTATGAAGTTATCTATTATCTGCTCATGTGTAGGTATACTCCAAAATTTCCCTGAAAGGGAGTTTTCGTTTTATTTGGGGGTGGGGAGGTTGTTTGCTTTTTGTGAATGACTGCAACCGAAGAAGGGTAACAGAAGAGAAAGAACAGGAAAAATCTGAGGGGATGAGAACAACTACAATTCAGTTACATTTGGGTGATTTGGGATAGCAGTCTTCGATCCGGACAGGATGAACCCCTGGGTCTACATAAGGATTGCTCAAAAGGTTTACAAGCATGGAAAGTTTAAAGAGACTTGATTCTCAAATCCCAACTTTTCTGTGGATCCCTTTCTAAAACTGCTCTGTCAGAGAAGCCTGCTGTGATCCTTCTCTACCATAACTGCTTTATCCAATAGTCACGAAAAAAGCCAGATATCTTATTCATCCAACATCCTGAATCATCTAATTACACTGCTCTAAAGGAAAAAAAGCAAACCCAAAAACTTCTGGGTGACAAAGGAATTTTCAAAACACCTGTAGTTGATATTAAGAAACAAAATGACCACTCACCCTCACTGTCCATGTGACTGAGAGAGAGATACTCATTAAGAGTTTACTCTCTCTGTTTAATAATTATTTTTCAAAAATCCATGATATGTGTATTTGAATCAGTTATATACAAATGATCATTGTGATGCTACATAAATCCTGAAGAACCTGTTTAAGCCTCCGTGTCATATATTCATGATTGTATATGAAATCCTTAATACAAATTTAATATTATAGGGTTTCTTTTCTAAATTCTTTAATTTTTTTTTTAATGTTAGGTTGAAATGCTTGGTTCCTAATATTCCCCTATCCACTTTTTTTATTTATCCTGCATTTCATCATTATATAGACAGTGCACTGACAGTAAAACACTAGGTGAAGCTTAGAACATTTTTGTAGTTCTTTTTGTCCTGGAATATATAGTATTATGGATATATTGTCAGAGTGATGTCTTTATTATATACTTGAACTCTGTATGATGATTAAATCAATTTTTTTTACAGAATGTAATTCATGTTTTACTTTATTTTGCATTTGGGGGGTAGTGCTAATGATTCATTTATGTCTGAATAAATAAATAAAGTCATTTACATGGTTTAAAAAAGAAAAACATTTTAAATTCTCAGAAAACTCTTGCTTTCGTCCTACTTTTCATTCCCTTTATAGGTACACATTTTTATTATCTCTTGTTTCTTTTTTTTATGTTTTATTTTTTTAATTAAAAATTTATTTTTATTTTTAATTAAAATTAATTTAATTAATTTCTAGTTGATTAGAATTTAATTTATTGATTACTATAAAATTTAATTTATTAATTAAAATTTAATTAATTTTTAATTAAAATTAATTTATTTTTAATTAAAATTAGCAAGTCCTTATATATTTGTATTCCTATTTCTACTTCTTTAAAAATTTCATTTAATGTAACCTAGGGATCATTTGGTACCAGTACATAAATACTAGGTTTCATTCTTCCTTATAGTTGCATCATACACCCTTCTGATAGAAGCAGTGATTCATTAGGCTGGTCCTTTCATGCTGAACATTTCAATTGTCTCCAACCTTTTGTTGTTTCATGTACTTTTGCCATGAACAACCATTTGATACATCGTACTTGGGATGGCTTTCTCCTCTAGATGAAATCCTTATACTCAGACTGCTGAGTCAAGGCGTTAATGCTATGCCATTTTGTTTGTTATTGCCAAATTCTCCTCTGTAGGAGTTATACCACTTCTCAGTCATCCCAGCAACATTGCAAAGGGTCTCTTTCTCTGTGCATTGCCAACAGAGCATATGGTAAATCTTTTGGATTTTTGTCAACTTAATAGGTGAGAAATTGTATCTCTTTGTAGTTTAATTTATATGTATCTTATGATCAATGAGACTAATCATTTTTGTTTTGTTTCATTTTGTTTTTCATACACTTAAGTGTTATTTGCTTAATTTTTTCTGGAACTCTCTTAACATTTTTTTGCCCAATTTTATATTAGGATTTTTAACCATTTTCTTCTTGATTCTTTAGGAGCTTTCTATATCCTAAGGGGATAAACTCTTTGCTTATAATATAATTACCGATTTTTTTGCAATTTATTTATGATGTTTTATTTTTCTTTTAAAATTTAATGGTTCAGTTTTATTTTTTGTTGCTTCTGGATTTTGACTGCTAAAAACCTATCTCCATTCCTTGATTACAAAGTACTCCCTTTATGTCTTTTTTTACCACTGGTAGTTTTAAAAATCTTTAATCTATTTGGAAGTAGTATACTGTAAACCAGAGGGATCTAGGTTCACCTGTTTTATCATTTTGTAAATGACTATCCAGTTGCCCCAAATTTATTGATTAAAAAGTTTACTTTCCCTAGTGACTTAAAATTTTGCTGAAAACATACACCAGATTCTGGACTTCTCTAAGACATTGCTATCCAACTATTCATACTCCAATACCTACACATTTTGAAAAAGAGTGCATTATAGAGGGGTTTTGATGTATTCCCATTTCTAATAAGTCTGACCTTCCCACCCCCAAGCTGGTTATCTTTTTCAGGTTTTTCTCCTATCATTCTTATTTGGTATATATATATTTTTAAGAAGACCATTGTAATAAACATGTCTAACTCCAGATAATATTTATTGCTATATATTTATTGCAATATATTTATTGCTAAATTTATTGTGATTTTATTAAATTTACTAACTTGGAGATCATTGCTATTTTTATGATACTAGCTTATCCTACCTAAGAATGGGATTTGGCCTCACTCATTTTTGTCCAGTTCTAGTTTGATCTTCCAAGAAATTTAAAATTTGTCTTTATAAGCTTTGCTCATTTTCATGAACTTTATTTGTGGCTATTTAATCTTTAAATTTGCTACTAGAAATTTATTTTTCTCTTTCATTATCTCTTCTAACTCCATTGGTTGAAGCAATCTGAAGTCTATCAATATTTTATGTTAATTTTACCTTCTGTTATTTTACTGAATTCTTTTTGTATGTAGTATTTTAAAATAAAATCTTTTGTATTTTTCAGGTATTTGATCTTATGATTTATACATAGAGATAATTTTACTTCTTCTTTTCTGTTTTATGCCTCTAACTGGTTTCTCTGGTCTGGTTACATTGTTAACATCTTCAACCAAATATTAAATAAGAATGGAGATACTGGGCAATTTCACAATGTTCCCATCCTTAGTAGAACATCATCCATTGTTTTCCCATTATGTAAGATATTGGCTTTTGGTTAAAGTTATCTATTGATCTATTTGTCCATATGGATGAATACATGATTGATAGGTATGAATAATTTTACATAGATAAAAATATTGTGTTAGTGAAGCATCCATAAATTCCTATTCTATCAAGTAATTCTGAGAATTTGTTTTTCTCTAAATACATGAAATGATGTAACTTAACACCTCAGATACACTAACATGGATATATACTTATTTTTAGATATTTTCCCTTCACTGACATGCAAATTGAAGTTGATTGCCTATATTCACGGGTAATGATTTCCTTCACTCTTTCTGCTTCCTGTACAGTGTTTTTTTTGTTGTTGTTGTTTTGTTTTGTTTTGTTTTAAAGATTGCAGAATTAAATTTAGGCAGTGATCATTATCCTATGGTTACCTGGAATGCTTAAGACTTACTTGTATTAAGTAATACATTTGTAAATCATTTTCTGTTTGTTTTTTTAAGAAAACAGCTCTTTTAGTTCATTCTCTAGAGGTTAAACTTATAAAGAGATAAATCTTCCAAGCTAGTGTATAAGACTATTGTGATGTTGTCTTCCTAGGAATTGTGGAGTGATTGTCTTCTTCCCAGATGAGTCCCAAACAATTTGTATTTGCCTTTGAAATATCTCCTCCTTGCAATATCTCTACTTTCGCTTTCTAAAAGGTTCTCTAAAGAGTTTTCAACTCTAAGTCCCAGTATAATTAGGTTATCTCCTCCAGGAGAAATCTTCTCTAAGCTTCCTTAGTGATTATCTCTTTCCTGAGTATTTACAGTATTTTAGACTTGTTTTTATTTGTTTTGTTTTGTTATTGTTTTTGTTTTTACTTCCTGTAGATAAATATCCTTTCAAAAAGGGAGACTGAAAACTTTTTGAAATGTCAGTCTTAAGATTAATTTTTTTTTACCTGATGATTGTGTTTTAAAAACCTACATTACACAGATATTTCTATATGTAATTATTAACCATATTTTTTAAAATAGGAAAGCTAACTGACTTCAAGTGTTTTGCAAATAAAACTTTGGTTAAATATAAAAATGCAAGTTTCAAGAAATCCACATACTTGATGCAGGGAATCATTAAAAACTATGCAAATGTCCCTCTATTGAAATGATTGCTGCTTCACTTAATTATTACATAGTTTTAAGCCAAATAATTCCATATTCACATAAAAATCTATTTTTACTTATTCAGATAGTTCAAAAAGTATATGTAAATTTTAGAACCACTGAATTACATCCCTTATAAAAAATTAATCACTGATGAGTATTGAAAAATTGCTCGAGAACTATTCAGTATTACTGGAACATTGCTCTATTCTCACTGACAGTCAGATCTTTTTTTTTCCCCCTAAAAAAGGCAACATGTTTTTCATTTCTTTAAGAAGTTAACCTCTTGTGACCCAGCTTCTAAACAGCTATTGGAAAATAAGAGTGGTCAATTCCCATCTTTCAAAGGAAACAAAACAGCTTAGAACAGATTTTAAAAGATTTTAAGGTTTTTGGGTTTTTTTTCCATCATAATATGAATCCAGAAATCTTCTGAGAATAAATCCTGTTTTTGAGTTCTAATAGAGGTCATCTTGTGGGTCAAAAAAGAAGAGGTAGGAGAGAGAAGAAAGGAAAACATTTGTAGACCCGAATCCACCCATAAAGTTTACTTACTATGTTTATTATTTTATCAGGTGGGTGTAGGAGAAAGAAAAGGAGCTAAAATATATTAACTATCCATTATGGGCTCTATCACCTAGTCATATCCTTAGTCTTCATACATGTGCTTTGAGAAAGGCATTCCATATTTTTGGATTGAGTAACTGAGGATGGCAACAGAAATTAAACTAATTTTGGCCCAGGAGACTCTGGGATGATGACTCACCTCATATCTTGGTTGTGTGAGTCTGTTCCCTGCTTTTAATAAGCATCTTGATCTCTTAAGACAAAACTTTTCTAGACTTCTGTCATCTGCACAGTACCACCATGTATTACAACTGCTGTGTACCACTTACACAATCATTTAGTATTTTTCCACCTTTAAATTGATGTTAAATCTACTCACTTTTTTAACCTCACATTATCCTAAGAAGTAGTAGCCAAGCAAACATATGATAGACTGGTTTCTGTGCTATATATTATAATAAATGCACAACTTTTAGCTTGTGTTATGTTCATCCATGCATTACCTAAAATACTGTCACTGTTTTGTGCTTACCACCTTTTCAGAAACACTGTACTAGCAGAAATGTACTGTCACTAAGATGCATTTCTCCTCAGTCCATTTTCAAGAAACTAATCTTTCCTCAGTTTGGGGCCATCAGCCTCCCCTGGGCTCTTCCTTCTCTAAAGAAACTATCAAGCAGAATAGAGTAAAAACAGGGATATAAGTAATTTAGCAGAATCTCAAGAGAATAGAGTTAAAAGGTGAAACTTAGGAAGGTGGAATAAAATAAGCCTAAGGCTGTAGCTAACTCAACCGTGGACAATTCTTGAGGTCCTGGCAGGAGGAGAACTGACCTATGGCTTCTCTGAAGTAAGAGGAAACGTGCAGATTATGCCCTTCTTTCCCAGGTTTAAGTGAGGAAAATGGCAGAGAGATCCAAGGCTTACTGTGGGGATCTTAAAACAATGTTCTGGGTTTGAGCATTCTACACATTTTAATGATCAGCTACTCAAAGGAAGATAAAAAAAAAAAAATAATAAGCAAAATATATTCAAACATAAATGAATTTAGCTCAGTTTAGGCCCTGACCATTGCAGTTCTGCAGGCAGTCCTTTAAATTAAATGATAAGTAGATATTATTCAATGTTTCCTTGAAAGAAAAATAGAAAAAAAAAAGGATAAGCAATCTTGAAATTGTTGTCGATTTTTTATTTGTCAGTATTCTGTTTCTGTGTTCTGCGAATAGTAGCAACACTCTGATAACAACAACAACAAAAATGCACTTGTGAATTTTTCAGTTAGATGATGTTGTGGACTGAATGTATGTATATCCCCAAAATTCATGTGTTGAAGACCTACCCCACAATGTGATGACATTAGGAGGTGGACCTTTGGGGAAAAATGAGGTTTAGATGAGATCATGAGCATAGGTTCCCTATGATAGACTTAGTGTCTTCTGAGTAGAAGAAGAAACTTTCACTGTCTGTTGCATGAGGATACAGTGAGACTATAGCTGTGAAGAAGCCAAGAAGTGAGCCCTCACCAAGAACCGAATTTACCAGCATTTTAATCTTGGACTCTCCTTCCTCCAGAACTATAAGAAATACATGTGTGTAGTCCAAGTCACCTATTTCTATGAGATTCTGCAATAGTAGCTCAAACTAAGACAGGTGGCAAGGAAATTACCGAGGGGAAAATGGGGGTTTAAGAAGGTATTAACAAGGGGCACCTTGGTGGCTCAGTGGGTTAGGTCTCTGCCTTTGGCTCGGGTCGTGATCTCAGGGTCCTAGGATCGCACCCCACATTGGGCGCTCTGCTCAGCAGGGAGCCTGCTTCCCCCTCTCTCTCTGCCTGCCTCTCTGCCTACTTGTGATCTTTGTCTGTCAAATAAATAAATAAATATTAAAAAAAGAAAGAATTTATTGACAAGTGTCCTGGAGGAGATATAGCAAAGGATGGCTGGCTTTAAAAGGGAAAGAAATATAGCTAAGCGATTGGGATGGTATAGATACAAAAGGCCAAGGATAGAGAAAAACCCTTAAAAACTTTAAGACAAGGGAAGTTCCTAGGGGTTCCTGGAACCTGGAAATTTGAGATGCAAGAGAATATGACATAAAGTATGACATAAATGGTAAAGTACATGGATTTTGGACTCAAACTGGTTTTGTATCTCAGGTCCTTCACTCACTAGGTTTTTGATGTTGGAGAGTTCATCTCCTTACTATCAATTTTCTCATATTCAAAATGGGGAGAATTAAGGTCCCTGATTGGGTTCTTTCCATCAAGTCAGATAATACATGTAAAATATTTAGAGTTTATGTTAGCTCTTTACAATCAGTATACTCCTATTACATAATACAATTCATGTGGAAGTATTCTTGCCACCATACTTGAACTGCAGAATCAAAAGTTCACAAATAGAAAATTGCCTGGAAAGAATAAATATTTGTGACCTTTCATAAATAGAAAAAGACTATCATATCTCTTTAGGGATATCAAGTTTATATATATATATTATACATGACAATTAATATACATTAATGGGAACAGAAAAGGAAAGCATAGATCATTTATAGATGGTCCTGGTTATTTGGAAGAGCTACTGGTACTTATAAAAGCAACTTCAGTCACCCATCTGTAGCAAATGTTGTTGGATTAATTTTTCAGTTAGTGGTGATAGGTTTCAATTTATGCATTTCCCACTGTTTTCAGGGGTAGCACTTTGTCTGTGGCTGCTCAGAGTTCACAGTATTATGAAAGACTAAAGCCAGTTTGGGTTTCCAACATCATAGTCTCAAACTATCTGTGTCAGCTAGCGCCAGATATTGTAATAATAGCCCTCCTCATTGTATAGGCAATCGTCAGATAACCATTTTATTGTTTTATTTTTTCCATCCTTATATAAGGGTTCATGAAGAATTAAGACACACAATTGCTTCTTTATCTCTCATTTAATTTGTAAGGAAATAAAGGAACAAGGTGGGTGGGGGGGCTATTTTAGGATATATTATAGCTATAGCATTGGAAGCTATAGCTGGTTGAACACTTCTGAAGTACTCCCCCGGTAAAATTAGCATCCACCCAAATAAACTTTTTATTTAGAAATAAGATCTTTGCAAATCGAATTAATTAAGATGGGGTCACATTGAATTAGGATGGATCCTAAATACATTGACTAGTCTCTTTATAAGAAGAGGAAAGGATATACAGGGAGACCAACAGACTCAGAGGAAAAAGAGAAGAAAGCCATGGAGGTAAATTTTGGAATGATATGTTTATAAGCCAAGGAAGAGCAAGGAGGATCATGAGCCACAGAAACTATGAAGAGGCAAGGAAGAATTCTTCCATGAAGCTTCCAGAGGGAGCATAGCCCTGCTGACATATTGACTTTGGATTTCCAGCTGCTACAACTATGGAAGAATAAATTTCTGTTGTTTTAATACACTAAATGTGTGGTCACTTATGGCAGCCCTGAAAAACTAAAATGGAAATAGATACCATTTCCCCTCCATCCTGCATTTTTATAGGTAAAGAATGAAAGGCATAGCAAGGTAATGTAAGTTGACAGCTAAAAGTTGTAATATATTTAGAATAGATTTGTTATCTAGGTATTGTGACTCCCTGTATGACTTACAGGTTGTCAACTATCTGTTAAATGTCTTTTATTCCCACGAGAAATGCTGAAGTTCTGTGGTGTGTGTTTGTGTGTGTGTTAACACATTTGTTTCATTGTGTTAAAGTGTTTCCCGTATCTAAATTATAGCTTTCATTGCAATGCACCTATGAGTATTTTAAAACAATTTCTGTTTATTTCCCTCCATCCATGTGTCATTATGGTCAGTGAAAAGAAAACTTCAAGATGTTTGTTGTTATTGAAATCCTTTCTGTTTTCCCCTATTGGCCCAGATACTCTGATATTTTGTCATTGTGAATCATTCACAAGGACAACTTCACAAGATAAGGAATAGTCTTAAAAGTTCTTGAATCTTAAAACATAACCCCGTTTAAAAATTCTGTTTGATGACAAAGAGATTCTTAGAACATTATCTTTAGTAATTTCATTTTGAAGAGATTGAGGTTATTTGTTACTGCCTTTGGAAATTAGGAATAAATTGTTTCTGATTTGCTCCAGTTTTATTTAAGGAACAGAACAATAAATCTTTAAGTAGCAAAAGATAAATATAAAAAATGCTGTCAGAGTAATTGAGTTATGCTGAGCCATAAGTATGCATTTTGACAGTAATTTAGTGTATCCTTTCAGAGAGGCCCTAGGAATGGAAATTCCAGGAAATAGTAACATGTTATTTGGCTGGTAGGAGCTTGCCTTAGGAAAGTTACCAGATACCATAGTGACACTAATCAGGAAAATACAAAGGCAGGCTGATTTCATGTGTAAATGTGCATTGTCTTTGGGGAAAATGTGCTGCATTTCCATAATCAGAATAAGCCACAGTGCTAACATCCGCAGGAGAACATTTGTACCTCTGGTGTTTTGGTGTATGTGAAATACAGTGACATCTTCACTTTTATATCATGTTGTCCACAGACTCTCTAAAGATTCTGCCAAAATAACTCCCATGATTTTTTTTTTAAATCTCTCATTTTTATCATGTTGTCTTGAATATGGCCCTCAAAGAACAATTCCTTTGGTTTCTGAGCATTCTCTCTAACACATCTTGGCAAAGGACGGGAAAGAGTGAATAAGTGAAAGATGTGAAATCTAAGAGAGTACGGCAAAACTATTTGGGTTTATTTAATAGCCAGGGTCTTCTGGATGCCAAGGAATCCCTTTTTCCTAAACTCACAAATTTCCCCAGAAAATTTAAATTAATACTAATTATCCCCGAAGTGGTTTTCTAAGGCTGCCATAACATATTACCACAAACTAGGTGGTTTAAGATAATAGAAATGGATTCTTTCAAAATTATGGAGGTCAAACCCATGGTGTGGGATGGGTTGGTTCTCTCTGGATGATATGAATAAGAATTGGTTCCATGTCCTTTACATAGTGTACGATGTTTGCCAGCAATTCCTGGTGATCCTTGGTTTGTAAAATGCATCAGTGTAACTCTGCCTCCATCTTCAAATTCCTTTGCTCTGTGCTGTTTCTCTAAATCCTTCTTTCTCTTCTAAGGACACCAGTCACAGGATTTAGGGTTATCCTAAATCTATAATGTTCTTATCTTGAGATCCTTAATTATATCTGCAAAGACCCAATTTCCAAATAAGGCCACATTCACAAATACCAGGGGTTAGAACTTAGTAATACATTTTGGAGGGGCCACGATTCAATCCACACACACTGTCATACTCATCTATGGCCGGATGAGTCCTGTAATGTTATCACTGGCTTATTCTAGGCTCCCACACAATCTGAGTAACTTGAGATGATGTGTCCTATTCATTAAACATAATATTCAACAGTGCACAATAAAGCAAATGAAATTAGGGGTACATTGTTTAATTTACTATATTCTTATTTTTTTAAGATTTTATTTATTTATTTGACAGAGAGATCACAAGTAGGCAGAAAGGCAGACAGAGAGAGAGGAAAGGAAGCAGATTCCCTGCTGAGCAGAGAGTCTGATGCAAGGCTCAATCCCAGGATGCTGGGATCATGACCTGAGCTGAAAGCAGAGGCTTTAACCCCTGAGCCACCCAGTCACCCCATAATTTACTATATTCTAATATCAGAAACCAGAATGCACATTTTTTTCCATTTTTTTAAGAGAGTGAGTGGGAGGAGGGAGAGAAGGAATCTTAAGCACCCTCCATGCCCAGTGTGAGCCCAATGCAGACTTCAATCTCACAACCCCAAGATTATGACCTGACTCAAAATCAAAAGTCAGATGCTTAACTGACTGAGCCACCCCTTCTAATTTTAGGTTAAAGATAGGATACCTGTCTCCATCTCTTTATCACTAATCTAAACTATGTATCTACAATGCAAAACAAGTAGGCTCCAGAGGTGTTGTGGTGCCCAACCTTCAAAGATTCATCTGAACACCCAACTAAAAGGTCTCTTAAGAGGGATCTCTAGTTAGAAAATATTTCCTCCCATTTGGCTTGCTTTTCAAATTGACGAAGGGACGTTAGCTGTCCACTCTGCTATTTGTTAAAAATAAATGATTGTTGTAAAGAATATTAAGTATAATAAACTTTAAAACTCAACCTTTCAAAATGGGACTTTGGGTGAAATTGGAAAGCAGGGTGAAGGGCATATCAGAGTGAGCAGGCTGTAACTCCAATGCTTCATTGAGAGCAGATGGCGTTCACAATCAGTCCACTTATGATTACTCCATAATAAAGATTAAAGTTGCATGTCCCCTTCCAGAGGTATGCTTGGCAGACTGCCAACGTTCTGAACAAGTTCTTGGCCCACCTTGTTCCATGTTAGATTTTTGTTCCTCCATTTACCTAAATCATTTCATATCTCTACCAATAAATCTGTCCATTAAAAAGTTATTTTTTTAAAAAAAATTCTAATTTTATATCATCATTATTTTTTATTATATGGGGCTGTTAACAGTGACTGGAAATTTTTTATTGTTCCAGCTTTTAATCTTACAATGATGTTTTGAATCATACATGTTTGAGCTATAGTCTTTTTCCAAGGTATATGAGGTTGATAATTAGACAATGAATACAGGATATTTTTTTTCTGTGAAGCTGGCTTTGTGAGTAAAGAAATGTGGGTGTTATAACAAGGTAGCAGCTGTAGCTAAAATGCTAATGCACAGCAGGGAGTCTGATACAAGACATTTTCATTCTTCTCCTAAGTTGGCTCAGAGCCATTATTTCCAGAGGATAAAGTAGTGCATTGTTTCAATCCGTGACCACTTGTGAGTTTCCATGGACAGCCCACACAAGACCTTGGATTGATTATACACACACAAAAAGCAACCAGTGGACAATTTTTTGATACAATTTGTATAAATCTAAGCTCTTAAAAGCATGCAAGTGACTACAAAGTCAAAAGAATATATATTTGAGGAATCACTTAAAACCAGCCATGCGATTCATTCTAAGAGAGCCCATTTGCTTATTTGTCTTCGTATATACAATGTTACACAGAGGTAGGTTTAGAGCAGGCCTGTGTGAGAGGTCCAATTGCATTTGCTCAGCAATAATTCATCTCCTTGTGACTATTACTTTTCTTCTCTGCTTAGTATAATTTTTAAACTTTTTTTAAAGCATAATATAAATACAGAAATGTACCCCACATAAGTATCATAAAGGGACAGTAGCTGGATTTTCTCAAACTGATTACATTTGCGTAACTCACACACAGATCTCGGAACATTACCAGAACCCCATAATTCCTCCATGTGCTCTTCTAGTCACCATTTCCCCCAGAATAACTATGCTGATTTCTAACATCATAAAACTTTTTTCTACTTTCTATCAATGGACTGTATTCAGTGTATACTATTTTGCCCCTGACTTCTTTAATTCAATGTTATTTTTTACAAGATTTATCTATGTTTCTATGAGGTTATAATTTGTTTATTCTCATTGATGCATAGTATTCCACTATGAGAATATACCACACTTTATGAGTTCTACTGATAATAGATTTTGGGCTTTTTCAATTTGAGACTATTTTGAGTAGAGTTACTAAGAATATATCAGCACATGCATTGGGGTGACTATACATTTTTGTTGGGTATGCATAAAATTTTAGGAGCATAAGCAGTGTTCTGTTCAGGTTTTGTAGAAATCAAGTATCATTTTAATATATTTTCTGCCTATATTTCTATGAACATAAGATTTTTGCTCTTCTTGACTTTTATATTTACTTGGAAAGCTGATATTTTTCATGGTAGGACTTAAAATAATCATTCACAAGGATGATTGCCCCAAGAATTATTGGGAGATGAATTTTGATCTTTCCATTGAATATTGATTATTATGGTTATGACTACTAGTTTTATCTCTGAATTTCTCTTGAATTCTCTCCTTCTCTATCATTGTATGTCACGCCTAGTTCAGAATCTTCTTTCTCACCTACACCACACGTTAGTTAGTTAGCTGTTTTCAACTGCTTTCAGTCAATAACCCTGAACCAAATCTCCACTGATACCCTCACCATGGGTTTGATGGTCCACACCAAATAATCTATACCACTTGCATAAGAGTTGGGCTTATTAAAACTGAATCATAATTTTGTTGTCTCAAAATCTTCAATGTTATATCACATCCAAGTTTTTTTTTTCCCCCATCAGGTTCCTGTCTTCACATGTAGGCCATAATTTACTGATTTGCTCCTGTCTCAACACAGTCATACTTTCTAGGTTCCACCTTGTTCCTTTATATTTTCTTCTCTTTAACACTGTTCTTTATCCCAAAGGTGGGTCCAATACATTTTAATCATACTGTCCTCTCTGATATTCTCTCTAAATTTATATTGTTTTATATTAGGCATGCTACCATAAAATTTATTTGTTTTCCCTATCAAGCTAAATAAAAGAAAATATATCTAGGCAAGGACTATCCTCATTTTATACCCCAACTACCTTGCATGGTCTTTGACACATGGTATATACTCATGGATAAAACTAAAAACAATGTTGATTGACACTTGTGTGGTGTGTATGCTGCTATTTTCAAATATTTGGACACATGAGTTGATTATTTCTTATTTTTCTTTACTATAGCTATCATCTACATTCAACTCAGCTGCTGATGTTTAAAATAAAATTCTTAACTAGGATTGATTCTTGATTATTTCTCTTGCTATCTTGCATCAAGTATGGTGTGCTTTTGCTCTTAAAATCAACTAAGCTGAAAATACTGTCCTGACCAAGAAAGAGGCATTAGCCAGTTTTTCAGGGGACACCAAGTTATGTTTATACAATATTCTAATCCTCCAAATGTCAGAATTTAGTCAGGGTAGGAAGCACCAGCTTCATATTACTGATCGAAATCTTTGCAAAAATGCAAGGTCTCCCTTCTACAAGCTGGTCAATGACCTCACCTCCCTCCAGGCTGATGGCCAATCCATGGCACTTTGCTGACTGTGCATAGAGGCCTTTAGAATGCTTATGTAACTGCAAGATAAATTATGTTTCAAATCCAGATGTGCGTTTTCAGAATACTTAGCATCAAGTCATATGCCAAGTTCATTTCCTTCAGCTTTCTTTTTACTTTTTAAAAACTGAACAGCACATGTATCAAATGTGTTAAACTGTTGATTTCACTTGCTGTTATAAAGTACCTGTTGTGCTTATCCCATCAAGCCCCAGGCCCTGAATTTACTTCACAGGATTGTAAATGCTTGAAGTTTAACTAGCACATGTGCAAAGTATTTGTCTTAAACTTGAAAAATCCTGAACTCCTGTTCTTTTCCGTAGCTATCAATCCTAAATTACAACTTCAGTTTTATGACACTGAAAGGGGCTGTTGTAAAATACAATTGTTGTACAGGTTTTATCCTTTCTACAATGAAAAGGAAAAATGTGTGTACTAACCTTCAATAAACATTTAGAAGATAATATTGAAGGCTCTTCAGATCTGGTAGAAATCTGACAGAAACATTGCTGAGTCCACAAGCTACAGGAGAGAACCAATATGACTGGCACAATTTGTTTCTTAGTTTCTAAATCCAGGTAAAGATTTCTTGCAAAAGACAAATACGGTACTACAAGTGTACAGGAAGCCCAAAGAAATTTCTGACTCACAGTACAAAATTTAAGAAGTGAAATAAGGGATATTATTATCATCACATTATGATTCAGAAAATATATATATATATTCTGTACTCAAGCATTTGAAGTCAAGGGCTTTATGAAAGCCATTGGATTCTAGTCTAGGGTGCTATGAGGTTTTTGTTGGACAAGCCTACATTCCCTTTCTTAGCCAAGACTACATTTTGTTAGCCAAGTCTTATTTTCCTCTTGTGGTTCACAGAGCAAGATTTTTTTGTTATTTATTTGTCAGTCTTACATTCTTTCTTAGTACTACATAAGGAACCCCCACCAGAAAGGAAGTAAGTAATATGGTCCAGCAAAAATTGGCAGATAAACTACTGATTGTGAGTGTGGATTTGCAGAATCTTATGTGGGGGCTTAAAATAATAAAACATAAAGCCATGCCAGGCCCAGGCAGAGCCCCTAATATGCTGCTGCTGTCCATGGTGCAGCAACACTTCAAAAGACGAGAGCATCATTCTTACAGTCCACGGCAGGTTCTGTTCTTCAACTTTGGCCATGAGAACTGTCTATCTAACATTTTCAGAATTCTGAGCCAAATGAATCAAAAAGTAGAAGACATATGGAAGGGAGGGAGCCAAAAAATAGACAAATGGATGAGGCTGTTGGAAAGGCACAACTTCTGAAAAGAGAAAAAGATGAAAACGTTTTCCTTTTAAAGTGATACATGTGGGGGCACCTGGGTAGCTGAGTTGGTTAAGTTTCTGCCTGCAGAGCTCAGGTCATGATCTCAAGGTCCTGGGACCAAGCCCTGAGCTGGGCTCCCTGCTTGGCATTGTCTGCTTCCTCCCCCCCCACCCCCACTTGTGTGCTCTATTTCTTTCTCTCAAATAAATAAATAAAATCTTTAAAATTTTTTTAAAATAATAAATAAAGTGATATTTGAGCACTCAGTCTCAGGGAAACAGTCTACCATTGGCCAAGCTGAGGTGGCTCAAGAAAGGCAACTGTGTAATATGTAATATTGTTTTAGAAGAAAGAAAGTTCTAGGGTCCCTGAGCAGCCCTCTGTTAAGCATCTGACTCTTGATTTCAGCTCAGGTCACGATCTCGGGGAGATGAGATCAAGCCCTGCGTCGGGCTCCACATTCAGCACAGGTCTGCTTGTCCCTCTCCCTCTGCTTTTCCTCACGTGCTCTTTCTCTTTCTAAAACAAATAAATAAAATCTTAAAAAAAATAAAGGAAAGAGTGTTCTATAATACAGAGAAAGGACATTTTCTTTAGGCAAAAATATATCATTATAGAAATACTGCTAAAATACTCCTAGCTTTTTTTTCTGTCTTTCATATATTGAAAACATATTTCCAATTGTCACACTGTAGTAAAAAAATTATGTACATTCTAAACTGTGCACAGTTAATTTCATGTGACTTTTGACATTTTTATCATACTTATGATTGTTACAGGTGTTTCTCTCTCTGGTAATTTTAATGAGCATGCTCTCCTTTATTGACAATGTGCTTATTGCTTATGGAACTTATAAAATTGACTAATATATAGAATTAACTTCACAACTCAAGGTGAGTTTGAGTGAAGATTGTTTCTTTCTGGTTTATAACTTTTACTTCACAAAAGGAATGCAGATCAATGAGAATAAAAGTGTTTATAATTGCAAATTTCTAGAGATTTTAGGTGTTTTGAGATGTGGTTTGGGTAACAAGAAAACTGTTGAACATATCTATCATTTGTGAATTTATTCAATTCATCTTTTTTCTCCTTAAACCCAGTCTTGTTGAGCTCGGGTGGAATACACTGTTTTTGAATTTTGGAAGAGATATAAATACCTGTAGTTTGAAGCAGCTGTTTCTGAAATACCCTTGCTTTTGTATATTGAAAAACAATTCTAGCAACCTGACTTGGTTTGCTGTTATGCTTTAAACCTTTAAGTGTTATTACTCATTTTTCATGTACATTGTCTCACTAACTGTTCCCAACTAGATTGCAAATTAATTAAATTAATTTACTTACCATTGAATAAAAGGGAAAATGGAATTCAGATAGATCAAGTGACTTGCTTAGGGTAACTAAAGTAAATCCTGAAAGATCTGAAATTATAAATTAGCTCAGTTGATTCCAATGTTTGTTTTACAACTCCAGAAGAACTAGGCTCTCTCTACTGCTCTACATCAGATTGAATGAAAATGGAATGGACTCTTATGTCTCACTTACTGAATGGAGACTAAAACTTGTTAACTTTTAGATTGTCAAAGCAATTGTGTTACAATTACCAGAATTTCTTGCATGGCAGCTCTAAGCAGTCTCCTCAGTTATTATGGGTTATCACCCCTTTGACTAATTTGTAATACTTTTTAGGAATCAAGTTTATTCCTTAAAATGGTTCAAATTTTGTTCCCCAATTTTTCTTTTCTTCTTTATTTTTTTCCATGGAAGGGTCATAATATCATCCCTTTACATTGGATAGTACTTTTTTAAAAAATGTATTTATTTATTTTTATTTATTTGACAGAGATCATGAGTAGGCAGAGAGGCAGGCAAAGAGAGAGAGAGGAGGAAGCAGCCCCGATGCGGAGCTCATTCCCAGGACCCCAGGGTCATGACCTAAGCCGAAGGCAGAGGCTTTAACCCACTGAGCCACCCACGTGCTCCATTACTTTTATATATCTAAATTAGTTCCACATCAACCTCACATTTGTTTAGGAGTACTCTCGTTACTGTATAAAATAGGTAAAATGATCATAATTTTCTCAGTTTTTATAGATAAAGTCTTTGAGTCTTAGACAAGTTCAAGAATCTCTGAAGTTCACAGAGGTAGCCAATGATTTGAGGCAGGACTGAAGTACATGTGTCTTGAGTCCAGACACTTTAGCCCCTGGCTAAAGTGATTATTGAAGGGAGGAGGAAGTAGTCAGCCTTTGAGGAGCGTTGGCAATTCTGGATACATGAGTAGGTGTCAAAACTGGGAGTGTGGTACAACTGTCATCTGGTGAGCAGAGCCCAGAGTTGCTGCTTAATATATTATAGTGATGACACAGCCCTCACCCCAATGATCCCACCTGAGATGTCAATAATGTCCATACTGAAAAAGCCCTGCCTTAAAAAAACGAAACAAAACAACAACAACAAAAAAAACTGTCAATGTGTCTTCCCTTTCCTATTTTCCTACCATATACCAAAGAGTAAAATGCTGATTTAAAACTACCAAGTTGAAAATTTGAACCCAATCAGACAAAGACCAGAAATTATCAGATACCAAAATGAAAAGTACCCAGACTTTGGAGGTGAATATAACTTCTTCAAAATTCTAATTCTTCTGCTAAGATATATATTTCCTTTGGACAGGCCACTTAACCTCTCTATGCCCTAGTTTCCTGTGGTATAAAATAAGGATTATAATTCCTACCTTGTAGGAATTTTGACAGGATTAGAAATTCTTCTTCTTCTTACTACTATTATTATTGTTACTATTATTTTCCTTCCCTCCCTTCCAAGCCTTTATCTCACTTTCATCTTGTGTAGCATAATGCACCTGGCGTGTTTCCGGTGTGCCCAAGATCCTTCACTCTAATGGTCCATTCTGTGGACATTAGTGCCATCAACGTAACCGATCTAGTAAGTCACTGTTTACTGGAAGATACACACCCCAGTAGGAGCCTGCCTCTTATAGTCATTGCCTTGTTTTCAGAGCTTCACAAGGATCCCCTTGGATGGGTAACATAATTGACAGAAATTATGATTTATTGATTCACTTCATCCTTATTTGTCTCCCTCAGAATTAAAATGAGCTCAGGGTGTGTCATGTCTCTGCTCAAGTCCCAAAAAGGGTGAGAAAAACTATACGGGAAAGAGAATATATTTGACAATTAGTAAGATTTGAGTTCAATCCCATTTGTATCTCTTCTAGCTCTTTATTTCTATAAATCACCAGTGTTTCTGAGTCTTGGCTATTTTTTCCATGAAATAGGGTCATCCTATGAAAGGAAATAAGCAGTACATATAACATGTATCTAGCTACATTCTTAACAAATGCTAGCTATTTATTATCAAAAGTTAGGAGTACCACGTACATGCATTATGCTTCAATCATGAGTTCTAAGGATGCAACATTAGGTTCACTCAAAGTCATCTCTATTGTATTTAAAAAACAAAACAAAACAAAACAAAAATACTTACAAACATGGTTTTCCCAAGACATTTTTGCACTTCCTTTTTTATGTTTTAACTTTTTTTCTGAAACCTCCAAATTAACATGATATTATCATTTGACAGAACATTGTGTTTTGTTTTTTAATAATGTGGGATGTTGGGTGGCTGAATCAGTTAAGTGGCTGCTTTCCACTCAGGTCATGATCCCAGGGTCCTAGGATGGAGCTTAGGCGTAGGGCTCTCTGCTGAACGGGAAGTCTGCTTCTTCCTCTCCCTCTGTGTTCTCTCTCACTCTAGCTCTCTCCCAGTAAATAAATAAAATCTTTTTTAAAAAAAATTTATAGGGACACCTGGGTCACTCAGTAGGTTGAGCATCTGACTTGATTTCAGCTCATGTCTTGATCTAAGGGTCATGAGTTCAATCCCTGCTGGGCATGGAACCAACTTAAAAAAATTAAAATTAAAAAAAATTAAAATTTATATTTGGCTATTGCCATTTAAAATTCAGAGGCACCTGTGTGGCTCAGTTAACTAAGCATCTAAACCCTTGATTTTGGCTTAGGTCATGAACTCAGGGTCATGAGATCAAGCTCCACATCAGGCTCCACGTGGAACAGGGAGTCCTCTTGAGAGTCTCTCTCCTACTGTGCATCCCCACCTGCTCATTCTCTCTTCTCTCTCTCTAAAAGAAAATAACTGCATGAGAAAACAGCTACATAAGAAGCAGAACATATTAAGTTGAAAACTGAAACATTGACTATATTTTGCTAACAAGAAAGAAGGAAGAAGAAAAGAAAGAAAGGAGGGAGAAAAGGAAACAAGAAAAGACGGTAGGTAGGAAGGAAGGGAGGGAGGAAGGAAGGAAAGCAAAAGAGTTTGGTTAGAAACATTCAAATTTGGATTGGAAGGATTGCTCTATAACTCATCTCCCCATCTTCCTAAAGTAGAGAAGATTCTGTCTTCTCTCTTCAACTCTCTGTTAATCTCTGGGATCTTATATCCTGCATTGGCAAAAGAGCTTTTGTTTCCTCACCTGAAGGAGTAGAACACTGGAAACAATGAAAGAAGGAGGTTAGGAATATTTGTCAATCTTTTTTATTAGGCAGAAAGATGAAGGGGGAATGGGGGTGGAAAAGAAGAGAGGGGTACAGTCTGCTGCCAGTCCATACTTGATTTTGGAGTCCCTTCTCCGTGTGTGGAAGTGTTTATAGAATCCATGTGCATCTGTTTTTCTTTTAATAAAAATATTTTTTTCCTCACATTTTCAAGTAAAATGGGCCTTCTGGGAATAGGCAAGGTTTTATTTCATGGCTTCACACACCTTCTGACATCCTGACTCATCCTACCTCCTTCTACTACTTTGAGAAACATGTGTACAAGAATACAAATACATTTGTACATTTTTGCTAGAAAACAGGCCTATCAGAATCTCAAGAAAGTCTGTCTTAGAAAATAAATGGAAAAGATATGGTGAGGGCATGAGCCAGTAAGTGAATACAAATATGGGGGATTAAAGCTCTAAAAATGACCACATTGTCTTTAACAGACTTTCTCTTCTGTCCCAAAGTCTTCAGATATTTCCAGGTGTTTGCTCTGGATAGGATATTTTCTGCAAGTGCTGAAATGCAGACATTAAGAGTATTATCAGTGAAGGCTATTTTTCATTGTTTTTGATTGCTGTAGAAGAACACACAAGCCTACAGCTGAGATTCATTGAAACACCGTTCCCTTCCTCAGGGAGCTGTTATTTCAATAAAAACAATGGAATCAGTTAGCATAGGTAATAAAATAATTATAGTAATTTATTTTGGCTATTAAATGTTGCATCCCCTTAGCTAATCATCCACTTCAAGCTGTTATTCAAAGTGTTCTGCTCTTTTTGCCTTTAAGTTAAACATCATGAATTTCTATGCACTGATAAATCCAAATCTAATAAATTCCTGATGCGTTGCCTTGTGCTGTGACTACCGACAACTCTCTCTATCTTGTTAATTCAATGTTATTCAACACCACTAAAAGATGTTTCCTAGTACAATATAAAAGCAAAGAGTTACTTGCACCTAACTTCATACCAAGTTGCAAGTATATTTAGCTTTCATTACTTTATGACAATAGAGCTGCATTGAAAATGCTGTATGGGCACTCAGTTACAGAAAACCTATCTTATAGAGAGGCAGATGTGGAAAAGTGCTGGCAAAGCCCAAAATTCCCAAGAGAATGGCCTAGTAATCTTGGGGAGGATCAGAATTAGAAGTTTCAGTGATCCCTAGTGAGGGATTAAAAAAAAAAAAAATAGACCAAAAAAGTATCTGAAAAGATTTTAATCACAAGACCTTAGCTGGACTTTTTAAAATGACCCTAAACATCTCCTGCCAACATTTAGTCCATGGAAAGATATCTTTCAGGATTCAAAGAACCTAATGCATGTTTTAGCACAGATTGAGTTAGGTTTCTAATTAATTTCAGTTCTCTGCAGTTTCATAGCCATTTTATTTTGATAAGGTTTAAACCAGGCATATCAAATAATCTGAAAGTAGAGTTGTTTTCCTGTTTTGTAGGCATGTTATGTGAATTGTTCAGAAAGAAGGCAAACTGTAATTCCTGATTCTCGTTTTCAGACTTCAGATAATTAAACAAAAGAAGCAGCAGAAATGACTTCACGTGGTTTTGGTAGAGACTGCATATTCAGAGTATAAAACTCAACCTATCTTTGTACTGTATCAGTGTACTTCAAAGGAAAGAATTCATTTTTTAACCTTCCCCATCCTTCTGCTTTTGACTCTTTGCTCTTCTAACTCACCAAATAAATCAATACAGGTTTGCCTTTAAAAATAATAATAATAATAATAACAACAACAATTTCTGGAAAACCTTGTTCTTTAGTATGGGTACTAAGAATAATTTCCAAACTGAAATTAGAACATACTTGAGAAGGTTTTTGTTTGTTTGTTTGCAGGTTTATTTATTCATTTGAGATAAAGAAAGAGAGAGAGAGAGAGCGAGCACGTGTGCACGATAGAGTGGGGGGGCAGAGGGAAGAAATCTCAAGCAGACTCCCCACTGATCAAGAGCCTGGTGACCCTGAGATCATGACCTCAGCCAAAATCAAGAGTCCAGTCTGAAGCTTAACCAATTGAGCCACCAGATGCCTGGAGAAGGCTTTTGAAAAATTATTGTTATTAATCATATCTGGGTTTTAAAAATTGTTTCAAGTTTGTGAGGAATATCAGACCATTGAAAAGCACCTTAAAAACTAATGACATTTTGGGCCCTGAAGTTGTAAAATCAGAAATTTCAAGAAAGTAGTTTCCAAATGGACAGTGTTTCATTGGTATTCTACTTACAAAAAATATTCTAAAGAAATGGATGAAAACTTCCTATTGAACAATGCAGTTGTCAGTTGACATTAAAAAATTTGTTTTCAGTTTTTACTCCAGTTGAGATCTCAGTTATATGCCATCTAACTTGTCAGCATCCAAAACTTTACTTAGGTAAGAGAAAGAGAAACCTCTACTGGGAGGCAGGAATTCTCTAACAACTTTAGCCTAGTGCCCTTGAATTAATGAGGTTCTTCAATAAAGTAATGCACACTTACATACACACACACAATACCCACTGAAATGGATTGATTCTACTTCTTGAGTTGTCTTCATATTTACAGAACATTAGAATACATTGCACTTGGTATTACCTATCATTAGTTATAGTAGGAAGAAAGTCTCTGCCAGTGTTGGACAACTCTACTTCTCAAACTAACTACAGAGTCACAATATCCTAAATAGTTCAAAACCCTCTGTTTTCCTTATAAAGACATCAATTATCCATAGTGATGAAAAGCATAGCTTGTCAAAAATGTTCTACAGGGTCTCCTGAAAGTTACTCTTATGATGGTTCGTAAATAGATGGGCTTTGTGTGCTTACCAGAACTGTCTTAATTGAAATATGATTTGATATATTTTGATATATCAGGTTTTATATTATGCAAGTAAAACAACTGAATATCTATTTAGAAAGGGTGCTGACATAAGGATTGAGCAGCAACATGGAAATCAAGAAGGTCGCCATTCTGCCAGTCATAGGGGAAGGAATTAGAGGGGAACAAGAGGTTAGGAGCACACATCCACCCATAAGATCTAAAACCTCTCCTCTACATCGACACTAGAGCTGAGGGTGAGAATTTATTCTAGGCATTACTGATATTATGCCCAACCCCCCTTCCGCCTATTTTAAAAATTCATGTTAATTTGCTCTGCCTCATTTCTTTCAGGTTCTCAGTCCATTATAGAGATCTTTAGTATTACCTGTTAACAATGCCAGAAAATATTATTCACTATGTTGATAATGGTCTTGAATGAATGATCTTTCCAAACCTGTGAATACATTCTACTAGAGAGAAATACGTTTATAAGATTTTATGGACCCAGTTGCTGAATTAGAATTGGTTTATTGGAAAAAACATTTAAATTAGATTCTTTTGTTTAAAAAGTTATGTGTTGAATAGCTGGGAGCCAGGAAGTGATTTCGCAAAGGAAATATAAATGTATTATGATGAATTTAAGTAGTACAAAGAATACAAAAAGCTTTACATGTAAATTGACTTTATAAATTAGATACCATAAGCTGGTAATAGAACATAGTAATACCCATGGACAAATTCCAGTCAACATAAAATTTGAGCACTTTGAAGATATAGCCGAATCTGTTCTGTTAGAAGTAATAGAAATTTTCTGCCAGTGATGGACTTAACACAGTGGATAACCTTTTCATTAGGCAATTATGTGTTTCAGTCCACAGGATATTCAGTATATATTTTTGTTGTACTTTTTCCGATGTCAGTGACCCCATTTCATAAAATTTAAGTCACACTGAGGTTTTAAACATCTGAAGGAAATCAATAAATGAGACATTGAAGACTATTATATATCCACTGAAAATATTTTTTCATTTTCTCTTTAAAAAAAAAAAAATTATTGCTCAAAGCTCCACCTAAACATCAAAAAATCATTGAAAAACCTGGGTGATAATTACCCCTGTCTTGGATTTTACAGTAAAGCGCTTTTGTATCTTTGTAGCATTTGAAGTTCTAATCCACTTGGTACAATACCCTAGGAGGGGAGGCAAGGAATGTAAAAGCACACTAATCCATTGAGCAAGGTTTCTTTCTTTCTTTTTTTTTTTTTTTTAAAGGAAAGAAAGAAAAGAAAAGAAAGGAAGGAAGGAAGAAAAAAAGGTATTACTCTAAATCAGGCTTTATTACCATCACAATCAATAGAAACACATTTGTAGTCACAGTTCACCTTAAGTGACACTAATTAAAGAGAAAATGGTGTGTAATTAATGTGTAATTAAATTGCAATTCCTAATTAGTTTGTTTGGGCTATTAGGAATTTACCATTTAGGCTTTCGAGAGAAGCTAGTAGATTTTGTCTAACTTAAAATATGTTTAAATAGTACAGAGTTCTGTGTTACTTTAGAGAGTAGATCGAGACCACTGAGTAAAATTTATAAGGAACTTATAAATCAAAACAGAACACTGAAAAAAAAAAAAAGGACCTATCTAAAAGTGAAATGAGCTGCCTGCTATAGATGAATGATCCCCACCCTCAGAGATAAGCAAGAAGAGGTGAGGTCACTTATGAGATGCTGACCATTTGAGAAGCAGGCCATAGAATGCATCCATGGAAATTTGGAACAACACACTTTAAAGCTGCTTAAAGCATCAGCTGCTCTCATTGTATGGTTCTAGTAACTATCTCAGGGATATATAGGCATTGGGCTGGTAGCTCCTAAGCATGTTCTTTATTACCTGAACTTGCCTCTCACAGTACCTGCTAAAGTTCTACTTGAAGAGTTTCCACCTCTCACTTAAAATAGCCCATGTGTTTCTTCCCACTGTCTTCACGAACAAGCTAGAGGAAAAAGAAAACAGAAATGATTTTAAGGATAACCATGTGTGCTTCATTTTGTGCTGCATTCAGATCTTATTTCCCTTCTGTGGAAATCTCCGGTAGCAGATAGGAGCAGAGATTTGTCACATTATAAGGGACAGTAAGCAACTGTCTCTGATCAGGCCCTGAATTTCAGGAATAGGGGTTAGCAGTTTCGCAGCATCATTCTGTAACCCTCAAACTGGAGAAAGCCATGCAGCATCTTAATAAATGAAGTGTTAGAATTTTATTTCAGGGGGCGCCTGGGTGGCTCAGTGGGTTGAAGCCTCTGCCTTCGGCTCAGGTCATGATCCCAGGGTCCTGGGATAGAGCCCTGCGTCGGGCTCTCTGCTCAGCGGGGAGCCTGCTTTCTCCCCTCTCTCTCTGCCTGCCTCTCTGCCTACTTGTGATCTCTGTCTGTCAAATAAATAAATAAAATCTTTTAAAAAAAAAAGAATTTTATTTTATTTCAGTTGGTATATAGAAAATGTCTGCATTGAAAAATGCACTATGAGCACTCAGTAACGGAAAACCGAAATTATACAGAGGCAGATATGGAAGAGTGCTGGTAAAGCCCAAAACTCCTAAAAGAGAATGGCCCTATAGTCTTGGGGAGAATTAGAATCACCGGTTTCAGGGATCCTGACTGAGGGAAATATAGAATGCTGGCTTGAGTGGTAAAGCATGGTCTCAACAAATCATCACAGTCTCCAAGATATCCCAAATAGCTCTTCTGCAAAAGTTCATCTGTTAGGTTTCTTTTGTTTGCACAAAGATTGAGAACAAAATAATGAGGTTTTACTGCTGTTTGTTGTTTTCTTGTTTCATTTTGTTTTGTTAGTAACTATGGGGTAGAATTAAAAGAAGAGCTGGGAAATGCCATGCGCTCGGAAATGCAGGTACCAGGACGATTCTGATGGATCTAGAAAGTAGGACTTGAGGGATTGCCACAACAGGGCAATAGCGCATGAGAGAATCAGTTCCCACAGTTGCCCTTTTTGCATTATCCCACTCAGAATTTGTATGTCCTTGAGACAAGTGTGACCGGTCTGAGGTCGCATATGTATCCTGGTGAGGTCAGGGATCTTCGATGTCAAGAGCAACAATATTTCCTTACCAACGCAATTCCCCTAGATAATCTGTAGACTCTTATTAAAAGAGGGGAAATTGGATAATAAACAGGGAACAAAATAAAAACAAGAACACTTGTATACCAGTAGTTGCAGAAAATAGGCTTTCAACATTCATTCCACAATTATTGATTGAGTGTCTGCAGAGTGTGAGACACTCTGCTCACATTAAAACAAGCTTTTCTTTCACACTGTTGCTTGTCCAGGAGGGATACATTATGAAAAGAGACCTTTAGCTCTTAGTGGTCATTTCACATTAGGACTAAATATCTGCATCTGTGTTCACAGTGTTATTTTTCTCCAGTTAAAGATCTTTCTTCTCTCATTTGAAATTTCCTTTTTAAAGGAAGTTTTCATGTGTAGATGGCTATCACTCTCAGGAAACAAAAGACTTCCGTCTCAGCCTCAGCTCCAGTATGTCGTTTTGTTTGGTTTTCTTTTTGTTTTTATCAGTAACCAATATCAAGGCACAGAGTGTATACACACACACACACACACACACACACACATACACCCCATTCTGTTGGATATCAGCATATCTGTAATCCAGTTTTCTAATCTTAGTCATGGTTCTTCATTTGCCAAAAATAAAAGAATAAGCTAGGTTATGATACTAGAAGCAAAACACATACAAATTAGATGGAACACAAAAAGAGAAATTACTGGAAGGCTACAAAGGTATCTCATGGCAAGTAAGGTCAAGATTCAAACAAGTCTCATGATAGACGCTGGGAACTGAGAGGTAAAACTCAGATCACTACCATCGAACACTCAAGCATACTTGTTTCTTTATCTTCTCTGAGTCTTAGATGAAATGACACCTCAGTGTGGGCTCCCCTGATTACTCTGGTAAGACCCAAAATGTCACTCCATCTCCCACCGCAGCACTCCCTATCTCCCCTACTTTCTTTCTCTTCTAAAACACTTAACATCCATATCATCCGTATCAAAATGGGCTACACTTTGCTGCAGTAGGAAATGAGCTCAAATATCTTAATGACTTATAACCACAGTAGTTTCTTATACCACATGTTTATTACAGCCTACCACACCTCTGCCCCATGTGGACATGCACAGTGCGTGTGTGTAAATATAAAATAAGTTTGAGTTTAAATAATTTAAAAATTAAAATTTTCAGCATTTGTAGCAAAATGTTAACTAGGACTCTTCTGATTATCCAACAGTTGTAGCTGCACATAGCCTGAGTGGGAATTCAAAGAATTGTGCACCTTCTGTACTAAAAAGAGCTTCTAATAAGCTCTTCCCACCCTCACAGGCTAAATGCATTTGAGCCTCTAAGTAGGAGGAGAGAACATCAAGCTTTGAATCAGTTCAGAAATAATAATTTTAGTTTGGGGAGTCTGAAATTATAACATCAAGAATGTTACAGAATCTACCCAACATGAAATAGCCAAATAGAAAGACTTCACAATCAGGGTTGAAATCAACAACCGGAGAAATATAGAAGCATTTTATTTTTATACACCAATGATTTGAGGATTTCCCAGTAAAATTATTAAAAAATATGAAGCCAAATAAATTCCATTGTTGTGTCAAGGTCTCCTAAGGCATTTCCATTATCTTTGGAAGAGTATTTTCCAAATTGTTTTTCTAAATGGGCATACCGTGAGAAAATCTTCCATGATATGTTAAAACAAGTATTGTGTACTACATCCTAAATCCAGTGCACATTGGCTTTTCCAAGGCTATGAGAGGTCCTGTAGCTAAGACATCTGTTAACTTTGTTTAACCCACACTTTCCCCACTTATCACAGAGCCTATTTTTGCAGTATTACCATTGACATCCTGCAAAAAGTCTATTTCACAAACATCAAGCACTTTAAGAATTCAGTGTTTACTGTCGTATACAGTGTTCCACTCTTTGGTTGCTACTTAAATTCATAATCTAATCTACATTTCTTTGCCCTGCTCAGATCAGACTATTTCACTCTTCCAAGAACACCTTTCATGTCTACATCTATGACTTCTTTTTCCCTCTGACATTTTCATCATTAATAATATTTATTCCTATTCACATCCTCCCCACTCTATTTCAGGTGCTATCTAATCATTCATAAAGTCTTCCCTAATCTAATTAGGAATCACTCTTTCCTTCTCTGTATTTGCAGCACCTCACAATGTCTTCATTTAGTCTACGTAACTCAGACAACCTTTGATTATTATTACTGATGTTGCTTCTAACAATAGGATTACTAATTTACAGAGTCATTGCTATGAATCAGACATGGTACATAATCCTTGTCCAAACAACCCTATAAGTAATATTATTGCCATCTCACAGATAAGGAAACTGATACTTAGCAAAGATAAGCAACTTGATCAAGGACTTATAACTAATAAATGGAAGAGCCAAGATACAACTCCAAGACCATCTGATCCCAAACTCATCCTCTGAACTACTACATGATAATCATTATACCCTTTGTGTGCATATCTTTCCCCTCACTTGATTATCAGCCCTCAGAGGCAAGGATTGTGTTGAATTCATCTTTATACATCCTCTGTGCTTAATAAAGTGCCTCCCAGATACCCAGGAAACATGTTTAGAATTAAACCAAAACTGTGTGCCCGGGGGCACATGGGTGGCTCAGTGGGTTAAGCCGCTGCCTTCGGCTCGGGTCATGATCTCAGGGTCCTGGGATCGAGTCCTGAGTCGGGCTCTTTGCTCCGTAGAGAGCTTCCTGCTTCCCTCTCTCCCTCTCTCTCTGCCTGCCTCTCCGTCTACTTGTGATCTCTCTCTGTCAAATAAACAAAATCTAAAAATAAATAAATAAATAACAAATAAACTGTGTGCCCTCAGCATCATGAAGCAATGGAAAGGTGTCTCCATGAGAATCATGGGTCTGTAATTTCAACATGCAGAGTTCTTTGTATTCCACCTGTCATCTCCTCCTTTCGAATTCTCCTCCTAGGGTTTCTCATTATGATGCATCACCTAAATTTCTCTTAGTTACAACATCTAATGCAACATGACTAGCGCAACATGAGCACATAAGCCCTAGAGAACTGAAGAACAGGAAGGTTGTTTTCACCACACTGTGGATTTAAGGAAAGTTATAAAAAAGATATGTTAAAGGTCAGCAGTGAACCTCCAGGTTAAGAGCCCTGCTGTGGAAGGGTTCCATCCTTCTTCACAGTGTACCAAACTGCTGTATTCCCATAGAAATTGAGTTGAATAAGCCATGCAAGCATCCCCATTTATTTCTCCAGGAAAATTGCCTTATTAATGTACATTATGGAAATAGTGCTCCATGTCACACCTAACAAGAAGAATTTGGACTGCATGTGCACATTGAAAATTGCATCCTGTGCATTCCATCCCAGTGGAACTCGGGGAATTTTCTGAAACTTATTTTCAGGCTCTGCTTGCTTTTTCAACAATCCCTTCCTGAGGAAAAAAAATCCCCCCTGAAATGACCTCCTTCCAAAACACCCCAGATGTCAAACAGACATGGCAACCAGATCAGCAGTTCAGTGACCCCAAATAAATGTTTCATGGGGACTAGGTCTCCAGGCCAGAATGAAATCAACCTAAAATAACAGGAAAGTCTGTAGTGTAGTTAGCTTAGCTACATGGATTGTGGAGTCTTGCAGACCTGAGCTGAGATTCTGGCTCTGTCCCTTAATAACTGTGTCACATAGGGATACAGGCTCTCTAAAAGTTAATAATAAAATTCTCCCTTTCTCCTATTAGAGTTACTGCAAAATTAAATTAGATAATATTTGTAGTGTTTAGCACAACATATGTCAAACACAAAATAAACCTCAATAAATACTTGCTGATAGATTTAGCAATAATAAAATTGTATACCAGACTTTATGATACATAAAGTATTATCTGCAGAATATTTCTTTTAAAAAAGATAATGAGAGAAGTTAGCTTAAATAAGAAGCCTAATAAATGAATCTAAATAACTGAATCTCATACACTAGGGACACCACCCAATTTTTAACATTGGCAGAGGGGGTGATTTTTCAGGTTCTAGAAAGCAGACTATAAGCTACCTCCTCATTCACATATGTACCTTACTTACTAAATAGGCTTCTGGGTTATAGTGGATGAGAATTAAAGGCTGATTTGACACTGCAAGCTGAAGAAAACATTTCTCCAACACAGGACTATTACTACCTTTGGTCTCCTTATGGCAGAAACAACCTTGTCAATTGCAAATTCCAGAGGCTATAGATTTTTGCACTCTTTCTTAGCAAATCTTCTTTGCCTATTTCCCATATGAAAATAGGAAGGTCATTAGTCACACTTTTATTTAAAAGAGACTATCATAAGCATCTTTTAAATATCCAATTGTATACTTAGTTTCTACATCTGGAATTACAGGCTTCCTCCCAGGTAGTCTAGATGCTGTGTATTTTTTTTTTTTTTATGTTTTTACTGATGTATTTGAAATTGTGAAACTGTAATCTTCACAACAGTGGCAATCTATTTTTTTTTTTTTGGTTCATTATTTAACTTTTTACATTTTTGTTGTGATCTATTAGTTTGTGTTTTATTTTACTTTAAATTCCAGCATACTTAACATAGAGTGTTCTATTAGTTTCAGGTATACAATATACTGATTCAGCACTTCCATACATCACCCAGGGCTCATCATCAAAAGTGCACTTCTTAATCCCCATCTTCTGCTTCGCCCGTTCCCCCCACCCACCTCCCTTCTAGTAACCATCAATTTGTTCTCTGTAGTTAAGTGTCTGTTTCTTGGTTTCTCTGTCCCTCTCTCTTTCCATTTTTTTTCTTTTTGTTTTGTTTTGTTGTTGGCATGGCAGGGGGAGGTTGTTTCTTAAATTCCACATGTGAGTGAAATCATATGCTGTTTCTCTTTTTTGGACTGTTTTATTTTGCTTAGTATTATGCTCTGTAGCTTGATCCATGTCAGTGCAAAAGGCAAGATTTCATTCCTTTTATGCCTGAATAACATTCCGTTGTGACTATATGTCATGTCTTTTTTATCTGTTCATCTTTTAATAAATACTTGGGTTGCTTCCATAATTTGGCTATGGTAAATAATGCTGCCATAAACATAGGGGTGCCTTTATCCCTTTGAATTAGTGTTTTTGCATTTTGGGGGTGAATGCCTAGTAGTGCACTTACTGGATCTTAGGGTAATCCTATTTTTAACTTTTTGAGGAACCTCCATATTGCTTTCCATAGTGATCCATAGCCCCAGTTTCATTATCCTCAACAGTGCAAGAGGGTTGCCTTTTCTCTATATCCTCACAAACACTTGTTGTTTCTTTTTCTTTTTCTTTTTCTTTTTAAATTTTAGCCATTCTGAGAGGTGTGAAGTGATTCTCATTGTGATTTTGTGTCTTTAGGTCTGAAATGAGTCTCTTGTATGCAACATAAAGATGGGCCTTTTTTTTTTTTTTTAAATCCACTCTGTCACCTTATGTCTTTTGATTGGAGCATTTAGTCCATTAACATTCAAAGTAACTATTGATAGAAATGTATTTATTTCTATTTTGTTAATAGTTGGTTAGTAGTTTTTTTCTCTGATCATTTCTTTTCTTTCTTTCCTTCATGGTTTCTATTTTTTTGTTAGTGATATACTTGGGTTCCTTACTTTATTTTGTTGCATATCCACTACTTTTTTCATTTGTGGTTACCATTTGGTTTATGTGTAACGTCGTCTCCATATAACAGTCTATGTGCTTGCTTATCAAGCATCAAGTCTGATGCTTGCTTATTTTTGAACTCATTCTTTACTCCTCTCCTACTGTTTTAGATATTTGGTATCATCTTTTGCTTCCTTTTATTTTGTGCTTTCTGTTTTCTTATTCATGTATTTTGTTTTCCACTCATGGTGTCTCAACTTTTCTTTTAGGGCTGGCTTAATGGTCATGAATTCTTTTAACTTTTGTTTGTCTGGGGAACTCTTTACCTCTCCTATTACAAATGATAACCTTCCCGGATAAAGTATTCTTGGCTGCAGAGTTTTCCCTTTCATTTCTTAGACTACATCATGCCACTCTTATCTGGCCTGCGAAGTTTCTGCTGAAAACTTAGCTATACCTTATGGTTTCCTTTGTATGTAACTGTCTTCCTTTCTCTTGAAACCTTTAAAAATCTTTCTTTATCACTATTGTGTGTGTGTGTGTGTGTGTGTGTGTGTGCGTGTGTGTGCCATTTTTATTACTATGTGTCTTGATGTGGACCTCCTTGGATTGAATTTGTTGGGGGATCTGTGTTTCCATCCCCAGATTTGAGAATAGTTTTCAGCTATTATTTCTTCAAATACATTTTGTGCCCTCACTTTCTGTCCCTTCTCCCTCTGGAGAATAAGGCAAGCATTATATTCCATGATGGAGTCACTGAGTTCTCTAAGTCTATTCTCATTATACGATATTTGTCTGTCTTATAGTTGCTCAGCTTCATTGCTTTCCATCTATCTTCCAGGTCACTGATATGCTTACTCCTTTGCTTCCTGAAGCCTGCTATTTATTCCATCCATTGTATTTTTAATTTCACGTATTGAGTTCTTCATCTCTGACATGTTACTTTTTATCTCTTTGTCAAGGCCCTCCCCCTTTTTCTGAAGTTTAGTGAATGTCTTTATGATCATTACTTTAAATTCTGTATCAGACATATCACTTATTTCTCTTTAACTTAGGTCTCGTGCTGTGATTTGTCATAGTCTTTCATTTCGGACATATTTCTCTGTCTCCTCATTTGTCTACCTCCCTGTCCATTTCTGCATGGTAGGAAAGTCAGCTACTTCTTCTATTCTTGAAAGTAGTGACCTTATGAAGAAAAGATCATGTAGTGCCTTGCAGTACAGTGTCTCCTGTTCACCAGAACATGGGACTTCGTTGGGGGGGGGGGGTCTCCTATATGTGCTGCTTATGTCCTGCTATTGTGTCTGAGTTACTTTTCTTTTCAGTATAAACATCTGCATGACTCTCTGCCTGTTGCGGGCTGTGATTGTTCTCAGTGATGTTAGTGATATCCAGGCAGGCCAGTTCTAAGGGCGCATGACAGCAGAAGGAATCAAGGGTGGTGCAGAGATGTTAACAAAATTTGCACTGAGCCACTGGTCCTAGGCTGGATACCCCACTGCTGGGGTATCCACCAGGGCACTGTGCACAATGGTAGTGGTTGTGGTTGGGGTATAAGCAGGACACATGCAGGGTGTTCACAAAATTTGTACTGAGCTGCTAGTCCTAGACTGGCTCCCCCAAAATATGGTGGTGGCCAGAGGCACAGCATAAAGTATCAGTGACTAGGAGCACACAGCATCTCTGTGAGGGCAGCTGGGCAAGGATCATGGTGGCTGGGATGCACAAAGTCTGTGCATGCAGCAGCTGGCTGGGTAGGATGTGTACAGTATTGGCAAAATTTGTGCTGAGTCTAGTCTTAGGCTGGGTCCCCTGAAGCATCAGGGCATGACCCTCAGGAGCAGCAGCTAAGCTGGGTGCACACAGCCTCACAAAAATTGCACTGAACCCTGGGCCAAAGCCAGCAGGCCTGGAGTGGGCAAGTCCTTGGGAGAACTCATGTGCAATGCTTACTGTTAGCAGGTTAAATAGCGAGTATCTGTGCAGTGTCACCTCCCACAGGTGGCTCTGTGTTTATGCTTCAGGGTAGGGGAGGAAAATGGCACCTGCCAACTTCTTTTTTCCCCTGATATGATCCCCAATACACTCTGAAATCAGTACAGATTTCCCTCCTGTTTGTTGTGCAAGCTGTCCTTTCTACGTTGCTTTTCCTCTGGCTATTGTTTCTTTATGGGTAAGGATGCAACTATCACTTACCCTCTCTGACTTTTAAATCTCCAGGCTCCAAGTCCCACTTGTTATACCAACTCACAGAATTCAACCCCTCTGATTTCCAAGGCCAGGAATAATGGGACTATGTTTTACCTGTGTGGGCAACCTGGTGTTGCCCCTCTCCATGACCACAACTACATTCTTCCTATGGGCAGCTCCTGACCACCTTTTCCTGCCCTTCCTAACCTTCCTAGCCTAAATGTGGCTTCTCCCCTACATTTAGTTGTGAGTTTTTTTCTGTCAGTATTCACTCTTTGGCTTAGTGACTTGGATGTGAGTGCTATCTTACTGTAAACGTGCTACTGAGTGAGCTTAGGGTCCACCTATCCTGCCATCTTCCTGGCACCCCCCAACCTATTGTTTCTGGTTATCTATGCCATATTTAAAATTCAAACATAGATAGATCTTAGGAGAAAAATCATACAGGATAATTTCAAAATTATATATACTACTAAATACTGAGCTTTTATGTATTCTTCCCATTTTCTTACCAGTTTACTGCTAAACAATAACAAAGGGAAGACAGGCCAGTAGATCTAAAGACATGAAGATGATATAACAGAAAAGAAAAGGAAGGGGAGCAAGAAAAGGAAAAAAATTCAAAGATTCGGTGAAGAAAAATAGTTAAATTGAAGTGTCTGAGATATAAAAGGGACAAAGATACCAAGAAAAAAGGAAAAGAAAACATGGGGGGAAATCTGCTCAACAAATTGACATTCAAATTTCTGGTGACTGGTTGTAAAGCTTCTTTACATGGTCCTAGAGAAAACTTTGTTAAGAGCCCTTTCCTCAAAGATTTTCCTTGTGCTTATTCAGTGGATCTAACAAAATAAGGATGCTTTTGAGCTATTGATTGGTGCGAATGTGGCTTAATAGCAGAATCATTACTTTTTTAATCTTGGAACTGCCAGTCCCTACTATTTTCAACTAAACATCAAGTTGTTCGATTACAGGCTGCCATTACTAATTGTTTTTAAATTTCATAGGACATATCTAGTTCAGGAAGTTTTGTTCTTCAGCAATAGATTTTTTTTTTTTTAAAGACTCTGTTTTTAGAACTTTATTTGCTCAGGCTTATGAGCATCTAATTTTGGATGTCTTAATCTTGAAACAGCTTGAACTTGGTTGATCACTTAGAAAAATGTGTTCTCATTGACTCCTGAATAAAATATAATTTGGGTCACCATCCCCATTTGCTCAGTAGTATTAAAATGATGCATTCTTGTAGGTTTACATGGGCTGGTATCCCTGTCTGTCCTATAGTTCTTTACAGGAATTGAGCAGAAAAGGTCAAATGGGGGCTAATATGTCAAAAGGCTGTAATTAAGATTTAGAAAGATTAATACCGATGGTATTTAATGAAATTGGCTTTTAGAGGAATGCTCATCTATTACTTTGATATTTAACATTTTTTCCTTATTAAAATGTTAGTGCTGATAGAAGCATCCAATCAGTAGCAGAAATATGAGTTTATATAGCCATCAATGAAGGGGGTTGCAACTAATAAACAGAGGTGTATGGTACTGATAAAATTACTAAGTTTTTTACTTAAGATTATTTTTTGCTTTTTTTCAGAGCTTTCAAAAAAATTTTAATGCAGTAAACAGTGCACTGACTTAGCTGTATCACTTCACTACACTGATGCAAGTTTTTTTTTTTAATTAGTAATTTCAGATGTTTATAGAAATCTCAAATGCATATAGAAAAAAAATCTATAAATTTTTTACAGACAGGAGTAAATTTTGCCTCTAAAGGGACTATATACTATGGTTAAATCCAGCATATCACATTGAAAAAAAAAGACTCTGTAGTCTAAAGTAGCGGCTGATGCCTTTTGGTGTTTTGAAGAAGGAGCTGTTTCAAATTGTAAGGAAATTTCCATTTCAAAAATAGCTACTGAACTATCACAATGACTGCTTTGCATATATTTTTGGTCACAAAAATGCCATTGTTATTTTTTACTATGGATATGCAAATGAGATGTTGATAGGATTAAGTTCTGTCACCTTCTGAGACAGTCTTATGCTTGCAGAATTGAAGTTTTCCTCCCCCCTCCCCCCACTATTTCCTTTACATTTAATTAAAGCCATCAAATTCATTTTACTTTCCATTCTGCATGAGGTTTCCCTCTCCCTTTTCTTTTTGGCTTTTTCCTTAGTGATTTTTCTTCTGAATCCTATTCAGTGTTCTTCATATTTGCTCCAGGTTGTGACTTATTTCATTGTATGACATCTTTTTCTACTTTCAGTTCAGGAAGCTATTTTTCTATTTCATATTTAAAATATAAGGAACATTCCGTAGTTTATTGTTATACGCCTATTTGGACTGATTATTTCCCAATTAAATTTGCTAAGTAGTTTGATATCATGCAAGCAGTATACTGTATTTGTTTATGAATAAAAACTAAAATATGTATTTTAGAAGCTCGTAATTGTATTAAGGGAGTCTATGTGTGTGTGTGTGTGTGTGTGTGGAAAAAACAAGTGATTCTTTTTTTTTTTTTTAAGATTTTATTTACTTATTTGAGAGAGCGAGAATGAGAGAGAGAGAGAACATGACAGGGAAGAGGTCAGAGGTAGAAGGAGACCGCTCACTGAGCAGTGAGCCCCACAAGGGACTTGATTCCAGGACTCTAGGATCACAACCTGAGCCAAAAGCAGTTGCTTAACCAACTGAGCCACCCAGGAGCCCCCCAAAACAAGTAATTTAAAGTTGTTATATCAGTATCTATGTTTCTAAATCCTACAAACCATCCACCTTTTAAAAAATGCACACAGGCACACATGCACATTCACACACGCTTCAATAATCAGTGTTTAGACTTAATAAAAGGGTTGCATACTATGTTCCATTCTTGTAAACAGGGTAAACACATTCATAAAAAGGCTTGAATACCCAACATTAAAAAAAAAAAATTTGTCGCTGGTGTTGTTTCTTAAGAAAGACAATTTAGGTGTGAATGGAATAAGATAAACTCATTGAATTAGGTAGAATGAGAACTCCCACCATTGGAAAGGGAAGAGATTTCACAGCTGAGGCATTTCAGAAAGAATTTCCTTCTGGGGCAAAGAAAGAGATAATTCATGTCCTGAAAATACTACCATACTTCCTATGTTAGTTATCTGCAAATCATAAATTGATGTAAATTAATGAGTGTTACATTATATATTCTTTACATACATCTATGCATACATACACATACATTGCTATTGTCCAAAGTAAATATATCTTTAATGTTAAAAATTATTTTATATTCCTTTTCTAACACTGGCATAAATATCGCTATCGTTAAATATGTTTTTCCTTAGTTCAAATTAAGATAAAATAGTTATTTATATTCAAATATTATATAAATACATACATTGATTAAATCACTAACTTTTGAAGTTTTACTGCTCTAGTACAAACTGTTTTGTACAAAATTATTTTTCCATTCATGTTCTTTCTTTAGATATGGAATTTGGTGGATATCTCTAAAATTAATTTGCTTTTGAACTTCTGTTCCACTCACAAAGCAAGAAACTATCTGTAGATTATTTTAAAAATCAAAATATAGACATATATGACATTTAAATATTAAAATATGTGTCCAGGTAGGAGATTGTGATCAGTGGAGACAGATGATATTCAACCAAAGAATGCCTATAAAACCTTATCAATTCAACTGAATGTTTGATCTAGAGATTAAGAAATTATGAACATACATTCTTAATATTTTTTCAATTTTGAATATTGATTTAATTCTCTCTGGAGACAGATGAACTATATTACAGGAAAGGTATAATTTTGAAGATTGCAGTATAATGTAAGAAAATGCTTTAAGGGGCGCCTGGGTGGCTCAGTGGGTTAAGCCGCTGCCTTTGGCTCAGGTCATGATCTCGGGGTCCTGGGATCCAGCCCCGCATTAGGCTCTCTGCTCAGCAGGGAGCCTGCTTCCTCCTCTCTCTCTGCCTGCCTCTATGCCTACTTGTGATCTCTGTCTGTCAAATAAATAAAATCTTAAAAAAAAAAAAAAAGCAAATGCTTTAAAACTTAGAACTTGGTCAAATGAGCTGTTTTGAAAATTACAGAATTGTAGTGAAATCTTTTCCATTTTCATGTGCCCTTCCCTCCCTCAGCCTCCTCTCTCTCTTTCCTTCCTTCCTTCATTGTTTCCTTCCTTCCTTCTTTCCATCTTTTCTCTCCCTCTCTTTATTTCTTGGAAGTTTTTATATGTGAGTGCAGCTTATAGGGCAGTTGCATAAATTGAAGCAAAGACAGTAAGCAGTTTAAGGTGATATAGGAAGGTGATTTGATGTTGGGCTTATAGTTTATTTAGTTACATATGATGATGTGGAAAATCAGATGACAAAATAGTATTTAGGGCTAATTACTTTTTGTTATAAAATACATAGTTATAACTGTATATATAGCTATCTATATGTGTATAGGCATAAGTGTGTGTGTACATGTGTATCTAAAAAAGATTAAGAGAGAAAAAGAAAACATTATGTATAGGGGCATCTGGGTGGCTCAGTTGGTTAAGAATTTGACTTCAGCTGGGGTCATGGTCTCAGGGTCCTGGCATTCAGCCTGGCATCAGGTTCCCTGCTCGAGGGGAGTTTGCTTTTCCCTCTCTCTCTGCCCCTCCCACTGATCAAGCTCTCTCTCTCAAATAAAGAAATAAAATCTTAAAAGAAAAAATGAACTCTTAGGTAGTCGGCTCAATGAGGCAAGATTATTTTTAAGTTTGTATCAACTATTTTAGTGATCCAAGATTTTTAGATATTCTACCAAGATATCCATGGAAGCAGGTCTGTGCCTAAAATGTGTACTTTGGTATTTCAAAGTTCATTTCATATGTGGCATAGGGGTCCGTATTAGGGTACTCTAGAGAACTGGAACAAATAGGAGATATATATATATATATATATATATATATAGAGAGAGAGAGAGAGAGAGAGAGAGAGAGAGAGAGAGATTTATTATAAAAATTGCCTCACAAATATTATGGAGGCTGAGAAGTCCCATGATCTTCTCTGTGCAAGCTGGAGAATCAGAAAAGCTGGCAGTATAATTCAGTCTGAGTCTGAAGGCCAGAGAACCAGAAGCACCAATGTCTGGGGCTAGAGAAGATAGCCTTTTTCTTTCTTTCTTTCTTTTTTTTTCTCTTTAGGGTCTTAACATACTGGATGATGCCCACCCACATTGGTAAGGGCGATCTTTATTCAGTCTAGTGATAAAATATATAATCTCTTCTTGAAATACCCTCAGACACACCCAGAAATAATATTTTACCTTAGCACAGTCAAGTGAACACATACAAAGCATCAGCTCCGAATATTATATCTAATTTCACTATTGTAAGTCTGAGGACATAATCTTGTGGGTTATTTTGGGTTCTGTACATTTAATGCATTCTGCTCAAGCTTTACAGGATCACCAAAATTAAGCTGACAAAGGAAGAAAAATAACCACACCCCCAAGATTCTTATAATCGATTTGATATCTATATATGCATAACAAATAATTGGTTAGGATTAGGTGATAAGAATCCTAACTGCTGAATGGGCAATAGATAATTTTAGCTTTTTGGTTTTACAACTCAAGAAGGCAGTGTGAGGGATATCAAATTATCTTTATATACGTAATCAGATCATGTTGCTTTACCTGACAAAGAATCAATTTTAAATCTCAACCAGAGAGTAAATTAGAGGACTGAAGTTGCTTTACTGTCTTCCCTTGTATCATTCTTTGACATGTGCTGAATGACATCAGTGGACTTAATTGGAGATATTTACTTTAGCTTTGGTTTAAGGCATTAAATGTATATATTTCTCCTATTAAAGTCCACAACACTTATCTGAGAGTAATAAAACAGCAGAGTTTGGCGCCATCCATCTTTTGTTATAGATTGCTGAAATGATGTTGGAGAGTGTATTTATAAGTAGTGCATACTAGTGTTGCCAAATATTGACTTTGCTTGCTAACTCCATCACATAAAACTTCTGACGACAACCTAAGTAAAGTTCAGTTGAAGATAAAATATTGCAAAATAAATGCCAAAAATGGAAACCATTTTTCAAAACACTAAATTAGGAAGTTAAGGAATCAGGGCAATTAATCAATATTTCAAAATGATGAATATATTTTACAAAACACCACTTGAAATGAAAAGCTTAAAAGGGAGGTTTTTCTGTATGTTTAAAACAATGTTTATTTTAGGCTTCTGTGGCATATTTCAGATGAAACTTTTGAAAAACACATTACCTAACATTTTTGCCATAGTTATATTTGTCATCAAAATGACCTGAAGAAATACATGTAAGTCATTTAGTATTTGATGCTAATAATTGTACATGTTTGAGACTCTAAGTTCAAAGTGCTCTACCTACATTCATTCTGTTCTTTTTACAAACCCATATTATTATTATCATCCTAATTTTAGAAAATACTCTAACAGTAAAACAATATTCAGTCAGTCATTCCACTAAGCTTTGTTTTGTGCAAGACAATTCCAAAATTTAACAGCAAATCAAAGTCACCCAAGTTCATGGGCTTACATTCCTTCAGGGTAGGTGAGGGAAGAGAACAGATAAGGAGATAAACAAAAAAACCGTGTTAAGACAAACCAAGAGATAGGATAGGAAATGTGAAGTTGCCTGGAAGATAGGTTGAGGCAAAGAAGGGAGGAGTAAGTAAAGATATCATTGTTTGCAAAAATCTACCTGCAGGCAAACGTGGCATATCTAAAATAGCCAAAGAAAATAAACAAGACATTGTCGCCAAAGTTGAATTTAAAATATAGTTGTGAAGATATATAAATATAAAATTTTAGATAGGAGTTCAATAGGGGCCCTAAATGCCATCTATATGCTAATGACCCCCTATATGTTATCTCTAGTCTAGTAGGATTTCTAGACTTACAAACCCAAATGTCAATATGATGCTTTGACTTAGATGCCATCTAGCCATCTCAGTCTTGGATACATGTGATATATCTGTAACTTATACGTGGAGTTAAAAACAAAACAAAACAAAAAAGTCAAGATAAATAAAGCATATACTTATGCCAGCAAAGGGAAAGGTCATCGGGAGAGGCTGTAGCAGGAAGGAATTCATGAAGAAGGATGCTGGATATAAATTTAAAAGTTTTTTAAAAATGTAATTGGATGGAGAGCTAAAATTACATGCTTTGGAATACCTAAACATCACAAACCAAATTTAACATAATCTGCTATATATTACTATCTTTCACGCTTTGCACTATACCCAAGTTGGTTTTGACCACCTCCGCTTCTGCCATGTGAAATTTTGTGTTGCCAACTGAGGTATAAAAGTGCAAGTACATTTTATCTAAAATTTCATTTTTCTCCCTAATTGGCCAACAATAAAGTAGTTCCCAGATGATTACTAATTTAGGCATTAAGCACACCTCATTCTTCCCTTTCCAGCAATCATACACACATTTTTTAATGGTAATTAGCCAACTTCTATTGTTTAACACTTAGTAATCACAAAATAGCTTCTAGTCATCATTTAGCTATTTCTAACAGCAGCATTCCAATGAAGTTATTGAAAATCTGTGCCTTCCATGTGATCGGAAAAAAATTTTCTCCATACTGTGTTGCAATTTTCTATGAATTTCTTTATATCTCACTTCATTTACTTTATACCTAACATCTCCCTATTTGAGTGTGAAATCTTGCTGTAAAAATACCAGCTTGTAATTTAATCTCTGATTAGAAAAACAGATTTTTAAAAAAATATTAATTCATTTTGTTGGAATTCAACATTTAGTCACTGGTATAACTCTACATGCTGATTTTTATGGCACAAAATTTTGGGAAAATAAGTAGCAGTTTCCTATTCCTTGATTTGGGGTTATCACTGCTAGTTATATACCACTTCAAAATACATGATTTATCATGATTTATCTGATATCAAGAAACCCAGCTATAAAGTGAAATCAGTTGATGTACTTCAAGTTCAGAAATAATTTTAATTAAAAACTGGACAAAGAAAAAGCTTGATATAAATGGAATTATTAGAGACTTACTTTGTGTTACCCTGGATATGTGTTTGATTAAGTTCCTATGTTTGGAATCAGTGTACTTGAATTTAACTTTCCAGGTGCCAGTTGACTCTTTGTCTGTGCCCTTTCTAAACCGCAGTGTTGGGCTCTGTACAGTGGGATTAAATAGAGTAGTTAATGCAAGCAATTGCTATGAGTATGTTCATGGCTACTCAATAAATGCTTCTTTTATTCTTACAGAGGTAAAACTCTCCAGAGTAGGGAAGACCTTTTTCCAGGTATAGGATTGCATGTGCAGAATATAGGTTGGTAGCATATACTACTTATCATGAGGTGGTTTCTTAGAGAAATAGCAGATAATACTTAAGATGCAGCCTGGAAAAACAAAACAAAACAAAACAACAACAACAACAACAACAAAACAGTGCTTCACCTTTAAACAAGTCACAAAATTTCCAATTCATTGATCTCGTAGGGAACCCACACTGCCTGTGACTTTTATTATAGAAGAAAAGGATTTTAAAAGCAGAATCCACCAGTCCATTGGATCTGTTAAGTTTCTATTATATCCATAGACCCTTAAAGCTCTATTTGTAATTGGCCACTTCCATCATTTAACTGCCTTGTTTTGTGTTTTGGCAACAGACCCCAAGTGAATGGGTCTATCTGGGGGATGAGAAGACAGGAAGCCACCCAAAGGCCCTTTTTTGCCTTTGCTAACTGATGGTTTCCGCGCAGTTTCTGGTGTTTGGAAACACTGTAGTAACTGGGGGAAGAGGCAGCTGTGCTTTGGCCCACATGAGGTAATTTGCAGACACATTTTAATTGCCTTTTAGGGAGCATGAAGGAGTTCCAAATAGTCTAATGAGTTCCAGCAAACACCTGTGAAATGCTTTTAGACGGCCATGTAATACTGAAATTAAGAATGTAATGCAGCAATTGGAGGCATGGTGGTGTTTCTTTCTTTCATTTTTTTTTTTTTTGTGTGTCATCTCTGAAAAGGATAACTAGAGATGTTTTAAAGACCCCTTGACTATAGTAGGTTTTCCACTCACCAAATGGTACTTTATCTTTGACTTCTTGGACTAACATAATGAATTAAATAATGTTTGATAGAATCTTCCCATCAAACTTTATATTTTAAAAATATGACTCTTGCTTATACAGTAAAATTCAAATGAGAGGAATATTAGGTAGTTATAAATCTCAAACTATGCTTCTATTAGTCAATAAACAGTATTAAAGGGATAGATCTGAAATTTTAAAAAATCATAGTAAGTGGTGCTAGTTGGAGATTATTAAAGCTTAATAAAGCTTTAATAATTAAAGCTTCTCTTCCTCCCTCCTTCCCTTTCCATTCTGTTCCTCCCTGCTGCCTTTCTCCCTCCCTCTCCCTTTTTTCTTCCTTCCTTCACTTTGTTAATGGTTCATTGTCAATTTAAATAAAGGTATTTTGAGAGATAAATGACATTCTAATCTTGCTAGCAGGCACTAGGGAACAAATGAACTGCAACAGAGGGAAGATTAGTATAATTTGAATATTGAAAAAAAAAGGCAAAATTCAGAAATTATAGCCTCATTGTAACTTCAAACCCATCTTGTGATTTTATGAATGTATTTGTGTGTGTGTGTACCACTGTTTAACAACATCTTCTTCCTTCTGAGAAGTAACAACTATCTTGAAATGTGTGTTCATCATTTGAAAAGATCTCTCTATACTTTTAATACATACAGTACATAATACTACACATACATACAGACACACACGTAGTCTAACAAAATCAAGTAAAATACTCTAAAATGAAATCATAGTGCATTGTTTTTCTGCAGGTGTTCTTTCTTCTTACAATAACTATAGGATACATCAATGTTAATAGATGTAGCTATAATTTGTTTATTTACATGGCTGTATAATGCACCACTGTAAGAATATCCACACTTTATTTTTTTGTTACAGACGTTTAGATTGTTTTCACTTTTTCACTATTACAAGAAATGCTTCTCCTGTCTATGACTGTAAAAGTAATTCTTTCTCAGGAATGGAATCGATAGGTGACCAATTATATGCACTTTTGACTGGGCCATATTTTGCTGAATTTCTCTGCAATCTGATTATACCAATATATTTCTCTACCAATGGTGCATAAGAATTCCTTTAGATCTCTATCTTTGTTAGATCCTGAAATTGCCAGTCATTTTCAAGTTTGCCCATTTGATGGATAGGAAATTCCAATTTGGTTTATTTTATATTTCCTGGTGATTAGTGACATTCCACATCATTCATATGCATATTAATGCTTCATGTACAATCTTCTGTGAATTGCCCATTAATATCCTTTTTTTGTTTTGTTCTTTAATATTGTTAGTGGATTTTAAAAGTTTATCCACGTGGGCCACAAAAATTTCCTTGGTTATATGCATTTAATTACCACCTCCTTGTCCACAGTTTATCTTTTTCATTTTGCTTATATTCACTTTTGACACACACAAAGTTTAACTTTTAATTCTTTATGATTTGTCATTTTATGTCTTATTTTAGAAAGCCTTTCCTAGTCTGGGGATATAATAAAGTTACTATAGTATAGTCTCTTCTATAGGTAATAAAGATTTGTTTTCTATTTTTAGAGTTTAATCCATGTGGAATTTGGGCTGTGTACTTTGTGAGGTAGGGATCCCTGCCTTTCCCATATGGCTAACCCATATTGTTAGTTCCTGTTAACAATCTCACCTATCTTGCTCATTTCCAGTGACCTTTATATATAAGTTTTCGTATAAACATGCTTCTAGAGCTGCACTGCCCAATGTGGGAGCCTATGGGTACAGTAGATATTTACATTTAAATGTGATTAAAATTAAGCACAATGTAAAAATTTAGTTTCTTAATCACACTAACCACATTTCAAGTACTTACTAGGGTATGTAATGACTCGCTACTTTACTAGCCATTGCAAATGTAGAATATTTCCATTATCAAAAAGTGGAATTGGACACTTTATTGGACGGTGCTGTTGAAGAATTAGGCTATCAGCATTAATTCACCTCTTTCTACTCCTACCTCTGTTACTGCCCCCATGCCACAGTATCTTAATTAGTACAGTGTCTCTATAATTTTAATATCTTATACGGTAAGTTATTTTTTATTACTCATATTTTTTGGAGGCTTCTTCCCTATTCCTGAAATTTTGTTTCTCCAAGTAATACTCAGTGTTGTTTTTTAGGAAATTTGATTGGAATTTCATTGATATAATGTAGAAATCTGGTGACACTTTATATCTTTACATGTTTGCATTTCCAGTATTTAAAAAGAGCATATTTAAAGTATATAAATAGAATATTTCCCATTAATTTTGATATTTTAAATTTAGCATTTTCTCTATAAACATGATGTACATTTTGAACAGCTTTTATTATAAGTACCTTAAAATTTTTTGTTACTATTCTAAATTGCATTTTTCTATCACCTGTTTATACTCTGAGTATGGTGATATCATTAATTTTTATATATTGATCCTTTATCCAGCAGTCTCACTGAATTCTTACTAAATCTTGTTGTAGAAAATTTCTTGCATTTCTAATATGGACAATCTTAATATTTGTGAATGAGGTCAATTTTTTATATTGTTTCAATTTTTATAACCCTATTTCATTTTCTTTCTTTTTTTTATTATTGATTTAACAGAGATTTGTAGTACCATGTGGATTAGATTTTAGTGCTAAAATCTCATGAACTTTTTTTCTTTTAGCAGATATCTTTTCTTAAGGTTCAAAAGTTTTTCTTTTAATTTATTTTTTATTAGCATATAAGCAAATATATTTTAAATATAAATAAATAAAAGCATATTAAAAATAAGTGTATTATTTGTTTCAGGGGTACAGATCTGTGATTCATCAGTCTTACACAATTCACAGCACTCACCCTCCCCAGTGTCCATCACCCAGCCACTCCATCCCTCCTACCTCCCTCCCCTCCAGCAACCCTCAATTTGTTTTCGGAGATTAAGAGTCTCTTATGGTTTGTCTCCCTCCCTGGTCCCATTTTGTTTCATTTTTCCCTCCCTTCTCCCCACGACCTCCCCCCACCCCACCACTCTACCTCTCAAATTCCTTGTATCAGAGAAATCATATGATAATTGTCTTTCTCTGATTGACTTATTTCACTAATCCTAATACCCTCTGATTCCATCCACATAATTACAAATGGCAAGATTTCTTTTTTGATGGCTGCATTTTATATATATATATATATAAATATATATATATATATTATATATATTATATATATTATTATATATATTATTATATATATTATTATATATATTATATAAATATAAATATATATGTAAAATATGGAAAGAACCCAGATATCCATCAACAGATGAAATATATATATATAAGATTTCTTTTTTGATGGATTATTTTATATATAAAATTTTATATATATATAAAATGCAGCCATCAAAAAAGATCTTTATTTATATATATATTTCATCTGTTGATGGATATCTGGGTTCTTTCCATAGTTTGGGTTCAGAATATTTTTTATTCCTAGTGTTTGTGTTTTATTTAATTATAAATTAATACTAAATTTGTCAAATTATTTTTGTAGCTTTGTTATGATTTGTTTCATTATACCAATTAATATGATAAATTAATGTAAGCATTATGATACTAAAATAATGGCTGTGGAAATAAAATAATGGCTGTTCCCTCTGTCAGTGTTCTTTAAGAACAACTATGAATTCATACTGGCCATTACTATATATCCCTTGTCAGCTTCTATAATTTCAGAAGTTACAAATTAATTTTTTAAAATATGCTCCCAATCTATATCATAGGAAAAAAAGAGTGTTAATGAGATTCTACTGATATTTATGATGAATCATTTGAAATGCTGGCATTTAATAATTTTTAGTTCAAAACATGGACATTTCAAACAGATCAACCTTATTCAAAGCCTCATAATACACTTGTGGTATTCAGATCTATTGCTTAGTCTGATAATTCTATATATTTATATATTAGTATTGTTTAAGAAATCTTATCTTGATTTTCTAGAAAATAATGCCATATTTTTAAAATTGTGTTTTCTGCTGTATTTGTGCTTTGTGACTTTTCCCCCATCAAGCACCAAGCAAGGTTGCTTATTGGTAGGTTAGAAAAAATAAATAGGTTATGTTAAAGGGTGCCTGGGTGGCTCAGTCAGTTAAGCATCTGCCTTTGGCTTAGGTCATGATCCCAGAGTCCTGCTTTGTGGGGATCCTAGTTCTCCCTCTCCCTCTGCTGCCTCCCCTGCTTGTGCTCCCTCTCTCACTCTGTCAAATAAGTAAATAAATAAAATCTTTTAAAATAAATAGTTGGCTAAGTGCGGTATAATATTGTAACTTAATATTATCATGTTAGCAGATAGAAGAAGTATAGATTTGACATTTTCTATTTTGTCAATCTTACCAGATTGATTTATGACAGACAATAAAGTTGTCACAGGCCTTTTATTGTTGGCAACATTTTAGTTCTCAAATTATGAGAACACTGAGAGTTTTGCTGTATCTGAAGAAGAAAAGTAGTTCTTTGACTGATATGAATGAAATGACAGTTCATCCTGAAAATAAGGCTTGGTGCTATGACTGGAGTGTCACTACTTCCTTAACAATAAAAAATCCCATTTAAAAAATCACTCCTGTTATACATTTGGCTATAACACATAGTCAACTTGGCCACCAGAGCAGGGCTGTTTAGGAAATGGAAAAAGGGGAAAGGAGTTGTTCAGCACAGGTTCCATGTAATAAAAACTATCTTGTTTTCCTTGTCCAAATAATCTAAGAACGTCATTTTATTTCATTTCAGGTATCTTAAACACAGAGATTTAGTTATTTTATTTTCTTCCCCTGAAATTAGTGCTTTTTGGCAAGATAGACATTTTGTCTCTGCTACATTTATAAATAAATAAAAAAACAAATACAGTTCTTTCAGATCCTTTTTGCCAGTGATCTTTCACGAGAACCAAAATAATCTAATACAAGTAAGAGGATCTCAATATAGATACCCAGGAAAATCAGGACATATTGATAGTCCACCAAATGACCGGATTGATATCAATGTATTAGAAACTACCAGATGGCATTCACAATGCTAGTTTAAAAATGATATTTTGCTTTAATAGCATAGAATATCTACTCTTGCCATAAGAAGCTGATATTACCTCAAAACTCAGAACCTGTAAAATAGAGTTGGTAATATTTGTTTCTTCCCTATTGGCATGTTACATATAACCATTTCCTGCTATAGTATGATGTAGACCTAGAAGGGAGGATTTGTGTTAAACTTATTCATTCTATGAGCTTTAATTAAGTATATTTTACACTCTAGAACAATTAGTTGCATTTTTTTTTTCACACTTAAAAATACTGGTTTTTTAATATGGATGTTCCTCAAAAAGTTGGAAATAGAGCTACCCTATGACCCAGCAATTGCTCTACTGGGTACTGACCCTAAAGATACAAATGTAGTGATCCAAAGGGGCACATGCACCCTAATGTTTAAAGCAGCAATGTCCACAATAGCCAATAGCCATCTAGGCTCTTTACAGAGAGCCTAGATGTCCATCAACAGATGAATGGATAAAGAAGATTTAGTGTATATATATAAATATCTCTATATATATATATCTACACAATGGAATATTATGCAGCCATCAAAAGAAAATGAAATCTTGCCATTTGTGATGACATGGATGGAACTTGAAGGTATCATGCTTAGCAAAATAAGTCAATCAGAGAAAGACAATTATCATATGATCTCCCTGATATGGGGAAGTTGAGAGGCAATATGAGGGTTTGGGCAGTAGGAAAGGAATCAATGAAACAAGATGGGATCAGGAGGGAGACAAACCATAAGAGATTCTTAATCTCTCAAAACAAACTGAGGGTTGCTGGGAGGAGGGAGGTAGGGAGAGAGTGGTTGGGCCATGGACAGTGGGGAAGGTATGTGCTATGGTGAGTGCTGTGGAGTGTGTGTAAACCTGGCAATTCACAGATCTGTACCCCTGAGGCTAATAATACATTATATATTAATAAAAAAATTAAAAATGTAGGAAAATGAAGCCCTAATAGCACTTCACAAATTACCTTCAAGATCACCCAATTTAACTGTAGCTGTGTCTCCCAAATATAAATATCTATAAACATAAAAACATGGTTTTTTATCTGGTATATTTAGTTCACTTATATTTACTATAATTACTGATAAATTTGTGTTTAAATCCAATATTTTCTAATTTTTCAACTCTTTTTTAAAATATTTCCTCCATCTTTCTCTTCAAATAATCAAACATTTTTATTAATTCATTTTATTTTGCTAATTTTAAATGAGTAACCTAGAAATTAATTCGTGTTTATTATTTTTTTACACTTACCAATTTATTAAATGATATGACAAAGGATATGAAGTAATAACCAGATGAAATTATGTAGAAGGCAAGGTATGGGAAAGTGTGCAGAGCTTCCATGTCCTCTCTGAGCATGGCATCCTCTCTGCATCTCCATGTACTCACCAACTGGGAAACTCCAGTTTGCATTCTTGAATTATTAGCATCTACATTCAAATAACTTTATAACTCCCTATACTCTAAGAACCTTAAAATATTTTAACTCCATTCATATCCCCACTTCCTTTTGTGATATATTTTAATAATACATATGTTTTAAATACACAGATCTTATTATTGCTTTAAGTAGTCAATATTAATTTAGATTTAACACATAAAAACCCTTTTCAATGTTCTTTATTTCTCCTGAAATACTGTTTCCTTCTGGGACCATGTTTCTCTTGTCAGCATAAATAACTTTAGTGTGTTTTGAGTATGGTTCTGTTGGTGACAAATTCTTGTTTTTGTTTGTGTGAAAACTTTTGTATTTTACCATAATTATTGAAGAATATGTTTGGTTGTTATAGAATACTAATGTGGCAAATATTTTCCATTAGCATTCCATTATTAGTTAGTTTTCACTATTTCTTTGGAAAAATCACCCATAAGGCTTATTTTTTTTTTTCATTGAAACCAATAGATTTTTTTTCCCATGTCTGATTTAAATATTTTATTCTTTGTATTTGATTTCAGGTTTTTTATCATTTATTTTGTTTTTTAATTCTGCTTGGTGTTTATTGGTCTTCTTCAAACTGTGTCTTTAGGTACATTAAGGTTAGAATAATTTCTCCAGTATCTATGTTAGTCTAGGTCTTCTAAGAGGCAAACACTTGGGCAATTATGTACAAGAAATTTATTAGGGGAAATGTTTTTGAGATTAAAAAGAAATGATCCAGAAGAAGGTAGAAATGCTGTTGGGTCATAATTTATGTCTGATCCTAAGTGAAGGAAACCAAGGAGGATGTTTGAGTGCATGCATCTTAGACTGCTGGAAAGTCCAGGTTTGCCAAGGTCATTGAATACTCCTTGAGTCAACACTTTCACAAATGTTAGTGTGAGGAAATGACTTTACAATCATGACAATAAATTGATGAATTTGAGTCAGGCTAAGTAGGTATTAAAGTAGTATGTTTATAAGTATTTTTGTAAGTTTTGCATTATGCAGTCAATTTTGAGTGCTGCTTTGGCCATTTAATATGTTGTGGTCTTGTTATATTATTAATGAATGCTTTTGTTTCCAAATTTGCAGAGTGTTGATAATAATAATAATAATAATAATATATGTCTACTAGGGTTGTTTGAATAAATGAGATAATTCACTTATTGAAGTAAATACTGAAGTAATTACTGAATTAAAATATGGTGGAATTTCAAATAAAATCAGTTTTATATAATGATATTACTAATACTGTCAATATTATTGTTGCTATTATTAGGTGCTTAAGTATTTATTATGCCTGAAAAGCTTTTTTTAAAAAATATTTTATTTATTTATTTGACAGAGAAATCATAAATAGGCACAGAGGCAGGCAGGGGTGGGGAAGCAGGCTCCCTGCTGAGCAGAGAGCCCAATGCAGGGCTCAATCCCTGACATCATGACCTGAGCTGAAGGCAGAGGCTTAACCCACTGAGCCACCCAGGGGCCCCTGAAAAACTCTTGAATATAGTTAATTATAAAAGAAAAGGAAACCATCATGGAATGAGATTATCTATATATTTCTGCACTAATTTCACTATTCTGTAGAAAGTAAAGGAGGAGCTCTAGTGGTTCAGTCAATTATATGTCCAACTCTTAAAGCTCATGTCATGATGCCAGGGTCCTGGGATGGAGCCCTGAGTAGGGCTCTGCACATATCAGGGAGTCTGCTTAAGAGTCTCTACCTTCCTCTCTATCCCCTCCCCCACACCCAGCTCTTGCTCTCTCTCTTTCTATCTCTCTCTCTCCCAAATAAATAAATAAATAAAATCTTAAAAAAAAAAAAGAAAAGAAGAAAGAAAGAAAGAAAAAGAGAGAGAGAAAGGACCCTGACTAGGCTATGATTAAAAAAGATAATATAAGAGCTGTGCTATATATTCTCATCATAATATAACCAGGCTCATGTCTACATCTTAATCTTTCTATTCTAAGAGATTTACACTGTAATAGTTTATAATAATTATAGGCTCAATCCTAAGCTAAGTCTTGTTCTTCCAAACTATGTTAAATATATCGTGACTTGTCCACTCACATATTCTTCATAGTCTTCTGTTTGCAGAGTGGGATGCGCACAATAGTGCAGTACCCATCATTGATTAACTAATTACAGAATCACTCCATCAGTAAATCAGCACAGCATCTGTGACCCTATATGTCACCACCACAACCCCCTTGTCTATTCCCTGGGAGCTTTACTGAGGCAGTTCTACTGACATAATATATTCATTATCCATTAGATCTGGCACACGCTCTGTGGTGCTCAATTACGATACAATCGAGCGAAGGGTCTGGTGTCGGCCAATGTAATGACTTTCTGATTATCTGTCTTTAAATGATGAATGAAACGAAAATGTACTGCTCAAACCAAATATAAGATTGTTAGGATGCCAAATGAAAACTGTACATAGTCTCCTTTATGGGAGAATGGCAGAGGCCCGCTTTTATTCAGCAAGAACTCCCTAAAGATAGCTTCCAAGCTGTTCCCACCTTTTGATTATAAGATTATTATGAATCCACTGAATCCAAGTCATAAATTGACATTTTGGGGTCATCTCAATACCCTTTGAGTAAGAGTTTAATTCATGAAAACTTTCAAATACTTTTGCATTTTCCTCGTCTTTCAGCTTTGCTTCATCTGACTTCCCAGTACTAGTCTTATTGCTTCTAGTTTGTCACCTGAATCAGATTATTTTTTGAGCTGTTTTTGTCTCATGGAGAGCTGTAAAATAATTAAGCAGATTGATACATAGACAGGCATTTAAAAAAACATGCCAGGATTATAAATAAGTGGGAGACTCAAAAACATTTTGTTGTTCAAATAATTATGAAGCAGGTGTTTGATAGTACAATCATTTCTGTTTCTGTTTACATCTTTGGTTATTATTCTGTTAATTATAATTGAAAATCCAATAAAGCTTCATATTGGAGCACTCACAAATCTGACTTAAATTACAGCTTCTCAATTTATTCCCTTAAATAGAACACATTGGACTTTTGGTTATAAAGCAATTTTTAAAATCTGATCCCCTTCCCAAGTCTTTAAATCCTGTATAAAAATTGAGCCTTTTGAAAGATACAGACAAGAAAGAAACATAAGTGTATTAATTTCACAAGTCACAGTTAAGCTTACAGGATGTTTGTTGTTCGCCTATCCAGAAAGTTCCCGTAGTGCCTCCACTGTCATAAGCTTGGGCAGATCTCTGCCACACTCTGTGCTTTAGTTATGTAAATAAATTATGGAAAATAAGAGATACTCTGATTAGAATTTCTGAAATGCATTTACAGTTTATTCTCTTACTTTAGGTTCCCTCTTTGGGAAGCTGACCTGAAATTCAGCCTCCAGATCAAAAGAGAATTCATTTGGATCTCATTTAATTGGAGCAAAGAGTTAGTCTTTTGCTTGTGGGATATTGATAGCTCCAGGCATAAAGGATTGATAGCTCAAAGACCATCGAGGATAATTTGAGAGGTGATGTCCTCCCTATTTATTTTTATTTGTAACAAATTAAATCTACTCGAGGGTGAAGAAATGTGCATGTGTCTACCAGATGCTCCCATTCCTAGGATTATGACTGCCTTCTTTTATATTTTATTGTAAAGAAGGACTACACTAGATATTGCTTAAATGTCTTGAAGCCTTCTAGGTAAAGTAAAAAATAAGGGAAAATTGTCTCTAAGGGCACCATTTAAATGAACTCACTTTTTAATTAAGTACATCTTGGCATTCTTGATTTGGGAACTCTAACAAGAATCTTATGAACTTATAGGTTATAAAATTAGATAGGAGAGATAAATTCATATTTTTTTTCCTTTTGTTGTCAGCCAGAATGAAAAATATTTAAATGGAAACATTAGGCTCTCTAGAGAAATGTGAATTAATTTTAAGATCATTTGCTGCTTTATTTTCATTTCATATTTATTTATTTAAAAATAAATACTAATTTAAGGATGTGCTGATTTTTATTTACATGAATGGTGTAGAAACAAAAAGGTCAAAAGTTTTTTTTACTTTGTAAGACAGAAGTTTTCTAGAGTATGTTTTCAAAAGAGTACAGGTTTAATATAACATTCTCTTCATTGTCTCTCAACCTTATTTTTGGCTAGTAAATAAATACAAAACATACCAAACTCAGAATCTTGAATACGGTTTTCTTTTAATCGCAAGACTCCAATATATTTGAAGGTGATAATTTAATCATATCAATAAAATATCTGAGGCGCCAGGGCAGCTCTGTTGGTCAAGTATCTGACTCTTGGTTTCTGCTCAAGTCATGATCTCAGGGTTGTGGGATCTAGCCCTGTGTTGGGGTCAGCAGGGAGTCTGCTTGAGATTCTTTCCCCTTCCCTCTCCTTCTGCTCCTTTCCCTGTTCATGCTTGCCCACTCTCTCTCTCTCAAATAAATAAACAAAATCTTTCAAAAAAATAAAATAAAATACATGAGGCCATGTGAACTCTAGCTTTTTATTTTTAGGCTATAATAAACACAAATTATTTCAGAAAGACACATGCCTACTGTCAAAAAAAAAAAAGCCAATTTACCCTTTATGTAAAATTTCTGGATCAGAGAGAAAGAATTTTATTTATTATAGGAATAGTGGTATTCGGAGTGTCAACATTTTTTACACCAGTTATTAGAGCTCTGAGTTGCACAGGGTGATACCAGGTCACACCTGCATTCACAGTGGCTTGTATTATAGGGAAAGAAACCCTGATCTCAAGGAACCCAAGTTTTTTATGATGAAAAGTTAGCCTATCCTTTACTCTAAAGGGAGATGTCATCTTGATCTTCCATGGTTCTAAGGAAATCCTTCCTTTTGCTCTAGCAGAAAACATTGCTTCTACATTCCAAGGCTGTTTGCTATACAAACACCCTTGAAAAAGTATTCTAAAACAAAAGCTTGTACCAAGACATGCTAAAATGTGACATATCCATGAAAAATTTTCTCCCAATACCTATAGTTAACATTTTCTAAAAAAAATCATAAAATTATTTCTTTATATTGTTTTAAAAATTCATGGTTTAGAGAGCATACTTACAAACATTTTATATTCCTTTGACCCCATATCTCTGAGCTAGATTTTACTAATCCTATTTTACGGATGAACAAACTGACTCTGGTACAGTAAGTCCTGTAGCATTAATTGAAGCTTCAGAAACCTCAGTCCACATTTTCTGCATCCAAATACATTCCTTATATTTTCTACAAGTCCAGAATACCTCCTTCAGTCACCACACTTATTGGCAACTGAATGTAGAAGAATTGGTTAATTATGCACTAGAATTTAAGAAATGTTTGGGAGGCTTGTCATCAAAATACCTCTTTGTCCTGTGGCATCCACTCTTAAGGATTTCTTCTTTCATTTGGAGTATTATCCCAGAGCTTTTATAACTTTGAAGATCCTCAGGATTCTCTTCAATTCCTCTAGCAATACTTTTAACTATAAAAAAGGCATGTGGATGACTGAGAGTCAGATTTTTATTTGCTCTGCCCAGGTACTGATCGCACCAGTGTTTCACTCTCCTGCGACAACTGGGAACCAGGGATTTGAAAAAAAACAAACTGGGGAGAGAGATAAGAGTGTACACATACTTTGTCCAATTTATAACCTTTCTCAGTCATAACTTGCATCTTAGTCTTGACCTGATCAGTTTCCTCTAGAATCTCACTTTCTTGTAATTAGGACACAGTTTTCTACTAGCTCTTGTGTAATCATTTTATGTAATATCAACTTCCCCAAGTATCTTCCAATGTTAGATAAAAAAAAAAAAGCGTGACCCTCTTTATACTACTGCTAGTACACATGCTTAAGAATTATTTTCCAATCCTCAAAATAGCAATGGGTGAGGCACAGAAAGGAGTTGTCAATCAAATAAATTCAGGAAAAAATTAAATAAAGCTATTCATATCTTTACACGAGGGTTTCTCAGTGGGCTTAATATGCTGATGTGAATTGTAAATCTCCAAGGTAAAAATATATAATATATATTGGAATGTCTAGTGCAGAATATTGCAAGTTTGTTTCATACTGGAGCTCTGTTTTCATGGAGCACAATTGAGAAATGCTGTCTTAAAATGTCTATAGGGCAAAACCACAAAACATTAGTGAAACCATTTTTTAGCACCTTTAAATATCTAAAATCTAATTGTGTGCCAGCATAATGGAAAAAGATGTTGCCTGTGTTTTCAAAATTTCTTGTTGTAGCACAAGCAAATAAATTGTGTGTGTGTGTGTGTGTGTGTGAGTGTGAACATACACTCACACGCATGCACACAATTTGGAGTAATTTGAATAATATATAATTTGGAGATATATATATATATGTGTATATACATACACACACACACACATATATATGTATGTACATACATATAATTTTTTCATTTTCAGGAGTCTAAAATATTATAAAGGAGTTATTTAATAATATAAGTAAACTATCCAAGATGACTAGGGAAGTCCTTATAAATGTTTATACTACTCAGAAATTATTAACATAGGGCTATCTTATAATTTATTATGCCAGTTTATAGCAGACTTTAGAGGCCTTGACACTCTACCTTAGGTATTTCAGTATGTACACTGAAGTGATATCATTATAATGCAAAATACTCATTCAAATATTTTAATGAAGTTTCACTTCCAGCCATGATGTAATAACGTTATTGGACTAGCTTTCAGCCCATAAGCAACTCTAAAAAGGGACAAAGTATACAAAGCAAGTTTTTTCAAATTTAGACCATAGAAGTAAGGACTACAATTGCTCAGAGCAGGGAAACCTATGAGGTGAACCCCACTGTTGTCCCAGATTTTGACTAGAGTCAATTTTTATGCTGAGCATACACAGGTAATGTCCATGAGAGTCCTTACTGAGCTGGGGTAGAGATGAGTTCAGGACTGCTAAACTAACTGGAGATTATGAAACAGCACAAGACAGGAGGAAGTTAAATAGAAAATAAACCCATAATATCTACATTATACCACCTGGTATTTTTGGCCAAATACTAAACTGTGCATGCTCAAGCAACACAGTAAGAAGTCTGCCAAAGGAGAGAGATTGAAGAGCTCTAGCTATACAAATATTCCAGGGACTCCTGACCAATCAAACTAGAGAGATTTGCTATTCACTCTGGTCATTTAAAACAGGTCATTAACCCTGGTGACCTAAGACCCTCAAATAGACATGCCTTAGTTACAGTGTAACTCTAGATCCAGAATAAGAATTTATTGATGATTCCACCTGATTCTGTTGAATCTTGGTTTTATGTTTTGTTACAGAGGGTTCAGCATAATAAATTGCTTACCTGGATAAAACTCAAAACTAAATACTGCTCAGTCCAGACTCTCAACAGTGTTGAGATGTTCAGAATAGTAAAATAGTCAATAGAAATAGACCCAATGATAACACAGATTTTGGAATTACTTGACAAGAACTATATATAGTCTTTATAAATAGGTTCAAGCATTTAAAGTATAAAATGATGGATATAATAGGGTATAACAAGTGAAAAAATGAGGAACTTCATTTAAAAAGGAACCAAATGAAAAATAGGGGAATAAAAATAAAATAATCCAAAATAAAAATTGCCAGATAAGTTTTTCAGAAATTTGGAAACTATAGATGAAGACATTAATAACTCAAAGACAGGGCAATAGAAATAATCCAGTTTGAAGCAAGGAAAGAAAAAAAAAAAGACTGACAAAAAAATGAACAGCACTTCAGTGACTTTAATAAGACAGCATGCATTATGATATACATGTAGTTGGAATTCTATGATGAAAGCAGAGGGAAACTTAGATTCATTCATGCCAAAGGAAAGAAGGAAGGAAGAGGGAGGGAGGGAGAAGGGAAGGAAGAAGAGAAAGGAAGAAAGAAAGAAAAGAAGAAAAGAAATAATGGCTGAAATCCTTCCTAAATCTGATGAAAAATATTAACACAAGGTGGCAGAAACTCAACAAATCCCAGGGAGGAAAGATAGAAAGAAAACCACCCATATAAACCATAGCCAAATTGTTGAAGACCAATGGTAAAGAAAAAAACATATTAAAAGTATCCAGATTGAGAGTGCAGTGACTTCAGTACCTACAGGAAGAAATACCAGTTAGAAAATGCCAGAATGGCTTTCTTAAAGTGCTGCCCACCTTGAATTCTATGTGCAGTAAAAATACCCTTCAAAAATGAAGACAAAATTTAGACAGTTTCAAACCAAAAAAAGCTAAGCTTATTTATTAACACCAAACCTGTTCTATAAGTGATGTTTCAAGAAGTCTACTTCAGGCTGAAGGAAAAAGATTTATCCTTAAGAATAAAGAACTGTGAAACTGTAAACGGGGAGGAGGGTGGGGATAAATGTTAAGATATTTTACCACTAATTTTTAAGTGTATTTAACTGATAATTGGTAATTTTAAAGCAAAAACAGTAGCAATGTATCTTGTGGTTCATAATTATATGTAAATAAAGTATATTATAGTATTATTATAAAAGGTGGGAGGATATAAATGAATTACAAAATTGTGAGGTTCTTACATTATACATACAAGTGATATATTATCCAAATGGTGTACTATTAATAAATGGCAAGATATCATACGTTAAGGATATATACTTGAGACCCTAGAGCAAACACTAAAAACTATAGTTTTTAGTATAGCTAAAAAGCCAATAAAAGAGATAATAGTAGGTTGCTAAATTTCGATATAACTTTCTGTTTTCTCTCTAAGGGAACTGTAAATAACAGGAACCAAAGGTAGACATTTTAAATTGTAATCTTGGTTTATATAAGAATTAGCTGTTGTTTACTTCATAGTCAAGGAGTGGTTTCAGGAGGTTACAGGAATTTTTTTTTATCTAATCTATTCTCTCTTACATTTCTGTGGAATACATTTTACAGAACTAATCTAATCATAATCCTGGAATCTACCTTAAGCAATGAATTAATCAATCGATCAGATTGGGAATGAAGGCAAAATTTAAGAACCAGTAGACAGAATGTACAAAGATGTCTGCTTTAAATCTTAATCACACAGTCCAATTTTCAATGACCAACTGTGCTGAGTGCAACTTAATTTTTATCTTTAAATTTTATTAAAACATATAATACCACCATATTTTCTTTCTTTATTTTTTTAAATATATTTTTTAAAGATTTTATTTTTTTATTTGACAGACAGAGATCACAAGTAGGCAGAGAGACAGGCAGAGAGAGAGAGAGCGAAGCAGGCTCCCTGTCAAGCAGAGGGCCTGATATGGGACTCTATCCCAGGACTCTGGAATCATGACCTGAGCTGAAGGCAGAGTCACATTTTCTTTCTTCAGATTATTATTGTGAGCAGATGTGTTAAACATTTGTTTTTCAATTAAAGGATTGGATTTATTAATTTTTTGGCCATGGTATAATGTACAAAATATCATGACTCATTTTTGTGTAATGTTTACTTGGTTGTGATTCCCTAGTTATGAAATCAACTGTCATTACCCTTTTGTCTGCTAAATCACATTATTACATGCTTTCTCTTTCTCTACCCTTCTTTTTTTTATCCCCCCCAACATGTTCTATTACTGTTACCATTATTATTATTATATTTGTTAGATAAAAAAATCACTGTGAATTTGCTATATGTCTCTAAACCTTTATTTTCAATGTCTTTACTTCTCTTACTGTAGACCAGTAGCAAACAGCCTGGTTCACGGACTACACCTAGTATAAGAATGGTATGAGCTTCATCAAATGAAAATGATACAGTGTTCCTAAAGAAGAAAATCAGCTATATGATATTAACCTCTATCTGCTGTAGGCACTAATTCAATGTGCTAGCATCACTGTATTTTTTTCTGAATTTAAACACTGGCACAGACAGCCACTTTGGAAGCCTGTGATGAGTGGAAATTAGTTTATATATCAGCAGCAAACGTTATTCTTTAGTTTGAAACTAGAAAGAGAAAGTAAAAAGGAAGGTGGTTTACATATGTGAAAGCAAAGACACATGAATGGTGTTACCCTTTAAATCCTGTAGGTCTGAATGATAAGCATACCTCATTTTTCTGGAGGATTAAGCCTTTGAAGGCCACAGATTCCTGTAAGAGCACACCATTCTTTTCTCTGTAAATAAAGTTCATTTACCTTATTAGCTCCAAAATATAGTGTCAGGTAAAAGTCCTGAAATAATAGGAAAGGGAGCAATGCAAAAGCCATTTCTGAGAGAAGAAAGTGACCAAGACGCCTGTTTGTAGGGAGAACTTGTGTTGGCATATGATTAAGCCAACATCCCATTGTGATAATGGTTTGTTAATCTTCACAGTCCAAAAAAAAAAAAAAAACATGGTCTAAAAAAGATCTCAGAGGTGACTGACTGGAGAAGAGAATCTCTATGAGACTCCATCCAGTTCTGGAAAGAGAGTTTTGTGCAGCATTACACAGTCAGGGCCATCAAGGAAAGATTAAGGAACAAACAGCTAAAACCTTAGGATTTTCCTAATTGCATAATCACCTGATTAGTGTAGGTTGAATTACATAATTGCACAGTGAGACTTGACATTTCAAGACAGAGCATGCCATTCAAAAAGGGAAGCAGGGAGGGGTTTTGGAGATGGAGTTCACAGGGAAACACCGCTGCCTGGCTGAGCACTGTATATCAGGGAAAGCTGCTAAACAACACCAGCGTTCTCATCACAGCTTCTAACTTCCTCTTTTGCCAAGTGAGCAGATCATCGTGGCAGGCTGTTTCTCCACTTAGTAAACTTAAGAAAAGTTAACTTACTTTGGGGTCTTAGGGAGTTCTTTGCTATTACAAGAAGCATATTCTCTCTCTCTCTCAATCTCTCTCTCCCTCCCTCCTCTTTCTCTCTCTACCCTATCAATTGTCTATGTATCTATCTCTATGTATTTATCATCTATCATCTATTATCTATCAATAGATCTATCTATCTATCTCTGGATGTCTTAGAACTATTAATCCTCCTAATTGTGTTGAATATAACTGATATGGTACTAAGCCCTTTACACACTTTAAAAAATATGTTCATTTGTGTTTTTGCCTTTCTTTTTGTTTGCTTTTCTTCTCTTCACTTCTTTTTGTCCTCCTAATGGCCCTCTTTTCTGACATTTCTGTAAGTTGAAATGAGCCAGTTTGTGAATATTTGAGATTTTAGAGTCAGATTTGTTCTTACTCAGTCTTTGACTTTTTTAAATAGCTTTTTCACCTTTTTACACAATGATCATCTTTTTTAAAAAAAGATTTATTTACTTATTTGAGAGAGGAGAGGGGGAAGAAAGAAAGAGAGTCTTCGCACAGAGCCCAAAGTGGGGCTCGATCTCAGGACCCTGAGATCACAGCCTAAACCCAAACCAAGAGTAAGATGCTTAACTGACTGCGACCCTGAGGCTCCTCTCTCTCTTTTTTTTTTTTTAACCACAGTATAAAATATGTGTTTTAATTATCTGACTTCCTTCCAACAAGATATTGTGACTCTTAAAGATATTATTCAGTTATTAATCCCCGAGAGACTTGAACTAAAAAAAGAAAATCACCCTTTGTTCAAAATTAATACTGAAATACAACCCCTTCAATTTATTCTCACTCTTAGTAGAACAAACTTAAACACAAATTTGTATCCACTGTTGCTAAATAATACTTCTATAATATACTTTTTCTACTTCTCTGTTTTATGAGATTCAGGTTTTTAGATTTTTTCATAACCATGATTTTATATCCAAAAAGTGATTTGTTGAGCAAAGCCCGTATTTTAATGGTGACTCATAGTTATCTCCTTTTAAAGAAGGGATTTTTGGAGTCAACTTGAAGTCACTCATCTTGGAATCTCACGTTTCCAGCTAAATTTTCTGAGCTATACATCTTCAAACATGTATGTATACACTTCCCTTTCAGGTACCATAGGTATGTCAATCAAGATGCTTTTGCCTGCAAAAGAAAATTTTAACTCCAGCTGGCTTAACAATAAAGGTGTTTATAGTCTGCATTTGTGGAAGGAGTGAGGCAGTGCTGGCTGTAGGCATAGTTTCTCAGGCTTTAATCTCTCCTTCTCTGTGATTTTCTTGACTTTGTTCTCCTCTCTGTGTTGGCATCATGCTTAAGTCATCAGGTGACTGCATCAGCATCATTAATCACATTCAGGCATGAGGATGTCAACGGGTTGGGGGGTGGCCTTTTCTATTTCTTTATGCTTCTTAGTAGCAGGGAGCCTTTTCTAAAACCTCATTTCCACTCCCAGATGACTATACTGTATGTCTTACTGGCCAAAGTTAGTTCACATGTCTGTTTCCAAAACCTTTAACCAAAAGAGATGGGGTTATAACATTTGGTCTAGAAATGTCAGTATTTACCCTTGGATTATTATGAATAGCATCATCCCTGAATCACATGGAGGAAGAATTAATATTTTAGCAAAATCAAGGTTACCTAAGAGTTGGACAAATGAAGGGGATAAATTTTAGTTAGATAACTAACAGTGCTGTATAGATAGGACAAGAAAAATTAGTGAGTTTCATTTCACACTGGAAATCAATAATGAGATTTTGACCCAGAATGTTCCAAATGAAAGTCAATCTTGTGGGGCTTGTTTGTTTGTTTGCTTGTTTATTCATTTTAAGAGGGAAATATTTGGATCTGTAAGTTCTTTATCTAACCCCATTATGAATAAAGTGAAGCAGATAATACAAACAGGTAAAGAGAAGGGGAGATTCATGCTGATGTCAGTCGAGTTCTGACTACAGCTAGGTCTGAGGCTAGCTTTAAATCTGACTTCCAGATATTTGAAACAATAAACTATTTTTTGTACTAGACCCTGTTTAAATTAGGTTTCTGCCATCTGTAACCTTCTCCTATCCAAATTATATCTAAAGTACATAAGGTTTCAAAATAAAAAGAAATCATATATTCCTTCAGACTTCCTTGCACCTTGACTTTAAAGCCAGTTTTAATGGGAATCATATAATGGTGAAGTTCAAGTTTCTGCTTTAATATTAAGAGCCTTGTTGTAATTTTCTAGAACTAAAACAAACTCAAGGACTCTGTACTATTGTATGAGGGAGTAACAGGGGAAAAAAACAGCCACAAGTTTAGAAACAAGGGTTGAATTTTCCTCAAATTGGGAAAAATGATGATGGACCCAAGACATAAAGCCAAAAAAGATGAAGCCTGACAGGAACTAATGTTTAAATTTTATTGCTACATGAACAAAGAGCACTATTGAGAATGAGCAAAAGAAGACAAAACCTGGAAGGATTCTAAGCCAGAATTCTGTTGCTGACTTGTTATGATTTTAGATAATAACAGTTTTGAATGTAGACATGATAAAAATATTTAAAGCACCCTAGACTAATTGGACAATGGAGAGTCACCAACATGATCCAAGTTTGGTTTCAGAAAAATCAGTCAACAAAACTGTTTAAGGTTAATTACAGTAAGAAGGGACAACAGGTAGGGAAGCAAAATAGGACACTTGCATTATTCTAGCCAGGAATGATAAAGGCTGACCTACATAGTAACAAGAAGAAGGAGGAAATATTCTAAAAGTAAAATGTATTGAATTTATTGTAATAGGAAGATTATTAAAATTATTGCCAGATGATATTTTACTTCTTGCTCTGGTGATAGCTGTATGATCTTGATCAAATGTATAAGAACAAGAATTAGTATATAAATATCCACTAAGTTACCAAATTTATGAATTCTCACATTTTGTTTTTCCCTGTTTATGATGGTCTCCCAATTAGAGATCAATTGTTACATTTCCAGCACAGAAAATATAGAAGTAACTCAAATATTATGGCCCTACCCACGTCCATCTACAGTAGAATAGCAGGGCAATTTAGAGCTATTTAGTGTTAGAGTGGCAAGTACAACTATTCAAAAACTTTCAGTATGCTAAGAATAAATGCGGCTAAAATAAAAACCCTTAAGAGAAAAATATGTTGTTAAATGAGTTCATTGGTACTACCATATTAATTTACATCTGTCACATCTACAATCAGATGTATTCCACAGAAGCCAAATGTAATGTGACTCCATGGAGACTGTTATTTTTAAAAATATTTATTGTTTTCTTTTTTTGTTCACATGTGAAGTGAATAAGCTGGCAAAAGCAACCCTGCCAAAATTAATTGAATAAAAATATGAGAAATGTGCCTTTTCTTGGCTTCTCATAAACTAAAAACTGCCATCTGATCTCTAGAAACTTAGATATAATCAAATATGTGATAGGAAATGGGAGGCGATTTCTCTAACATAAACTGGAAAGCCTTAAAAGACAGTGAACAAATAGGGCATAATTAAAAGTTATGAAAACAAACAAACAAAAATATAAGCTATGAGGGGCACCTGGGTGGCTCAGTGGGTTAAGCTTCTGCCTTCAGCTCAGTGCATGGTCCCAGGGTCCTGGGATCGAGTCCCACATCGGACTCTCTGCTCATTGGGAAGCTGGCTTCCCTCTCTCTCTCTGCCTGCCTCTCTGCCTACTTGTGATCTATCAAATAAATAAATAAAATCTTTAATATATATATATATATATATATATATATATATATGCTATGAGTCAAAGCATTCCATGAATATACCATATATTAAATGGAGGATGCTTGTGTACTTATTTGGTTCATTTAAATAAACTTATTAATATACCACTGTTGTATTCTTCAAAATAGTCATGTATACCCCAATGTAATTACTGTTGCTGCCATATATCCAAAATTCTTTTTTTAATTGTTTCTAATTCCTCCTCACCTTCTTTTGAAAGTCCATGGGAAAGGTAAATATTTCATTTAAAAGGCAGGATTATCACAGAGATAAAAAATCAAAACCTAACTATACGCTGTCTATAATACATGCATTTTAAATACAGAGATATGGATAGATTGAAAATAAAATAGTGGAAAATTATACTGTATAAACTATAAACATAAAGTTGGCACAGCTAAGTTAACATCCAACAAAGTAAATTTCAAAGCAAAGTATTATAAGCTATAAAGCAGAATATTAAATAATAAGAGGAACATTTCATAAGAAAGATATAGCAGTCCTTAATATATATGTACCTAATAAGTGAGCATTAAAATTCAAGGAACAAAATTGATAGAGCCAACAGGAGGAGTAGAAAAAATTGCATTTTTTATTATAACACCTATTTCTCAGTAATTGATAAAATAAGCAGGTGAAAAAATATAGATGTAAATAGCACTATTATTCAAGTGAATCTCATTAACATTTATAAGCCCCCCAAAACACATTAACTCACATTAAGCCCCAAAAATATACAGTATACTTTATTTTCAATAGAAAGACTTCATCTAGAGAATTCACTGAGATTGAGTAAATGCTGTGTCATAAGTCTCAATAAGTTTCAAAAGTAAATGAAATTTTATAAGTACATTTTTTATCACAACACAAATCAATAACCAATAATAGTAAGTAAGATATTAACAAAAAACACCCAAATATTTGAAAACCAACCAATTTATTTTTAAATAACCTCTGGGTCAAAGAGGAAATTGCAAATTAGAAAATATCTGAACTGGATGTCGATGAAAACACCATATATCAAAATTTGTGAGACAAAGGTAAAGCATAGAGGTAAAGCAGAGCTCTCTCTGAAAGCATATAGTTATAAATGTCTGTATTAGAAAATATGAAAGGTATAAATTCACTGTGCAAGTTTTCATCTTATGAAGTGAGGGAAAAGAAGAGCAAGCTAAGTAGAATTTAGGAACAAAAAAGATAAGCCTGGATATTAATGAAGTAAAAAATAAACAACATATAAACTTACCAAGCCAGATTGAGCTATTTGAAAATATTTATAAAATTGGTAAGCCCCTAGCAATTTTCAGGAAAATACAAAAATCACAGATAACCAATATTAGGCATGAAAGGAAAAACCTCACTATAGATTCTATAGACATTTAAAGGATAAAAGAGTATTATGATCAATTCTATATCAATAAATTTGACAAAGTCAATGAAATGGACAAATTCCTTGAAAAGCACACATTACCAAAGTGATTCAAGATTCTCCTCAGTCATGGCTAATATTCATCTTTAAGATAAGATTTGATTGTTATCCAAAAGCAAGTCAGAAGACTCAGGATAATTATTAGGTTTAGTAATAACATTTTGCCTCAAAATGGTATAATGCCTATTAAATAATTATATTGAATTTCTTATGGCATTCAAAAGTGATTACTAATCTCCAATTGAAAACAAATTCTTTGAAACACATTTTGAACAATAACATTGTCTAAGGAAGAGTACAATTAGTTTAAGGGGTATGACATTATTATGCATAGATTTTATCACAATTACTCATAATTTTATGGTAATAAAACATATGGCATTTTCTTTGCATTTGTGCATGGAATGTTCAGCTTCAACCTGCAGTTATTTTCTACGGTATTCTTTAAAAAAAAAAAAAAAAGTCATCTTTCCTTTCATCCCATAATCTTAAACTTCTTTCTCTGTTCTCCCTCACACCATCAGAGTTGGAGAGTTTGTGATAACACACTTACTCATTGATACAAATGATGTACGTTCATGGCCTGTAAGTGTGGTTTTCATTGCAATCCTAGTAATTAAACAAATTGAATACCTTTATGAAGCATGCTGCCTTCGGCTTACCATAGTCTTCACCACTTGTTTCACCACTTGTTTACAATCCAGTATTTTCCATATATTAGTTTACTGTGTCGTGTCTGCAGGTATTTGAGTTGAAGTGTGGGGCTCGCTTCGGCAGCACATATACTGAATTGAAGTGTTTCTTCTCTCACCACCATGCTGAAACTGATCCCTCAGTGGTCGCTAATTAGCACCTGATTGTCAAAGATGGAATTCACTCAGTCTTTATGCTCAAAGTATCTCTACAGCATTTAGCACTGTTGATCATTCCTATCCATATTTTTTAAATAGTCTGCGTTGTTTTGTTTTGTTTTGTTTTGTTTGAGAGAGAAGACGTGCATATACATGTGCAAGCAGGAGGGGCAGGGCACAGGGAGATGGAGAGCATATTAATCAGACTCCACACTAAGCACTGAACTCTACTCAGGGCTCCATCTCATGACACTGAGTTGAAAATCCTAAGTCAGTAGCTTAAATGACTGAGCCACCTAGGGAACCTCTAAAAACAGTATGATAGTGCATTCATGTGGTAAATGTGTGTATGTGTGTTTATGGCTATACATGTATGTTTTCCAATAGAAATCTTCTGATTTGCTTTCTGTATTCTTTTTCTCAGACTGCTGTAACAAAGTATTGAATACTAGGTGGCTTAAAACCACAGAAATGTATTCTCATAGTTCTGGAGGCTAGAAGTATGGAACCAAGGAGTTGTCAGGACCCTCTCTCTCTGACAGATCCAGAGAAAAATCCTTTCTTTTCTAGCTTCTGGTATTTGCTCTCACCCTTTGGGATTCCCTGACTTGTGGGTATCTCATGTCCAGTCACACAACTGTCTTTTCCCAGTGTGTCTTCAAATCATCTTCTTTCTGTGTCTATCTGTATCCAAATTTCCCCTTTTTATAAGGACATCAGTCATATTGGAGTAGGACCCATACTAAGAACATCATCTTAACCTGATTAAATCTGTAAAGACCCATTTCCAAATGAAGTGTCATTCTGGGGTACTAGGAGGTAGGATTTTAACATATCTTTTAATAAGGAACACAATTCAACTCATACACCTTCCATTTTTTTGATATTCCTTGATTTCTTTCTGTGCTTGCCTTTTCTCCTGCTATTATAAAAACGCATCCTCAAAGGATTGGTCCTTGCCCCTTCTTTTCTGATTTTCTATACTCTATCTTGGCAATAGAGATTTCAAATATTTCCACTGTGCTCAAACTTTCTAAGTCTCCATTTCTAGACTGTCTTTTGAACTTAAGTCTTACATTTCAAGTTGCCTGCCAGAATTCTTCATTTGGATACCCAGGAGGCATCATGGACCAAATACATTCTAAATCTAAATATATCTTTTCCTTGGATTTCTATGATAAATTTGAAATTCTACAAGTAACATAGTAGGAAACCTCCTCCCTTTTTACTCCATTCATATCTAGAGAATTACTTGGACGTTAGATTTAACTTGTACATGTCTAGGAGTTGCTATAAGCTTAGGTTGGGGAGTATATTACCTGGTTTCACATTCTAGCTCTACTAATTGCTAGGTATGCCGTGGGTGGTTCATGTTCTCAAGTGTAAAATAGAGTTAATTTTATATACCTGATAGGGTTGCCTTGTGGAAATAATAAAATGATGCATTAGTGCTCTTAGTATAATGCCCGGAACAATAAATGATTATTGCAGCTGAAATAATTGTTAATAGTAAGAATAATTACTATATGTCACTATATCTCCATTCTCACTTTCTCTGCTCTGTTTTCAGGCTTCATTGTTATTCACTTGCAATTTATAGCTAACTTGTCCCCTTACCTCAAACCTCTACACATTCTAATCCAGTCTGCAGATATCTCCCAGATTAATCATTCTGTTCCATAGCTCTGTTCATTCCCCAGGGCACCATCCTTCACTGACTCCCCATTGTCTACAAAATAAAAGTAAAACTTCTTAGATTGAAATAAAAGGCCCTCTGGCCCCAAACCTCCTTTCCAACCTCATTTTCCATAACTCACCTTCATATATCAAATACTTCAACCAAACTGAGCCATTTGACATTCTTCACACATGCTGCATATTTTGGCACCTAGGCTCTTGTTTATGTGGCTTACCTGCCTCAAACCCAATCTCATTTAAATCCTCACCAGGCTTGCAGGCCCAGGCCTTCTGCTACAAGAAGCCTTTCTTAATCACTCCAGCTAGAAGTAATCTCACTCTACTCTAAAATTGAGTAGTGTCTTTCATTTATGTGTTCACTTCCCAAATATTTATTGACTTCTGTTATATTTACATATTACGCACTAAAGCAGGGACTGGAAAACAAAGATAAGATAACACACATAGTTCCTATGCTCATAAAGTTTGTGATCAGAGAGACATATGTTAAATACATTTAAGAACGAGAATACAATTTCAATCTGTGGCAACTACTGTGAGGTATCATTTATTTTTATTGTATTAATTCATTTATTTATCTTATTTCCCTTAACTAGAGTATAACTCACTTGAGGAGAAGTCACACATACTGCCACACATACCAACTATATTTAAATCATAAAAAACATTTTTTTTTTTGCTATCAAAATCAATGGACATCTATAGCAACATCTGCAGCTACACATTTTCTACAACTAACTTTAATATATCAAATAATTTCACTAAATTAAACCAGTTGATATCTCCATACATGCTGCATATTTTGGGATATGTGTCCTGTATATTCCACTTCATATATGATTGAATTTTCTCCTTAAACATGGTTGAATTTCTTACCTACGAATTAATAAGAAGGAGAGCCTGCCACTTAAGTAGTAGGTAGAAAGCTTTAAGATATGATAATACTCACCTCATTAATAACTATCCAGATGAGCTACAAAATCCCAGAGCTTTAAAAAGCATATCTGAGAGCGGAGACACAGAGATGTTTAAATGAACTAAAATCTACACAGCGACAAGTCATGTTTAGGAGTTAGGGACTTTCAACTGACAGAGAACCTCCTGGAGGAGCATAGGTCTTTTTCTCATGCAAGCAACTGACTGAAAGCTGGAGCAAGGTACGATAGCTGAGAGAAAACTTCTTAGAATCTCCAGGCTTTTACTGAGTATGATCCAGTGGTTTCCAAATACTGGAGATGTGGCAAGAGGACTGAGAGAAAGGCATGCTAGTCCTTCATCAAAGGTACTAAAAGATCCTCCAAAGGTTGCAGCAATGGACAGGTTGAAGAGAAGTTTTCCCAGGCACAGAAATCTGGGAGAGGAAGTGGAAAGGAAAGAGTACCAACTCCCCAGTGATTCTCAAAACAGTTTAAACCAATAGTGAACTCAATCTGTTTAAAGCTGCAACAAAACGTAGATGCAGTTCCCCTAATGTTTAGATTCATTAATCATCCATCTCTCCAACACCATCACCTGACAGAAGAAGAGAAAGACATGCCATGTGCTAGCAGTCAGTGTTGTTTATTTCATTCTCTACTGTCTGTGTCTATACTATGTATGGCATATAAACCAAATTATGAAACACATGAAGAAACAAGAAAATGTGACTCATAGTCAAAAGAGGAAACACTCATTAGAAGCAGATCCAGAAATGACCTAGATTACCAAACAAGGCCTTTATAATCACTGTGATTAATATGTTAAAGGATTTCTTAATGATAAATACATTAAAGGGTTTAGCGGAAAATGTAGACAACATGCACTTAAAAATAGGGAATTTCAGCAGAGAGATGAAAACTGTGATGAAGAACAATATGGAAATGCAACAAATGAGAAATACAATACGGAAAAGAAAGATGTTGACAGATGGAGCAGATTATACATAGAACTAAAAAGATTCAGTGAGTTGGTAGATCAGTATAAATTATACAAACTCAAAACATATAGAGACACTGCATTAGTTTGCTAGGGTTAGCATAACAAAGTTCCACTGACTGGGAGGCTTAAATGACTGAAATTTATTTTCTCACAGTTCTAGAGGCTAGAAGACTGAGATCAAGGTATCAGGTGGGCTTCTTCTGAAGCCTCTCTCCTTGGTTTGTAGATGATCATTTTCTCTCTCTATCTTCACATGATCTTCCCTCTGGACATGTCTCTGTGCAAATTTCCTCTTCTCATAAGGACATCACTCATAGTGGATTAGGGCCTATCCTAGTGACTCCTTTTATCTCAGTTATCTCTTTAAGACTCTATAAAAAATACAGTTTCATGCTGATGTACTGGGGTTGGGACTGCAACATGTGAATTTTGGAGGAACATAATTCAGCCTCTAACAGACATGTGGGGAAACTATCGAATAGTCTAATAGACAAGCAATTACAATTTTAAGGTGGAGTCATATAGCAGTGCACAAGAAATATTTAAAGAGATTATGGAGGAGAATTTTCCACAATTAATGAAAGACATCAACATAAAGATTCAAGTGTAGAGAATCCCTTTTAATGGATAAGTATACCCAGAAACATCATAGACAAACTGTTAAAAACTTTTAAAATATAAAGAGAAAATTTTTAAAACATCCACAGGGTGAGAGGAGACACATTTCATAATGGGAAACAGTTTTTAGGGTGAAAATGATGGCTAAATTCTCATCATAATGGAAGATCAGAAGATAATGAAACAATATTTTCAAAGGGCTGAAAGGGGATGGGGGCTGCCAAAATTATGTTTTAAAACTGAAGATGAAATAAAACCTCTATTAGACACCAAAAGATAGAAGAATTTATCTCTAGAAACCTGCACTACAAGAAATGCTAGAGTTAATTCTTCAGGCTGAATGAAGTGATAGCAAATGGAGCTCCAGATCTGCAGAAATCAATGAAAAGCATCAGAAATGGTAAGTATGTGGGTAGGTCTAAAAGACTACTGCTATTAAACTAAAAATTATAACAATGCATTGTGAGGTTTATGACATACGTAGAGGTAGGCACAGAAAATTATCTAACATCAAGGTGATTATTGCCTTCAATACCCAACCATTGTAGTTTCTACAAGAAAGATGTTATTGCAAACTTTAGAGTACCACAAAGTATATATCAAGAATTTCTTCTTCCAAATTAACCAAGAAGAAAAGAAATATTTATCTTTCACTGCATTACTTTATTTCCTTTTTAAATATATCTCTCCTTTCTCAGGTTCTCTATATAGTGATATAATCATATATAGTACATAATATAAAATGTGTATACAGACACACATATATATTCTATGAGTGGATACCAACCAATATTCTATAAAATTCTCTCAAGGTTTTTCTCAAATTTGCTATAGGCAACGTCAACAACAACTAAGGAGCAGAATTTGAGCACATACTGTTTCCTATAGAAGTCTTCTGTGGAAGCCTTAAATTTCTTTGGATCAATTATCTCTCCCTGAGCCACAGCCTTTGCCTTGCCTTGGCGCAACAGAGGCCTCATCATCCTTCCTTTTACACTGGGCACTGATTATCAAACATCCTCTGTTGTGCTGCTTGAACTACCATCCAATTCCCCTGCAGTCAATCTCAAGTAAAACTGAAAGGCTATGTTAAAAGAGCACCAACCTTCAAAGTTGCATGTGGAAATATTCATTTTCGCACTCTGTGATTGAAGTCAGAGATGTCTTACTGTCAGAATTCTCAAATGTCACTCCTTCTATAAGAGAGTAGAGGCCATAGGAAGTGTGTGAAACTTTCCTTTAAAAAGAACTCCAAGTGAATACTTAGTGGCAACAGAAGGTGCCAGGTTGAAAAATGAAAGCTGCAGGGCCTTGTGAAAAAGCAGAGCTCAAGGATTTGGTTCTGATGATGATGATATCACTGTATAATGTGGCATTAATTTCCCCATCCCCATTTCAAAATTGGAGGTTGAAATGATGACCTGGCTCGGGGATCACGTGTAGAAAGACTTGACAGTTAAGTGCTATGAATTAGAGATGACAACTGGCACTGGTACCCAGGAGATTTGACTCCAGGTCTCCGTTCTTTCACAATCGGTCTCGTGCCCATAGGTATTTTACATCTCTGAGGTTCCATTCCCTTGTCACAAAATGAGGCATTAGAATTGATGAGGGTCGAGATTCTTTTCAAGGCTGAAATTTTATGAGTGAATGTCCTGAATTTTCTTCTTGCAGAGTTACTTTTACATAAGGACTTCAACATAGAGCAAAAATGGCTTATTGTCAAAATCAACCTTGAAAATTCCACACTGGAGACTAATTTAACATCTACCATTTTTATATAATTTCAATACAACTTTTTCCTCGATGGTAGATTTTATTTTTTATTTTGTCCATGGCTAAACACAAGTTGGTAGTTGGCTTGTGTTTAAGGGCCTTGTGTGGAAAATACTGATTTTTATAGACTTTGTCTAGAAATGTCATTTTTGTGTTGTTTACTGTACAGATTTGGACCATAAAAAATATTATTCAGATGTTCACTTTATTTAAATTAAAATTCAGTGCACAAATAAGTTTTTAAACCTGGTTCTTAAGATTTTCAATTCAGTATATAGCAGTCACTATTCTAAGTTTAAGAAGTTTAAGCAATTACCTTTAAAGAATTCTTTGATTACTGTGTGATACCATTTACAAATTTAGTTAATGAAACAATTTCAAACTTTTAATTACATGTATAAATTTAATAAATTTGATTTCCTTTTAATTATTCCAATTGTTTGGTGAGCCACAGTAAGAAGTTAAATAATACTTACATATATTATAAATAAAACCTACAAATGTAAGTATTTTAAGTTCCCTTTTATGTTCCAATAATGTGTATAATAAGGACAATAAGATTTCAGCCTGAAACACATGTCAATTAATTCCTTAATTTCACATTTTAACTAGGACTGCAAAACTGTCCCATTACTTTATTAGGTCAAAATCTTGCATACATTGTAAATACATGAAAAAGTGAAATATGCTGTTTCCTTAACACAAAAAAAATATTAATACTATAGCTGTATTTCCTAATGTAGTTTTTCTACATTTCATTACAAATATACCCAGGGGTAAAAAATATTACCCACCAAGAAAAGAAATACATCATGTTATGCAATTTAGGGTCTATCTTCTTAGCCAATTGAAATCAAATAATGAAAAAGATACTAAGAAATAGGGATATCCAGATGTGAAGACATGCAGGGTAGTTTCTACTGGCCCCAGATGCTAGACTCAGCCCATTCCTACAGTCACTATACCTTTAACACTATAATTTAGAAAGGAAGATAAACCTAAACTTCATTTCCTTCAGTTTGAGATCTATTGCTACCTAATTAATCTAATCATTTCACAGAAATATGTTCTTCTATCCAGAGTACCACACTAACTTGGTTGAATTTGCACGTTTATATACCGCTTAAGATTTTGAAATGTTAGTCTCTGTAGTTCCAAAAATACACTTGGGATGATGGAATCTTGCATAGAAATAGTCCTCCTGTCTGGTAGAACTACATAACTTTTAAAGAAATTATAAACATTCCTGACTGACTCTGTGGGTCACACTTCTTTACAGTCTTACCAAAGACAGGGGAGGCACTCTTACTTTGAGAGTTATGTGAAACCAATACTAAACAAAGACACATCCATTTTTTTTTTTCCATAATCACTCTGGGTAACGGGGTGCACATCTTTTGAAGGGATGAAAAACAAAATCACTTGTTTTATATTCTTGTTTTTATTTTCTTATCCTCACTCTCCTTACTCACATAAACTTGAATTGCCATAAGGCAAGTGCACTTGTGATGCAATCCCTTTCTATTTTCTTAAATGTAATACTATAGGTCCAAAATGCTGCTCTAGGAATGGTAGGGCTTTTGAAAAAGACATCCCTAGGATCCTTCCCCAGAGATTCAACTTTATAAGATCTCATTTGTCCAAGGATTCTATGCATTTTTAAAAACTATGTAAGAGCAATGAAGATAAGAGTTTGGAATCTCTGGCCTATTGGGCCAGGATCCAGGAATTCTTAATACTCATGTTTGGCAATGATCTAAATATATGCCCTGAGAAACTTGGTTGGTCTCTCTGAGAAGTATAACATCTTCATGTTACACATAAGGAAATTGAAGAAAAGGCGCCATTATGATCTAAGCCTAATTTCTTCTCCCAGTGTGTAAGCTGCAAGCTGATTGTCAGCAAGTATTCAAGCAGAGAGGAATTAAAACCAAGGAATAAATACAGAAGTATGGGAAAAGCAGGAAGTATAACAAATGTCAAGGAAGTTACTGTCATTCCATGGCCAAAAACAGCACACTCCCTCCAGGAATATGAGGGTCGAAGTGAGGACTCTGGCAGTTATTTGCTATTTCTAGTCTAACTGGAATCCAAGAACTGGGAGAACATTCCCAGGGTGATCTGTGGCTTTGGTTAATTATGAAATAGAAATACGCCATACTCCATGGCCTCAAGAATTCAGAACCCAAATGTGGTAATGTCCCCTAAAGATCTTAGTTTCCTTTCTCCTAGTGCACAGTTATCTGGTCAAATAGATGCAGGCCACTTTACAGAAGGTCTAGAGGATAATATTTGCCGTCTATACTGTGGCAGGATCATTTGGAGTAGGGGGTATTTCTGCAAAAACCCAGGCTCCCTTCATTAAGAGTGTTCCAGATCTGCTAACCTGTTTAGGTCTAGGAACAGGGTAACATTCCATTAGTCTCCATTATGGTAATTCAAGTAAAATCTCTTATACCAGATCTAGATGTTTGATTGATTTTGTATACAAATCAATTTAATAGTTTATGGTCAGCAGATATTTTTTCCATAATAATCCAGAAAGTAATTATTTTAGACATTGCAGGTCAAATGATGTCTCTTGGCATTGTGGTGTGAAAGAAACACTTCGGAAAATACACATGTGAAAGGGCAAGACCATGTTCTAAATAAAACTATTTTCAAAATGGCTGACATGCCAAATTTGGCCCATGGGCCATGGTTTTCCAACCTCTCATCGAATTCCTTCCAAAGGAACTTTGTTTTATTACACTACCTAAATCCCTTTAAAAAAATAGTCTAAAAGCCACTCCAGCTGTGCTGTTGGTTATTATAACTGCATTCTCTTGCCACTGAAATCAGGAGATTTCCTCAATGATGTCACCTCCTATAATAATCACCTGCAGAGCTCAGCCACCACAAAGTGTTTAAAGGATCTTAGTAGTCCTGGCAATTAGGCTTTCTCAATGAATGAAGAATTATCTTGGCTCTGCAAGGGAACATGGAAAGCAGTGAGCAAGACAGTAGGTAGAATATGATAAATTCACTACAGCATTCCTATCTCCTAATCTTTGAATTCCTTCTTGAACATTATTAAAGGGAAGTTCTGTCATCACAATCTCATTAAATATTTATCATTGTTAAGTTAGTGTTTTGCTCAACCAATCTGTTACAGCCATTTGAATCTAACACATTGAATCAGTTGTTGTGTTCCGTCCTCCTTGGCCTAACAATCTCAGAATTCTGTCATATACATATTACCCAGGTTCTACCAATATAAGTTCATACAGTCTTACAATCCCTTCAGTATATAGGCTATCTTCTTCTAGGCCAAACTTTGATCTTATAATCCTGGGCCTATAGAAATCTGACTCTACTTTTGGGCATGAAGGTAGTTAAGTTGGGATGAGGGTGTGTCTTAAAAATAACTGGCATCATCTAGCCAAGTAACGGCCTCAGTTGAGTTTATTTTAAGTTCTTAAAGCAAGGAAAGGCTAGTTTCCTCTTCCTTGGGCTACAAGAACTGCTTCTTCTGAAAAAGGAGGCTCAGAGGGATTTGGAGTTTCAAAGTTTTCAGATTAATCTGAATTAACTCATAGATCTTCATTGCAATTTTCAGACTGTTAGTTGTTGTTAAGCAAAGCTCTGACATTTATAGAAGAGACATGCTGAAGTTGTGAATTCAACTTATATTATTATTCTGTAGCTAATAGGATCCAGTTTGGGGTTTGATTTTCCAATGTCTTAGTTCTGTGACCTCATAAGAGTCTCTATTAGGACCATCACAGAACTACTCTGTTTATATTTTAAGCTAAGAATTTAAAGCTAGGAGATTGCCTGTTTCTTCCTTTAAGTTCTCCATTATAGTCAGAAGCTACCTGACGGCCCCTCAGTCCTTGTAATCATGCCCACCATGAAGCAGTCACTTGACATCTGCAAGCCCAGCATTAATAAACATATCATTCCAGGAGATGAGAGGGAATAATTTCAATTACTGTGTTGTCCTTTTACAGTATGGATTACCCATTTCCCATTTTCTCCTAATAATAGGAGTATAACTATAGATAGGCTTGATAAGATTACATAACCAATTCCAGAGGTTTGTTTGTTTCTGGAAACATTAGTGGTATAATGCTGCATCACTCAGTGTCCAGTAAGGAAAACAGGAACCATTTTAGACATTTCAAGAAGAGAGAAATTTAATAGAAAGAATTGGAGGTAAGGAGATAGAAAAGCAATAGAAAAAGATAGGAAGGCCGGAGGAGCAAAGGAGTTTTTGCTTGAAGTTCAAGGAGATGTTCCTTATCTGCCTATAACTGCTTCTGATAGTGCATTCAGAGCCATACCATTGCTGCTAAGAGAGGCTGCAAGACAGGATCCTGCTGAACCTGACACCTATGCTGCTGCTTGTGGTCATATTGATTTGCTCACTGCTCCTGCTTTACTTCCAGAGGCACTGAAACAGGAAGAAAGGAATGAAAGAACTAAGGGAGGGCGGGAGGGAGAGAGAAAGAGGATGGAAGGAAGGAAGGAAGGAAGGAAGGAAATACCCCTTCTCTTTTGCAATCATCTTCTAATCTCCAAATGGTAATTTAAAACAATTTTTCAGCTTCCAGTCCTAGGTATAGAAAGGATGGTGGTAGAGGTATGCATGAAGCCAAAGGATAACAGACAATACATAGATTTACAGAGAATCTTTTGGAATTGTATGGACTGTTTCTGGCTCCTAAGAACTTGTATTGTTTTAAAGGTGTAACTATCACTGGATTCCATTGTCCCAACATTTTTGCTTTCAACAAATTACCAGTGATTTTTGTTTTATCTTTGGGAAATAAACATTTTGTTATTTCATTTTTGTGGTAACGAAGCAATGAATTCATTATGCATATTCTAGTTGGCTTCGTGGAATTTGTTTTCCTACTGTAACCAATCACTACAAATTTTCAAATGACAGACTCTTTCACCATTTCAGTCCCCTGAGTCATTTATTATGGCTGCAAATGAGTAAATTGCTTGGGGCCCAATTCTGCTGGTGTTATGTTGAGAGATTTAGACTAGTCAATGTAAATCCCCTACATACTGATCAAAAGTTTAAAAGAAGAAGAAGAAGGAGGAGGAGGAGAAGGAGGAGGAGGAGGAGGAGGAGGAGGAGGAGGAGGAGGAGAAAAAGGGGGAAAAAAAGGAATAGGAAGGAAAGAGAGAGAGAGAAAGGGATTTTGTTCCTTTTAGCTCTTTGCATTAATTAAAACTAGTTAAAATTCAGTGAATTACAAAAAATAGTATCAAGTTTCTCTTTTGTAATGGAGAGTATATAGCTGCCTATACAAAGGGATTTAAACATATGTGGCCCCAAAATACAATATTGAGCCACTACGCTTGAAATCCTTACTTTACTCTGAATTCATTATTACTGTGGGCAAATAAATTTTCTATTTTTTAGAGGATTTTACAAAGTGTAGAGTATGATTTTTGACCCCCCCAATCTATAATTGAGGAAAATTGTACAAAAAGAGGTAACAATAATAAAATATAAAAACAGGTGATACTTCATAAGAGCTGTATGAAGACTTAATGTCACCACCATTTAACTTTTGTTTCTTCATCAACCCCACATTTATAGATGTGACCCCTAAAGCCCTGAGATAATATGGAGCAGAAAGAAACCCAGGTAGAAGAGAGAATCTTAGGCTCTTTTATTGAATACATGTTGTATTTCTCCTGGCCCTGCTGAGAAAGTAAACTTCCCCCCAAATTTACAAAATGATGCTTTTTCCGTAGTTATTATGTTTCTGAACTATACCTTCAATTGAGGCTATGCCAGCACCTCAATTATCCACTGTGTTAGTTTGCTAGGGCTACTGTAATAAAGTACAATAAAATGGGTGGCTTAAAACAACAGAAATTTATTCTCTCACAGTTTGGAAGTGTGAAATCAAGATGTCAGCTGGGACATGCTATCTTACGATGCTTATAGGGAAGAATTTTTCCTCGTCTCCTCTAGCTTCTAATCTTTGCTGGCAATTCTTGCTATTATTTGCTTGTAGATATATCATTTCAATTACATGGACTATATTCTCCCATGTGTTTTCACTTTGCATTCTTCTTTCATGTAAAAATGTCCAAATTTCTGTCTCTAGGTTCAAATTTCCCCTTTTTATAATGATACCAGTCATACTGGAGTAGGCCCAACCTAATGACCTCATTTTCACTTGTCTGCTTCTATAAAGAACCTATTTTCAAATAAAGTCACATTTTGAGATAATGGGGGTTAGGACTTTGACATATCATTTTGGAAGGACTACAATTCGACCCATAACATCCATCTTCCAAAATCAGTGTTCAGAACTATAATTTTCTCATGGTCTTTGGCACATTTGATTTACTGTATTACCAATTAGGCTAAAAATATTCTAGATTCCTCTAGATAACTACTTTCTTGGCGTTTGGTCTGGCACTAAAATTCAAGGTGTCCTTACCCCAGAACCAGCATGTATTTGTAAAAATACTAAGCTATGTAAATGATACATAACAAATAAGAGAGATAACAGTAATTTGTTTATCTGTACTTTATATAATAATGTTTTAACCATAAACCATCCTTAAAACCCCTACGCAAAACAAAAACAAAAACGAAACTTAAGCAAAAAGTCAAATTGCAAAAATTTTTTTTGAGATAGTTTCCATCATAAAATTATTCACATAACAAAACAAGAGACCTGTTACAGAGAAAGCATTACTGATCATGGAGAACTGTGGCTAGAACACAAAGAGAAGAATCTAGGCAGATTTTAAAATCTTCTCTCTACTCTTTAAGCTGGATGTTCAACAAAATTTACTCAAATTCTGATCATTTCCTTCTGAGTACTCATCCATCAAGTGAATGTTATTAAGTAGAAGGAAAGTAAAAAATTTAATGAAATGAGCCCTCTCTGCCATCTATTCCACCTGTTTTCAGCTGCCTCAATTATAAGCAACTAACCACAGCTTACAAAGATGTGTATGAAAATGAGCTCTACTAACTTTTAGTCCACAGTCTCTTCCATGGAGCAATGACAAGAAGGAAAGGTGAAGTAAAATACATTCATAAATATAAATTTAACCATATCACTGAACAAATAGAAGTTGTAATCATTAGCAACTTTATTTTTCAGCCTTACTTGGTCTTAAATTTGCTCACGTTTGCCTCTTTTCCTGCTTCTATACGAAAATTTACACAGGCACCATGCCTTTTCTGCTTACTCTGCGTTAATTAAAAAACAAAAACAAAAACCGTAGTTACACTTAAAGTTACAAAATCAATTTTCATTCAGAAATTAGAATATGTATTCTTTTATCATCACATTTGATTAAAGTTAAATCTTTCTCCTCCTCTAGGTTGTTTTCAATGGGTAAAAACACCTTTAGTAAGAGGTGTTGTAGGGGATGGAGAGGAGATAGGAGGGAAGATAACAGGTAAAAAAAAATTCTTACTTTACTAATAAATTTGGGAGGATGCTTCACATTTAAAATTTAAAATTGTCTCTTTCTCTTACAGGGTGCTTATATGGGTTCTTCATAGAAACTCTCTTCCTCCCACCACTGCCCCCTCTCACCTGCAGATAGATTCCTTGATGCCGGAAATGACCTCTTACCCAACCTGTGTCTGGTAGTTTCTTTCTCAGTCTTTGGGACTGTGGTGATCCCTACATCTTCTGTCAATTGGGCACACTTGTTACTCTATATGGTGTTTGGTCAAGACATAAGAATACCCATGCTAGTTCTCTCACAATTATAAATTACCTCTGATCTATAGGAAAAATCGCATACCCTCTACTACAACAGAGTAGGAGGGCAGGCTTTCCTATGCCATGGTCTGTCCCTGACCCATCATTCAGCAGTAGCCATCCCATTTTCTGACCTTTAGATTTCTCAGGAGCAAGTATGACTGCAGTCTTCACCAATCCTAAGTATAGAATACATACCAATCTTACTGAAATGGTCTCACTGAAGCCTCTCCCAACTAAGTTGAAGCGAGAGTCATTTCACCCAGTCTCTCTCATTGGTACAAGTGGCACTCATCACAGACAGTAACTCAAGTCACACATAATTCTCTTATCAAGGCACTTTCCGATCCTTGATACTGATAAGGACATTTAGGCTGATCTCATAGAGTCACATAAATTTATTTTCAAAAATATGCATCTCATTTGGGGACTTGCTATTGATTTTCTTTGCTTCTTGGCTAAAACTTCCATATTAATATCCTGTTAAACTGCTATAGACTCTGTGCTATAGAAACTACACCAATGAGAAAAGCAGCACAGGGACAGTGGCCAAACAGTTCTTCAGCTTGTAGTGTGACCGTTTCCATTTTCCGTAGCATCTGCAACTTCTCTGGGTGATTTCATGCTTTGAAGCAAACTCAAACTCCTCCCAAATCCACCCCACTTATATCCTGTAAGGGAGAGCGCGCAAGAGCGCATGTCTCTTCTGACAAAGGGAGAGCCCAAAGATGGCGCCTTCCCGTTTCACTCGCGGAGAGCGTGTCAGCCCTCTGCAGATGTGTGTCACACCAGATGCCTACCCTTCAGCCTGATGCTCCAAGACAAACAAATGGGCTTTTCCCGCACAAAGTCCAAGTTGCGGAGTTTTCCTTGTCTGCTTCTGTGGAGGACCCTGAGGCAGGTGAGTCCTCCTGAAGAGCTTTTTTCTCACATCGCTGTGGCCTTGTGGGTCTCCTGTACATAAGTGGCTTTGGTTTTCAAAGCTAGATGTTTTAGGTGCTCGTCTCTCAGGTGCAAGTCTTTAAAGTCCGGGTTGCCCAGAGTGGGGTTTCTAAGGCTTTGCTTCCCAGGCAGAAGCTCCAAGTTCTGAGTTCCCCTCTGACTAGGCAGCCAGCCCAGGGGGCGGCCAGGCCTTTTATAACCTCAGGCTGGTTTGTGTCCCTGCCTTTCCTACCCACTTTCTTGTGAGTCTTTTTCCTTCACCCATCAGTAGGAATCACTCAGCCAGGTTTTAGGGGGGTTTGTTTTTGTTTTTTACCCCCGACGAAGTTGTTCCATGTGGAGCTGTAGGTGCAAGGGTATTTGTGGAAGAGGTGAGTTCAGGATCCGTTATCGTTGTCTTAAACCAGTCAGTTAATAGCGATTTGAATGTGGACATGTGCCTTATAATACCATGGAAAGGCAGTCGTTTAATAAAGGATGACAGGAGGGTCCCCTTCTCAACTGAGGCCTTTATCACTTTTTCCTTGAATGATTCTATTATTATAATCACAAGAATGTAGTCTCTTTCCTTCTCCTATTTCCTGTGTCTTAATTTGTTTTTGACCAAGTCAAGGCAGTGGGAATCATGAGCTGGCAGAAGTGATCTTCCTCAGGTGCAGACAATAATGGGATGCATTTTCTTTGCTTCTTTTATTTTTTTTTTAAGATTTTATTTATTTATTTGACAGAGAGAGAGCAAGAGAGGGCTTGAGCAAGGGGGGAGGAATGCACACTCCCAATGAACAGGGAGTCCAATGTGGGACTTGATCCCAGGACATGACATGATCGTGACATGAGCCAAGGCAGAGGTTTAAATGACTGAGCCCCCAGGGCCCCCCTCCCCCGCCAGTGCATTTTCTATAGAGAATTTGGAAACAGTAATAAGACCAACTGAAAGTCAATCTGTATTATTACCGTGCACCAGTAATTCTAAACAGTGCTGTTACCAGTTGAACTGTATCCCTCCTTGCAAAAGGTATGTCGAAGTCCTAATTCCCACTGCCTCAGAATGTGACTTTCATTGGAAATAAGACGTTGAGATGTAGTTAGTTAAGATTCTGTCATAATAGTAAAGTGGCCCTAAATCCAATATGCATGAGGTTCTTGTAAGAGACACAAAGACAGGGAAAGTGTTCTATGTATATGTAGGCAGGGATTGGAGCAGTGTACTGGTAAGCCAAAGAACATCGAGGAAAGTGTTTATTCATTAAAAGTTGGGAGAGAAGCATGGAAGTGATTATTTTTCTGAATACTCAGAAGGAACCAATCCTGCCAACACCTTTATTTCAGATTTTAGCCTCCAAAACAGCAAGAAAATAAATTTCTGGTGGTTTTAATCCACCCAGTTTGTGGCACTTTTTTATGCTTGGACTAGGGAACTAATACAAATAATGATGATAAAATACTCCCCAGTCTCTTAAAATCACTAATTTAGTTACTAACATAACAAAACAAGTATTAGTAAATACTTTCAAATTCTTTAGCCAAATACATTTTATTTCCAAACCTAATAAAGTTCTCTACTGGAGTGCAGTGGATTCTTCTTCTGATTGAAACTTCGCTTTGGATTTGGATAGGAAGGCCAAAGGTGGGAGGAGTAACTTGAGAAGCAGGACGCAGTGAGTAGACTAGTGAAAAGCTGTGTCTGCCATGTGTTGGCAGTGCTTAAAAGAAGTAAGCCTGAGGGCACCTGGGTGGCTCAGTGGGTTAAAGCCTCTGCCTTCAGCTCAGGTCATGATCCCAGGGTGCTGGGATCGAGCCCCACATTGGGCTCTCTGCTCAGCAGGGGGCCTGCTTCCTCCTCTCTCTCTGCCTGCCTCTCCGCCTACTTGTGATCTCTGTGTGTCAAATAAATAAATAAAACCTTAAAAAAAAAAAAAAAAGAAGTAAGCCTGCTGACAACATCTATTATAATATAAATGCCAGGGTGAAAATGCTCTGACATTAATACTATGATGTCCTGCCTTCACTCACCACAACCATCATAAAAATGCCTGTAGGTTGCTTTCTTACCTAATTTTTGCTCTGCTTTATCCATTTCCGAACTCTAACTTCCAGTCCAAGCTCCCCAAAAGATCTTGGATAAAATCAGTTTTGTTTTGTTTTGTTTTTGCGTTTAACACCTTCATGTCTAAGAGTCAGTCTGAAGCACCTAGAAAAATGACAGCATGACCCAAAATGTCCCATCAAGTCTTCTGAGAGCAGAGACAATGATTGATTTCTCAAGTAAGTTACCAAAATTGGCGAATCGCTGATTTGCAAAACTGGACAACAAAAAATAAACAACTATTTATTTTTTCTTTCTTTCTCTCTCTCTCTCTCTCTCTCGCTCACTCTCGCTCTCTTATCCCAGGGCCCTATTTTGACTAGAGAATACTGTTTGCCCCATACTTTTCCTCACATGCAAAGTACCTTGGAAGGATATTATGCATTCCCAACCTGTCAGCTTTGGCTGAATTACAGAGTGCTCAATTATTCTCTAATTGAATAGCTGCCCAATGCAGGCCACGTAATGACTTCCTGATTATCTGCCTTTAAATGATGAATGAAATGAATATGTAGCATTCTGTTCAAATATAGCATACTTAGCATGCCAAATGAAAACTGATTTTGTGCTCCTCTCTCTGAAAAACGTATATTTTATTGTAATTCAGTTCAATGGTTGTTCGGCTGCTTGTTTTCTAGTCATCAAGATAAACATTGAATGAGCTATCTAGGAGAACATTAGTCTTCATTTTTGCTTTCCAACAGATGCTAAAGGTGTTAAACATTGTTTAGATTATTTGGGTTCCTCTCTTTACATCATCTCATTGGGGAAAAAAATAAGGAAGGTCATATTTTTTATGAACAGTTCTTGTTGGCAGAGTTCCAATACACATTGGCAAAAAAACAAATCTGTTATGATGAATGTGTTGCAAAGACAACACCATTAAAATATGAATAAATTATTTATTGGCAAGAGTGCTTTTTATAAAGCGGCAATTTACAGTATTAGCACCAAAAAAGAGAACATGATTTGAAATCTGATTGTATGCCTCATCTATAATAATAGTGGTTTGTATGACCAGTTCTTTTTCTTTTTACACACTTTTACCTTCAATACACTAATTTATAAAAACCAACTCAAGAAACTGTATGAGAGAACTCATCATATGTAGTAGTAACTTTAAAAAAAAATTTGTTTATCAGAGAACATGCACAAGCAGGGGGAGCAACAGGCAGAGGGAGAAGCAGGCTCCCGACTGAATAAAGAGCCCAAGGGGGTCTCAGTCCCAGGATCCTGGGATCATGACTTGAGCTGAGGGCAGATGCTTAATCTACTGAGCCACGCTGGTGTCCTATAGTAAGAGGCAACCTTTCCCACTCACTTAGAAAGAAGAGAACTCTCAGGCAAGTAAGGAAAGAAAGAATTATGGAAAGAGAAGAAAGGGAGAGAGGAAGAATTTTGTTACCTCTTCTAATATGTGGATAATATTGCATATTAATTGGTGCTTATGTGTCATTCCTAGGAATGGTTTTGTATGGTGTATATTCTGGGTCAGCTTTCAGTCAAATGCTCTCTGAGATAAAGGAGAGAACATCCTCTAACAACTTCTTGAAATTTTCCCTTAATTAAAAAAAAAAGATATATTTATTTATTTGAGAGAGAGAGAGCATGTATGCTCACAGGTGCAGGAGTGGGAGGAGGGGCAGAGGGAGAGGGAGGAGAATCCTCAAACCGACTTCCTGCTGAGAGTGGAGCTGGATTCCAGGACCTGAGTTCATGACCTGAGCTGAAATCAGGAGTCAGACACTCAATGGATTTAGCCATGCAGGCATCCCTCTAAATTTTATTTTTATATTATAAAGGGAATTCCTTAATTAAAACAGAAAAAAACCTTTCACATGTATTTCTTTCAAGATGTTAAGCTAATTGATTTCAGACTCTCTGAATATGCTTCTTTGTCTTATCTCTCTTTTTTATGTCCTTCTGTTGTTTCTTTTTTTCTATATCTTCTCTTTTGTTTTTCATTATTAAACATGAACTGATAGCTCCATAGATAAATCTAGCCCACAAATGCTTTTGGTTTGGTGCACTAGCATTTTGCAAAAACTCTGAATTTATTTTCATCATTTAACATGGCAAGTTTCATATAAACACGTGTTATCCAGTTTCTCATTGAAATTCATTTCTAAGAATACAGGCCAATAGGAGTTTCCTCTTTAGATGAGCCATGCACTGTCTAGTTGGCCAAAAATTCAGCCCATTTTTCTCATATACATGGTAAAACTAGCATGGTAAAACTTTGCAGTCTCTAGGACACATTTCAGATTCCATTTTTGATCCAGCCATATCCACAAAATGGTGTGCTCAGTCCAGGGACACGTGGAATCAATCACTGGTTTCAGAAGGCAACATTAGAACTTGTGCCAAAAATTATTTCTATATTAAGTTGAGAAAGAAGCTGTGTTTTGCTAAGATTTAATATACCCATTGTCACGGTGCCCATTTTTATTGCACATATCTGTTAGTGATGTGTCTTAAATAGCTCATAGGGCTTTTAGAGACAAGTAAGCTTTCCACATTATGGAGCAATGGACAGTTGCACCAACTTTTGTGGTCACTTTTAACATGGTGTGATGTTATGGTTTAGTTAAATATAAGAATTGTCTGATCAGGAAATAGGTAGCTGACATTAGAAGATGCCTATAAAGAAATAGAGGTAATAAATAACATTAACAATATGAGTATAAGTAAACATGACAGAACTGTCTATACTCCTTTTCCCAATACAGTCCTCATCAAGCACATTATGAGCTAAAACCATATAATCTGATAAGGTCTGATAAACTGTCCACTAAAAATGAATTTTTCAAAGTAAAGGTGACATTTTAGCACTCAGTGTGAAAGTGACTGTTTTTGTGCTATGAAGAAAACATTTTGAAAATGGATGCTTAAAAATCCTTCTATTCCATTCTGAAAACTATACTTTGTCATCTGTAAGAAGAAAAAATGTCTAGATTAATCTCTTTTACACACACATGTGCACGCATGCCCCCATACAAACTTAGCTGTGGATTTTTTGTAACTGTCTTAAAAATCTCCCAAATATGAAACTTCTGTGCATTTTTAAGTCATTTTTACAAAAATTTTAAAATGCATTCCTTCCTGAAATTTTGCAGTTCAATAGTAAAAGCTATCACTTAAATCAAAGATTGGATTAAAAAGTTTTTATTATTGAAAAATGATCTGATGTTTTCTTATATTTGGATCTCTCTATATACAACTACAAATATATGATAAAAATTATATATAATACTATATATATTTATGTATGTGTATGTGTGTGTGTGTGTGTGTGTGTGTTTAGAGAGAGAGAGAGAGAGTCTCTCCTAGGTATGATAGCCATGAAACTTAACATTAAAATTTAAAAAATCTTATAACCAGGTAAAGTGTATTATAATTTTAATCTTCAAAACTAGAAAACTATATTTGGTTGGATTTTCCCTTAAAAAATTACTGCATTTCATTAGTTATAGAGTATGCATGTTAACATCTCTGAAATTAGATTGTACCTTACAATTGATGAGTGGCCTATGATCGTTAAACTGGCAGTATTTTCTCTTTCTTAGTGCTAAAAAAAAATTATAGAGCATCTTATATTTAATGGAAGATAGCACTAATAATTATGCTAATGATACTATATTTAATGGGAAAAATAAATTCTGTATAATATATAAATATAATTTATGAAATATTTTGATTTCATCTTTTTTCTGAAAGAGCACTTTAATGCTCAGCCATGTTTCCTGTCTCAAACTGTGTCCTATTTGTTTGTTTGTTTGCTTATTTTCTTTCTTTCTTAATTTTTAATTTTTTTAAAGATTTTATTCATTAACTTCACAGAGAGGGAGAGTATAAGCAGGGGGAGGAGTAGAGGGAGCAGGAAGCCTGATGTGGGGCTCCATCCTAGGACCTTGGGACCATGACCTGAGCCGAAGGCAGTCGCTTAACCAACTGAGCCGCCCAGTTGCCCTCTTTCTTTCTTTTTTTTTTTTTCTTCTCATTATACCTGTTCTCTATGTATAGATAACAGATTTGTGATTATTAACTTTTCTTTTGAGTAGATAAATCATACACTATTTAACAAAGCTAAAAATTATGGGAAAAAAGGAAGGGAAAACATTTCTTAGAAGTGTTTAGCTAAGGGTGCCTGGGTGACTCAGTGGGTAAGTATCTACCTTTGGCTCAGATCATCGTCCCAGGGTCCTGGGATTGAGTCCTGTGTTGGGCTCCCTGCTTATGGGATAACTGCTTTTCCCTGCCCCCACCGGCCCCCCCATTCCTGCTCTCTCTTGCTATTTATCTCTCATAAATAAATGAATAAAATCTTTGGAAAAAAAAAGTATTTGGCTGTAAGCTTACAGCTAAAACCTTAAGCTCCTGTGATTCATAAGTATTGACTATAGGCTGAGATATCTGTGTTGTATAACCACTAACAGAAATTAGGGGACTTTTTTCTCTTTTATGGATTTATTTATTTGAGAGAGAGCATGTGGAAGAGAGCATGAGTGCTAATAAGGGGGAGGAGCAGAGAAAGAGTGAGAATCCCCATGCAGATTCCCTGCTGGATGTGGAACCCTTCCAGCAGAACTTGATCCCAGTACCCTGAGATCATGACCTGAGCAGAAATCCAGAATTGGATGTATAACCGAATGAGCTGCCCAGGGACCACCGGAGGACTTTCTATTTGTTAGTACAAAAACTCCTCTAAGAAGTTTGATGGTTCTGACAAGAAGGTTGTTTAGCCCCGATGTATCCTGGTGTCCATGCTAACTCTTGAATGTGTTTTCTGACTCTGTCTGTGGAATCTGGATTTTGCCACCAGCATTAGCTCTGCCAGTGGGACAGTTCCTATCCCTTCTAAGCTTCTTAGCATTCCATTTGTATTGTTCTAAAAATCTATGGCCTTTGATATCCCCCTCATCATCCTTTGTATCTGACACTCTAGTAGTGTTTCAGATTTATAAGTAATTAATCCACTGAGACTTTAAAGAAATAAATATAGCTTTTTGGAGGAGATGTCTTTTTTTTCTTTTAAACATATAATACATTATTTGCCCCAGTGGTACAGGTCTAAGAATCATCAGGCTTACACATTTCACAACACTCACCATAGCACATACCCTCCACAGTGTCCATAACCCAGCAACCCTATCCCTACCTCCCACTGCATCTGCCCCCTCAGCAATCCTCAGTTTTGTGAGATTAAGAGTCTCTTATAGTGTGTCTCCCTCCTGATTCCATCTTGTTTCATTTTTTCCCTCCCTACCCACCATGACCCCCTACCCTCTCAAATTCCTCAGATCAGAGAGATCATATGATAATTGTCTTTATCTGACTGACTTATTTCACTTAGCATAACACCCTTTAGTTCCATCCACATCATTGCAAATGGCAAGATTTTTTTTTTGAAGATTTCATTTATTTATTTGACAGACAGAAATCACAAGAAGGCAGAGAGGCAGGTAGGGGGTGGGGGAAGCAGGCTTCCCACCAAGCAGATAGCTCAACATGGCACTTGATCCCAGGAACCTGGGATCATGACCTGAGCCAAAGGCAGAGGCTTTAACCCACTGAGCCATCCAGGTGCTCCTCAGTTTTTTTTTTTTTTCTTTTATGGCTGCATGGTATTCCATTGTATATACCACTTCTTCTTTATCCATTCATCTGTTGGTAGACATCTAGGTGCTTTCCATAGTTTGGCTATTGTGGACATTGCTTCTATAAACATTTGGATGCACTGGCTCCTTCAGATCACTACATTTTTATCTTTAGGATAAATACCCAGTAGTGTGATTGCTGGTTCATAGAGTATCTCTATTTTCAACTTTTTGAGGAACCTCCATGCTGTTTTCCAGAGTGGCTGTACCAGCTTGCATTCCCACCAACAGTGTAGGAGGGTTCCCCTTTCTCCACATCCTCACTAACATGTTATTTCCTCCCTTGTTAATTTTAGCCATTCTGACTGGTTTGAGATGGTATTGCACTATGATTTTGATTTGCATTTCCCTGTAGCCGAGGGATTTTGAGCACTCTTTCATGTGTCTGTTGGCCATTTGGATGTCTTCTTTGCAGAAATGTCTGTTTATGTCTTCTGCCCATTTCTTCATTGGATTTTTCTTTGGGTGTTGAATTTGATGAGTTCTTTCTAGATTTTGGATACTAGCCCTTTATCTGACATGTCATTTGCAAATATCTTCTCCCATTCTGTCAGTTGCCTTTTGGTTTTGTTGATTGTTTCCTTTGCTGTGCAAAAGCTTTTGATCTTGATGAAGTCCCAATAGTTCCATTTTTGCCTTGCTTGCCTTGTTTTCGGTGATATTTCTAGGAAGAAGTTACTGAGGCTAAGGTCGAAGAGGTTGCTACCTGTGTTCTCCTCAAGGATTTTGATGGGTTCCTTTCTCATATTGAGGTCTTTCATCCATTTTGAGTCTATTTTGTGTGTGGTGTAAGGAAATGGCCCAGTTTCATTCTTCTGCATGTGGCTGTCCAATTTTCCCAACACCATTTGGTGAAGAGACTGTCTTTTTTTTTTTTTTTTTTTTTTTTTTTTTTTTTTCAATTGGACATTCTTTCCTGCTTTGTTGAAGATTAGTTGACCATAGAGTTGAGGGTCCATTTCTGGGCTCTGTCTTCTGTTCCATTGATCTGTGTGTCTGTTTTTGGGCCAGTACTATACTGTCTTGATGATGACAGCTTTGTAATACAGCTTGAAGTCTGGAATTATGATGCCACCAACTTTAGCTTTCTTTTTCAAGACTCATCTGGGTATTCGGGGTATTTTCTGGTTTCATATAAATTTTAGGATGACTTGTTCCATTTCTTTGAAAAAAAATGATGGTATTTTGATCAGGATTGCTTTAAATGTGTAGATTGCTATACATAGCATAGACATTTTCACAGTATTTGTTCTTCCAGTCCACGAGCATGGGCATTTTCCATTTGTTTGTGTCTTCCTCAGTTTCTTTCATTAGTACTTTATAGTTTTCTGAGTACTGATTTGTTGCCTCTTTGGTTAAGTTGTTTCTAGGTATCTTATGGTTGTTGGTGCAGTTGAAAATGGGATCGACTCCTTAATTTCTCTTTCTTCTGTCGTGCTGTGGTGTGTACAAGTGCAACTGATTTCTGTGCATTGTTTTTATAACCTGACACTACTGAATTCCTGTATGAGTTCTAGCAGTTTTGGAGTGGAGTCTTTTGCATTTTCCACATAAAGTATCATATCATCTGTAAAGAGTGAGATTTTGCCTTCTTTGTCAGTTTGGTTGCCTTTAATTTCTTTTTGTTGTCTGATTGTGGAGGCTAGGACTTCTAGTACTGTGTTGAGTAGCAAAGGTGATAGTGGACAGCCCTGCTGTGTTCCTGACCTTAGGGGAAAAGCTCTCAGGTTTTCCCCATTGAGACTGATATTTGCTGTGGGTTTTTCATAGATGGCTTTGATGATATTGATGTATGTATTCTCTATCCCTACACTTTGAAGAGTTTTGATCAAGAAAGGATACTGTACTTTGTCAAATGCTTTTTCAGCGTCTATTGAGAGTATCATGTTCTTGTTCTTTCTTTTATTAATGTATTGTATCACATTGACTGATTTGCAGACGTTGCACCAACCTTGCAGCCAGGAATAAATCCTGCTTTTTCACGGTGAATTATTCATTTAATGTACTGTTGGATCCTATTGGCTAGTATTTTGGTGAGAATTTTTGCATTTGTATTCATCAAGAATTTTGGTCTGTAATTCTCCTTTTTGATGGAGTCTTTGTCTGGTTTTGGGATCAAGGTAATGATGGCCTCATAAAATGAGTTTGGAAGTTTTCCTTCCATTTCTATTTTTTGGAACAGTTTCAGGAGAATAGGTATTAATTCTTTAAATGTTTGGTAAAATTCCCCTGGGAAGCCATCTGGCCCTGGGCTTTTGTTTGTTCTGAGATTTTTTTGATGACTTCTTCAATCTCCTTACTGGTTATGGGTCTGTTCAGGTTTTCTATTTCTTCCTGGTTCAGTTTTGGTAGTTTATATGTCTCTAGGAATGCATCCATTTTTTCCAGATCACCAGATTTTCTGGTGTGTAGTTGCTCATAATATGTTCTTATAGTTGTTTATATTTCTTTGGTGTTGGTTGTGAACTCTCCTCTTTCATTCATGATTTTATTAATTTGGGTCATTTCTCTTTTCTTTTTGATAAGTCTAGCCAGGGGTTTATCAATCTTATTAATCTTTCAAAGAACCAGCTCCTAGTTTCATTGATTTGTTCTACTGTTCTTTCAGTTTCTCTTTCATTGATTTCTGCTCTGATTTTTGTTATTTCTCTTCTGCTGGCTTCAGGCTTTATTTACTGTTCTTTCTCCAGCTCCTTTATGTGTAGGGTTAGGTTGTGTACTTGAGACCTTTCTTGATTTGTGAATTAGGTTTGTATTGCTATATGCTTTCCTCGCAGAACCACCTCTGCTGTGTCTCAGCGATTTTCAACAGTTGTATTTTCATTTTCATTTGTTTCCTTGAATTTTTTCAATTTCTTTTTAATTTCCTGGTTAATGCATTCATTCTTTAGTAGGATGTTCTTTAGCCTCCATGTGTTTGAGTTCTTTCCATCTTTCCTCTTGTGATTGAGTTCTAATTTCAAAGCATTGTAGTCTGAAAATATTCAGGGAATGATCCCAGTCTTTTGGTACCAGTTGAGACGTGATTTGTGACCCAGGATGTGATCTTCTCTGGAGAATGTTCCATGTGCATTAGAAAAGAATGTGTATTCTGTTGTTTTGGAATGGAATGTTCTGAATATATCTGTGATGTCCATGTGATCCAGTGTGTCATTTACAGCCTCTATTTTCTTGTTATTTCCTGGTTATTGTTATTTGCTTAGATGATCTGTCCATTTCAGCATGGGGGGTGTTAAAGGCCTCTACTATTATTGTATTATTGTTGACATATTTATTTGATTCTGTTATTAATTGGTTTATATAATTGGCTGCTCCCATGTTAGGGCCATAGATACTTAAAATTGTTAGATCTTGTTGGACAGACCCTTGAAGGATGATATAGTGTCCTTCCACATCTTTTATTATAGTCTTTGGCTTAAAATCTAATTTATATGTTATAATGATTGCCACCCCAGCTTTCTTTTGATGTCCATTAGCATGCTAAATTGTTTTCCACCCCTTAACTTTAAATCCAGAGGGGTCTTTCGGGTCTAATATGAATTTCTTGTAGATAAAATATCAGTGGGTCTTGTTTTTTTTAAACCATTCTCATACCCTGTGTCTTTTGATTGGGGGCATTTAGCCCATTACATTCAGGGTAACTATTGAAAAATATGAATTTAGTGCCACTATATTCCTGTAAGGTGACTCTTACTGTATATTGTCTCTGTTCCTTTCTGGTCTTTTAGGCTCTCTCTTTGCTCAGAACCCTTTTAATATTTCCTGTAGGGCTGATTTGGTGTTTGCAAATGCTTTTAAGTTTTGTTTGTCCTGGAAATTTTTTCTCTGTCCTTCTATTTTCAATGACAGCCTAGCTGGATATAGTATTCTTGGCTGCATTTTTTTTTTCTCATTTATTGCTCTGAATATATCATGCCAGTCCTTTCTAGCCTGCCAGTTCTCTGGATAAGTTTGCTGCCAATCTAGTATTTCTGCCATTGTATGTTACAGACCTCTTGTTCCGAGCTGCTTTCAGGATTTTCTCTTTGTCACTGAGACTTGTAAGTTTTACTATTAGATGACAGGGTATGGACCTATTTTTATTGATTTTGAGGGAAGTTGTCCATGCCTCCTGGATTTTGGTGTTTGTTCCTTTTGCCAAATTAAGAAAATTCTCTGTTATAATTTGCTCCAGTATACCTTCTGGCCCTCTCTCTTTCTTCTTCTTTTGGGATCCCAATTATTCTAATACTGTTTCATCTTATGGTGTCACTTATCTCTCGAATTCTCCCCCCATGGTCCACTAGTTATTTGTCTCTCTTTTGCTCAGCTTTATTCTCCATCATTTGGTCTTCTGTATCACTAATTCTTTCTTCTGCCTCATTTATCCTAGCAGTAAGAGTCTCCATTTTTTATTCCACCTCATTAATAGCTTTTTTTATTCCATCTTGGTTAGATTTTAGTTCTTTTATTTTTCCAGAAGGGATTTTATTTCTCCAGAAAGGGATTCTCTAATATCTTCCATGCTTTTTTTCAAGCCCAGCTAGCACCTTGGTAATCATCATTCTGATTTCTAGTTTTGACATATTACTAATGTCTGTATTGATTAGGTTCCTAGCTGTTAGTACTGCCTCTTGTTCTTTTTTTTTTTTTTTTTTTTTTTTTTTTTTTGGTGGTTTTCCACCTAGTCATTTTATCCGGATAAGAATAGTTGAGTGAGAGAACAAAATACTAAAAGGGGAGCCATGACCCCTGAAAAATATACACTAAACCAAATCAGAAGAGATCCGAAACCGGGGTCGGGGGAGAAGAAATGGGAAAAAAAAAGAAAAGCGCGCGCGCGCGTGTGTGTGTGTGTGGTATGTGCTTGTGTATGTATGTGTGTGTGTGTGTGTGTGTATGTATGTATGTATATATATATATATATGTATGTATATATATATATATGAATGAATGGTGATTAAAACAGAGCCACATACTTGATTTTGAATGTATTTTGGCCTGTTAGAAGAAACTTCCCAAATTTTTGGGACATATACATATATGTATATATGTATATATACACATTTTTCTTTCTTTAAAATATGGGTAAACATGATGAAGGGGTGGAATATGAATGTAAAGATGAAAATTTAAAAAGATTCTAAAAAAGGAGTTGGTAAGATAAGTTGGTTGAGAAGAGAAAAGAAAAAAAAAGGAAGAATGTGATCAGTCTGGAGACTAGAACAAAGTCCTGTGCTAGATTTTGGGTATATTTTGATTAGAAGAAATTGTATCCCAAAATTTTAAAGAAAGAAAAACCTATATGTATACAAAAAATAAAGTTAAATACAATGAAGGGATAAAATATGAGTATAACAATGAAGATTAAAAAAGATTTTTATTTTTATTTTATTTTTTTATTTTTTTAAAAGAATTTATTTATTCATTTGATAGAGAGAGATCACAAGTAGGCAGAGAGGCAGGCAGAGAGAGAGGAAGGGAAGCAGGCCCCCTGCTGAGCAGAGAGCCCCATGCGGGCTCGATCCCAGGATCCCGAGATCACGACCTGAGCCCAAGGCAGCGGCTTAATCCTCTGAGCCACCCAGGCGCCCCTAAAAAAGATTTTTAAAAGGTATTGATGATAAGATAGCAAGATAATAATGACATATTATATTATTATAATGATAATAAGATAAATAGTTTAAAAACAGTAAAATAGGCAAGAGGAAAAATTAAAAAAAATGAATGAGGAAAAAAATTTTAAAAATTTAACTTTGAAAGACTAAAGGATCATGTGAAAAAAACCATGGATTTGATGTGTTGCTTTCTTCTAGCTCTGGAGTTCATTGATTGGTGAACTTGGTCTTGGCTGGATGTTCTTGCTGCTCTTCTTGGGGAGGGGCCTGTTGCAGTGATTCTCAAAAGTTTGCCAGAGGCAGAGTTGCACCGCACTCGCCAGGGGCCAGGTTAAGCAGTCTGCTTGGTTTTGGTTTTGGGAGCTTTTGTTACCTGAATGCTCTCCTTTTGGCTTTGGAGAAGGGGAATTAAGATGGCGGCCTCCCAATCTCTGGCCATAGGAGCTGAGAACTCAGGGCCCCACTTCTCAATGCACTCTCAGAGACAAGCAGTCAATCTCTCTTCCTGGTCTCTAGCTGCATTCTGAGATCACCCAGCCTCTGCCCAAAAGTTTCTATCTTGGGCGGATGGCCCATTTGGAGTCTCCAACCCCAGCTGGTTCCTGCAGTGCACTGTTGCACTGCTCCTCCCAGAGGAGGAAGGTGAGTCTCTCTGGATCTGCTGCTTATTGGGCCCCTGCCCCAATTACAGTTGCCTGACTATGCTGTAGATCATGGTTTAAGGTAATCCCGAGCTGAAAGCCCACTCCTCAGTTCCGTCTCTGTAGCTGGCTTTCTCTGAGCTCCCTCTCTGGGGCTCTGCCACACTCAGACAACCCAGGTCTGGGAGCTCTGCCACACTCAGACAACCCAGGTCTTTCTGTGACCCAGTGGATTTATATATAATAATATATGGTGTTTTCATTATGCTGTGTGTGTGTGTGTGTGTGTGTGTGTGTGTGTGTGAGTAAATAAATGCCTTATATTATCAGAATTTCCATTTGGTAAAATGGAATATACCAGTGTCCCAGGGCTGTTGTAATAACACCTAGGTAATGTTTGTTTAAAGTGCTTGGCACATAGGTACTACTTCAGTAGGGATGTTATTGCCATAATTTTGTTGATTTATTGTTATTTCTCTCATTCTTCCTTTATAGATAAGGGACCTATTTCATTGAAATTTACTTGCTTTGAAGAGTTTACCTAATATGACAAGCCTCAGATTTGAATCAAGGACGAAAGCCTCTTTTAACCATTTTCTTTCCACCTTCCTCCTAGGATTTTGATTGTTTTGTGTTTTTTAATTTTGTTTTACTGACTCCTGTCCATTCTTGATGAAGGTCTTTGCCTTAGACATGCTATGTGTTACTTTCTGTTTATTTTTTTCTTCCACCATTCCACTATTTTATTCCCTACCGCCAGTGGCTTTGCTTCTCTCCAGTATACTTCCTGGGGGAAAGATGAAGTTAGGAAATAAGCTGCAAAGCATTCCTTTTTTCACGCTTGCCTCAATTTCTTACTTCTGCTTATTTTTAGAGCTTTACATTGATTTTCTGTATATGTTAAAATGCGTATTTTGAGTTTTTTTAATGATTTTATTATTTGACAGAGAGAGAGAGAGATCACAAGTAGGCAGAGAGGCAGGCAGAGAGAGAGAGGGGGAAGCAGGCTCCCTGCTGAGCAGAGAACCTGATGTGGGGCTCGATCCCAGGACCTTGAGATCATGAACTGGGCCAAAGACCGAGGCTTAACTCACTGAGCCACCCAGGTGCCCCCAAATGCATATTTTCTTATTTAAATTGCAACTGTGGAAATCTTATAATTCTATTAAACACGTGGAATATATTTTTTATTGTTGTTGCTTTCATGTCTATCAATGAAACTTCAAAATTAAACACCATCATCACAAATGCCAGAGGACCTAGGGCAAGGACGTGGGTGAAGTAAATGAGGTGCCTAGGGTACAATATTTAAGGAAGCTCTTTATCTCAGCCTTATGCATGTGCAAAGTCAGCACCTCCGGATGATGCCTTCTTAAAATTTGCATCAAAGGAGTTTCACTTGGCTTCGCTTAAGTCCAGGCTCTGAGTATCTAGATATTCTTTCATAGAATCATGGTTTCCTTATATTATTTCTGGATTGGGAAGGAGGATATTTGTTATTTTGGGTTTTTCATAATAATGGGTTGAACTTCTAGCTCTCTTGGAATTTGCTGTGGCATAATAACAAGTTTAAAACCAGACAATGTTCTACTAAAGGCCAGGTGTTCAGAGTATAATAAACAGCTCCCTAAAGATTAGAAAATGAATATTTAACTAGATGACTACATTTGATTTCCTTCATTCATTTTTTATCATTTCACTGAAAACTTTCTTGATGGAAATCACATTGACAGGATTTTAATATCTTCTCGTAAATGAAACCTGTCATTCGTATAGGTATATTTCTTTGCAGTACTATCTGGTAAACTCTGGTGACCAGTAATTTTCTCCATAGTTAAGACATAGGAAACTTCATGCAGATTGTACCTCAAGAGTATAAAATTTTTCCTGAGAAGTTGATCGTTATGATGAAACTAGTTACGTTAATTAGGTCCTGTTTACGAAGAGCCTGATTTTTTTGTTTTTGTGTGTGTGTGTGTTTTTTACATAGGAGAAAAAAATAACCATCTATGAAAGCTTTAAGTGCTTAATTGTTTGTATTTTCCTTTCAGAGGCAAAGAGAACTATCCTGCCCATCAAAACAGAATTTTGTGCAGAGGGTTTCAGATTCCTTCTCAAAAAACTAGACCCAAGAAACAAAGCTCTCTAGACCTGGCATTTACTAAAAATTAGCAGTTAATACAGTTACTTTGGAAATAGAGGCCAGAACATCTGCCTTTATATTTCCACTGGATTTATCTTATGATTGTAGTTCCAGAAGTTCTAATGTAGTAAGAAATGGTTTAGAGTTCCAGTATCAGATTTTGCTAAGTAAGTATTTTCCAATTACACAAATGACAGCTTTCATCTGATTGCCTATCAGAACTCAGAGAAAAGTCCCAAAACAATGCAAAAAGCTGATAACATCATCAGGTTTCTCTACACTTGTACATATTCCTAAATATTGCCTTGTCAACTTCATTCTCATGTTTACGCTGGGAGAGGGCCCAAAGCAATTTTATTGTTATTGTTTTTAACTTGTGCTACCAACATTAAAGGAGATTTGCAAGTGTGTTATTGTTGTTTGTTATAAATTCTCTAAGATTCTCATGGAAGATTGAACCCAATATAAACTCATGGGATGTCTACACAATATAAGATGTCCTGTTTTGTAACTTTCATAATGCCTTTCCATTTCATTTCTTTGACCTGAATTAAGTCCAAACCTAAGATAAATAAAGACTTTCTAGTAATCTCTCTATAAATGATGAAATGTAATGTATACAGTCACCCAACAGAAAGACAAATAAATAATTCCTGTGACCTTTGGGAGGAAAATGAAACTTTTAAAAGCTTTTTTTTTTTTTATTAAGTTTGCTTTTGTTTATTTTAAAACATTTTTTCTTTACTTTCCATATCCTGTTTGTTAATGATCGTAGTGATAGGCATTGCATTTCAGAATCTACTCAAATCCTCATGGAAGCAGCAACTGAGACTGAAGAAAAACTGGTTCTATCAGGTTAATCTAGGATTTCCAAACTGAGTTCAGATCAAAAAAGAAACCCAAGATTTCCCAGTGAATGGGGATCTTGGTTTTATTCATATAAAGCTCTTCCATCACCCACTCCAGCATGATGCTTCTGAAATGCAGAAACCTGTCACTTCTGAGATAAATCCACTAATCCACTTCTGTCCTTGGCATTCTCTGTGTTCGGTGGGCAGATCTTTTTGGTGTGGATATTTCCTAACACTTATTCTCAGCACTACCTTTGTGTCATAAGCTGATAGCTTTAACCGATGCTTTTCTTGTCTTCCAGATTCAACGAAGACATCCAGACGGCTCTGTGTGGTGTTTTGAGAGCAGCCCCTGTTGAAGCTCTTCTGTAGGTAATCCCTGGGAATGACAGCACATGTGTCACAAACCAAAAGAGTTGCTACTGTGTTCACCCCATCAAAGCATCTGTGAATTCTTGTTCCTAAGTGAATATGCAAATCAACAATAGCTTCATTTGGTATTTTTCTTGTTCTTAATCAGGATTTTAACCTTTCTTATTGTTCACATACATGAAAAAAAAAATGCTTGTGTTTATCAGAAAAAAACAGAAACAAAAGCAAAAAGAACCCTTGCTGCTCCTCTCTCCTCCTAGGCTAGTTTTCCGGGTCTCTCATTACACTTAGTATAATTCTCTTATTTGTTTCATCTCTAGGCTAAAAGCTTCTTGCTGATAAAGACAACATTTTAATCATTTTTTAACCCTCAGGACCAGGCATGTAGGTGCTTAAAGAAAGTTGTTAAAATGATTAAATGAGCTAATGATAACAGAAAACTTAAAAAAAATGATGTCAATATCCACATAGAGATCCAGATATAAAATCTACCCTTTGCAACTCCATCATATTTTCATTTTATATGTTTACACTTTTCACTGGTGTTACTTTTTGATCTAAGTAACTGTCCTGACTTGGCTATACTGTTAAATGAGCACATGGCAATGTGCTGTTTTTGTTCGTTGTATATACCTTCACACTGGAGAAAGAAATGTCCCTATTGGAGGAAGGTTTGATGTGTTCTAATGAGGCCAACTGTCTCAGAGCTGGTGGCTCTCACCCTAAGAGCTCTTCTTGTCACCCGGTGTGGTTCCATCTAAGTGTTAGCCAATTGGTGAATGAGATTTTGGAAAAATTCCAAGCTATATAGTTAATTATGTGCTTTTTTTAAAGCTTGACTTTGTTGTCTTCATGGATGTCTTTTTTCTAGTAAGTGTCTTGTTTTGCTTTTTTTGCACATCTAATCTTATTTACAGTTTCCTTCTATAAAATAGAAACACAATATAGTACCGAGGCAAATTGTGCATGGCATTAGATTTATTCAAACGTTTTAAAAAGGCAGTGAGAAACTGCATGTTCCAGCACTCCGAAAACAAGAAGGAATCCTACAACTAAAAGGAATTTATCATTTTTATTGTCATTCATTTTACTTTTTCAAAAAACATATGGGAATGTCAGACTTTTGAAACTGCGACATGAGACATTTCAGTACTTCCATGAAGTTTTTCAGTTTTTCTGGTCTTTTTCTGTTTTTGTTTCTGGTTTTTTTTTTTTTTCTTCCACAGGCTGGCTTATTTTTGTGTATATATGCTTTCTACAGATTTACAGTTTTTGGTTTTTTTTTTTTTTTTGGCTTTTCAGTTTATTCCTTTCACTTTGGTTTTGCTTGTTCATGCCTATAGAGAATAAACTTTATGATAAAGCTGATACATCAACTCTAAAAACGACATGTCTGTGGGACTTAGGGGGAGGAGGGTTGGAAAAAGAACAAGCTGAGGAAAATTAAATAGTTCCCAAAGAGCATTTTACTTTCTGAGTTATAATCCCAGAGAAAATTGCTATAATGTAAAAGGCTTGGAATAAGAACTCCTGATATTAGATACATGTAAACTATGGTCAAAGGAGCTAAGAAATTGATGAGCTGCAGAGAATATCGGCTGCTGTGTTTAAGACGTTCCATGGGTGTATTCTGAAGTGGAGTGTTCAGTTTGGTTAGATACTTCGGCAGCCTGGGTATTATTGATCTATTGAAGACAAAGAGGAAAACGTTCTGATCGGTATGCTAAGAAGAGTTTGCTTCCTAGGGAAGGCAGGCAGTTTCATGCTTCCTAACTTTTCATTGCAATTGTGAAGCCCACCTAGGAAGACAGAGGCTTGAATTATTAAAGAAACAGAGTTTTCTAGCCTTAAAGCAGAATTTTTAATATTCTGCAAATTTTATAACATCTTGTTTGGAAAAACACATTTTCCCCTCATGTTTAGAGACAGAAAGAAAGAAAATTCACTCAGGGGTGAGAAAAGTTAACCATGACACTTAAAGTCAGTTGAATGTACTGAGGTATGACTTGGGTTTTACACACTTAAGGATTGGTGATTTAGAATTGGAACAGCCAGACTGCTGTTGTTATGATCCTAAGATCATCTGTGGGGAAAATTAATGTTTTTATTAATACTTTAAAATCTTTTATATAGATAAGCTGCCATGATAATAATTAAAATTTCAACTCATGTATGAAACTTTTTTCCTGAAAATACCCTATTTTTGTATTATGACATGAATTAAATCTTTTTTAAACATAACATAAGAAAGCACAGTACATAGCATGGATGAATACATGTTTATTTTCTTCTTTGCTGGAGAACACTCTAGGTAATAGCTAAGGATGAGGGTTTTAAAAGAATATAGGCTTGATATGAATTGCCTTTACCAATTTTCTAAGTGTAAAATCTTGGCAAACATTTTAGCATCTTCAAATTAGTTTCCCAACTTGTAAAATGGAAATTATAGAAGAATCCATCTTATGAGCTTGTTACGAAAATTCTATCAGAAAATAGATGGAAAACATGTTACAGTATATGAAATACAATAAATAATCTAAATATGTTGGGTATTCGTATGATTCCAGTAATTCTATGGAGGATACAATGAAAAAAGGTAGGAATTTGTTTGATTCAAATGCTGTGAGCCCTTGCTCAATTAGTAAAATATCTCCAAACTAAAACCTTTTGTGTGCAATGACAAATCTATAAATATATTTTGATCCGACTTCTCTTTGGATTGGTAGTCAGGTCTGGCAGTACGTTAAGTTCCAAGAGAAGTAGAGGTGGACAAGGTCTTCTTTATGCTTTGACCAAAGTGCTCATTAGTGCCTGTTAATGAGAAAAGCTTAGGTCAGAAGCCAAAGAGAGTATACTCTCATGGTAAGAAATGGGAGCGGTCAAGAGGCCAAGGTCAGAAATCAGGGATCCAGGTTACATCCTGAGAGTGGATAACCCAGTATAGAGAATCAGGTGGCCATAAGCAGAAGGTGCACACTCTTGGACAAGAGAAATGAGAACAAATTGTCATAGATGAAATGAATTATAGCAGTTCATTCTTTGACATCAATCCTCTGGAGTTCAGGGAAAAAAAAATTGAAACATATTTTTTTTTTGATGTCAGATAATAGAAAAATATTGCCTTCAAAGCAATGTGCCTATATAATATGAAAATATTTTCCTAATGAAATGGGAATTAGAGATAGGATTGTTATAACTTAGAGATCAAATCAAAGGATCCTGTTTGGAAAAAAAGGTATTCTTTGGTCTACCCATGATGCTTGTAGACCTTAAATGAACAAATGTCTTAGTTGATGTTTGGGTTTGATTCACCCATTCATTTGTTTGTTCATACATTTTAAAATTTTGTTTCTTTTGAGAACATGATCATGGCAAAATCTTTATCTGGCAAATATTTCTCTTTTACCTCAGTATGTTGACATGTTCTGCTTTATCTCATTTTTTCCTTAGCAGCAGAAGACAGAGAGGCACTTTCTCTGTTTATAGAGCCATGTGATCATTGATATTATGTGTCTTTTCCTGCTACCATGCTTGTCTCTGAATAAACTTTTTCTCTACCAAATCTTTAGAAAGCTCTTTGTAAAACATATACCCAAAGATGGCATTGCCCTGCCTAACACCCTGCATTCATTTCCCCTTGGTTTCAGAAGACAATCTAAACTCTTCACTTGGATTTAAATGGCCCTGCATACTTGCATCCTTTTTTTTGTTGTTGTTTTTGTTTGTTTGTTTTGCTGAACTCCCAAGCCCCATGACTTCCTTCTCTCCTGTTATTCACTGCTCCCAAGTCAATAGGATCCTCTTACTTTTCTTGGAGCATCTCAGCCCATCAACCTAATATATCTTTGTCTGGCTGCTCTTAACTATGTTTGCCGAAGTTGACTTGTTCTTTGCCTTTATTCATGTTTCAGCTCAGATATTATCCAATGAGAGACGACTTTTTTAACCAATATACATTATTCTGCCATTGCTCCATTTATTGTCTTTACAGCACTTATTACAGTCTATTATTATTTTGACTGATTAAATTATGTTAAAATGCTCTCTTTTGATTCTGTTAGCATGTATACTTCGTAAGATTAAACATTTTTTTCTCTTGTGATTGTGACTCTATCAGAACCAGAAAAAAAAAATGCTTAGCAGTTCATAGGTCCTCAGTAAAACTTTTTAAAGTAATAAATGAGTAAATCATAGTCTTACTATGTTGTCACAGCCATGGTTGATGATCTTTCTTCATGCTTTGAGTTACACAATGTTTATGGAGGAATTATCACTTGAAAGGAACTTAAGACTTGGGGACATACAGATTTATGAAGACTTGTTTCCTTCCTTCTATGATAGGGCTAACACACATGTTGTCACTTTGTGAATTCCTGGAGTGCTATGTGTAGATAGATTCCAGGGCTCTGTCTCAACTCTTGAAATGATGCCAGCAACACAGAAGAGGGAAGAAAAAATACTAATATCCTAGATTTGCCATTTTTGTTTAAAAGAATAGACACATTTTGAAAATATTGTTCTTGTTGAAAAAATGGCTTTCTGTAATTCCCTTTTAGGTGCCATGATGCTTTTAGCCCTAGAACATTTTTGCCTAGGCAAAAATTACTCTGCTTCTCCAACTCCACCCTCTTTCTCCTTCCACTTCCTCCTCATGGCTCCCTACCTGGTTGTGGCCCTTCAGGTCTCAGCAAATGGCTCTTCTTCAGGGCTTCATCCTCTGACTACCTCTCTGCCTTCCCCAGACTGGACTAATTCTTCTACTCTACACTTTTCATGGCCTTCCAGTCTTCCTTTCCTAGCACTTACCATTGTTGCTATTGTACATGGATTAATGTCATTAGTGGATTAATGTCTGTCTCTCCACCTGGACAGTGAACTCCATGAGGATGAGTCTGTCTTTGTTTTGCTTGCTATTCCCAATACCAATTACATGAGATTATACTGTATTTTTCTTAGAAGCTCCCTGTCAATATAATATGATGCTAATTCCAAAGCACTGAATCTATTATGATGTAATTTTTTTTAACATTGCCTTTAATGATTTTGTTACATTCTCACTGCTGTGGCTTTGTGCTTGTATCTGGACATGATGATTTTATCAAGTAAACAATTTAAAAAATGTACAACACTGAAAGATTATGAAACCGAGAAAGCTATGGCAGTCACCAGTGGAAACACAGCCACCAGTGGAAATGTTCGGGGCCTAACCAAGCATCGCCTCTTCCATTTTGAAGCATCCAACTACTTTTGCCTACATTATTCACCTCCCATTCTAGATTTCTTTCGCATCTTATATTATGGAGATTAGCAATGAAAACTTTCCCTATCCAGTTAGAAAACACCATGTAAATAGCCATTTTCTTTCTTGTGCTGCCTGTGTCCTCTCTCTCCCAAATGTTGTAGGCGTAAAAAATATTTTTGTATTGGCTGAGTGCTTTGCTTCACTTATCAGCTGATTTTGTTCATTTTTTTAAAAGACAGTCTCCAAAAGTCCCTCCCTACGTTTTAAAAAAGAGTGAAGACATGAAATGAACAAGATACTTAGATTTGGAGTGACAGCTACTTATATGTATAACTTTGAGGTTGCCTTTGCTCCTAAATCAGCTTTTAATTACCATTGTAGTTACATTGGTGAAAAAACAATTCTATTATTTCCAGAACACAGCAAGGATATGACCAATAGTATCTCATGAGTACAGTTATTTTAAGGCTTTTATTACTAATTATAGTTGGTTTATTATAATTCATTGTTCACTGGCCTTCTAGGCTATTTACTTAAGGTTCTATTCAGCATTACAGCTGCTGCTGCAGCTGCTACTCCTCTGAGACTGTACGACTTCATGAGAGTAACAGGCCTCCTGTTTGGAAAAGGGTGTAATTGGGCTCAAGGGAGATACTTAACTTGATGTCCCCTGGAATGTGCTACAAGAGAGTGCATTATTCCCAACTTTTAGAAGAGGTTAAGAATGTAGAGAATGGTAGATGAGCCCTTTAACCATTACACACTGACATGAGCAACACTGAAACTCTTCAAGTATGTATCTACTTACTCAGCTAGCTATCCATAGCCAGTTTTTCCCTTTGTATTAGATGCCACCGTTATAAATGAATTTTCTCCTTCCTCCCTCTCTTTCTTTCTGTCTATTTGTTTGTCTTTTCTTTCTTTCAGTTGTCCCCAAACCCAGCCATGTTGCCCAATGTAGGGTTTAAACTTAAAACCCTCAGATAAAGACCTGAGCTGAGATCAAGATTCAGATACTTAAACTGAGCCACCCAAGCACCCCTATAAATGAATTTTCTTGATTGTGCAATCCCCAGTCCAGCCTTATATCCTCTTTTTGTAAATGAAAGATAGTGGGTTTTTTAAGTTCTTAGGCAATTCATTTATTTCACGAACATATCTGAACACCTACTGTGTGCCTGGAACAAATTTTGCATCTCCTGCAGATATTTCATAGCAAGCAGATAAAAAGATACTCATTCGACCTCTTTCTGTAGACTGGAAGAATCCCTACTCAGGCTATTAGGTACTTTGACAAGTGGTTTCATGAAAGTTTGCTACAACAACCTGATGGCATGATTGCCCTATTTTCTAATTGAATCAAGTAGCAGAATCCTTCAGTAAGTTTGAAATGGGAGGGAAGGGCAAGAGAGAATGTGAGGTGTCAAGACCAAAGATATTTCTCTAAATGTGTGAGCTCTAAGGTTGATCAGATTCCTTCTGTTTTGCCCTGTTTATGTAAGGGCAGACATTTTAACCAACCTATGTTTTAAAACTTCACTCTTTTATTTAATGAAAACAATTATCCCTATATACAAATTCTTGTATCTAGGGTTTCAATTAACCCTAGATACAAATTCTTTAGTCAAGCTTTAGAGAGGACTATTTAAAATACTCTTCTTAGCCATCTGTAGATCTCTGATTGAAACCTTCAAATACTAGCTAGCCTCCATTGGACAACACATTTCTGATTATAGTAGATCAAATGTAAACTAATGTTTCCAAGAGAGTTAATTCAGTGCAGAGGCCATTATATCTCACTGTCTCTACTGAAGTATTTTAGAATAAATTATAGATAACATTAAAGAGAGATTGTCATCTTGCTCCCTTCTTGAATACTTGCTAAGTTACAGAATCAGCAGTTTTGCCACAGGGCTGCAGTGAGAGCAAAGCTGAGACAGACATCTTGGGAGAGCATTTCCCATGTGAAAATCAGCAGTAGAGGCAACCAGCAGTAGTCAAATCCGATCAAACCGAATGAAACATAAAACATCTCCTTTCCTAAATCAACTGGTTTATTCCATTAAATTTGACCCTAATCTCTTTCCTCCCATAGTCTTGACATTAACCCTGTACAGCTAGACAAAGAAGAGCAAAAGCAAAAATAAAAACCAGCATTCTTCACCCTACCCCAGGTTCAGGCCCCTGAGCTTGAGATTTACTTAGTGACAGAGAGAAGGAGATCAGTATTCTGCTGGATGATACCATAGATATAAACTGGTCTGAGATGAGTTTGTATGCTTATAAGGTTTTTGTTGTAGTAAAGTATACATAACAAGACATTTATCATTTGAACCATTTGAAAGTATAAAGTTTAGTGACAGTGAGTACAATTCCATTGTTGTTCAGTCACCACCACCTTCCAGTCCCTAGAGCTTTTCTGAAAGCATTAAATACTAACTCCTCATTACCTTCATCTACT